>NC_053395.1:171909476-172218555 GCF_905171765.1 Bufo bufo
TCTCCTCCCAAATCGAAATTCAGTGATGAGGTACTTAAAAGATGAATGTCATTTTCTAGTCTTGCAAGATACTTTCATTTTAACAGTGTTATCTTCTTTTGATGCTTTATGCAGGATGTAGCTGATGTTCTGGAAGAGATCTTTGACAATGCCGTAAAACAATTGAGTGCTCCATACATTGAAAGTGTGGCGTTATACATCTCATCTGCACTTGAGTATAACAATGTTTCTTACTTCTTTGAATGTATTTTAACCATTCTACAATAACATTAAATATAAAGCATAAGAAAACAAAAAATCCCCCACTCCTTATTCAGATTAAAGAAAAGACAGCCAAGCTATGCAGCTAGGCAGAAGGTATAATGTTAAATAGCAATACTACTCGGCTATCCATCATTAAAACAGGTACTGTAAGATGCAGAATCCTGCACCCTTACATGAGACATCTTAGATGTAAAAATAATATCACCGATAACAGACCATTATTTTCTGAAAAAAAAGTCGGATGGGTTTGAAATTGACGTCCAATAGTCAGATGAAAGATCTTTCTCATCCGTATCATTGGGGGACACAGGCTTGACCTTAGGTATAGCTGTTGCCACTAGGAGGCGACACTAAGCACAAAAGTGTGAGCCCCTCCCTTCAGCTATACCCTTCCTACAGGGACTAAGCTCAAACAGTTTTAGCTTAGTGTCTGTAGGAGGCAGACCTCCCTGCTTTGCAGGTCTGCTGATATTTTCCTTTATTTCTTCTCTTCTAGCGGGATTACAGGCAGTCCTAGCTGCCTGCACTCCCACCCAGGAGACGGGAGACCAGGGGGTCCCCAAGCCCGCAGCTTCTTCCCAGTCTCCAGAAGACCAGGAGGACCAGAGGTTCCTAAAGCCTCTGCATCCCGCCAGCCTTCGGGTCACTACGGCTGCCCACGTCAAGTCCCCTCTGTTTCTGGTGTAGCAGCCCTCCCTAAGGGGCCGCACACCAAAAGGGGGGCAGAACACACCAGACGGGTAAGTATTTCTGGCTCCAACCCCCCCTCTCCCCCCTTCTCAGATTACTTGCTGTGGATAACCCCACGGAGCCTTGTCCCCCCAGGCGAGGAAAGGGTTAACAGCTGCGTGGCAGCTCTTCTGTGGGGGTGGGGTGAGGGGTGGACCTCTGTGCTTGGCCAAACTTCTTTCTGTCACAGCCACTAAACCCCCTTTCTCGGGACGCCCGACTGAGCGCCCACCCCCACCTGTTTCTCTCTCCTCCGCCAGGGCCGCTTGTAAGTTGAGGCCCCAGCTTCTGCTGCAGCCTACTTCAGATCCGCTCGCCGTGGGTACTTCTCACCCGGCTGACACCTCTGCTCGGCCGGGGCTCCTTGCGGCAGCACTGCTATACGGGGGTGAGAAGGAAAGACCTCCAGTGGCTGCGCCAGCTCTCCTTTTAATTATCGCCGGCGGCCGACTCCATTAGGGGGGCATGAGTTCTCCCCGTTTCCCCCGTCCATATAGCTTCCTGGCACGAATTCTTCGCGCTTGTTCTCTAACTCCGCCCATTTCCTGCTCGGGGGGACTTCTGCGGACTTTGGCACCAGGTTTTTTCAGGACAGGCCGGGTAAGCTCTTTTTCCCCCTTCCTACAGGGTTTAACTTTAGCCCCCCTACCTTTCACTATAGGTACTCACTATGTCTGAACCCAGAGCCCAGGCCCCAAAATTCACTTCCGTGCGACATTTTGTATATGCTTCTTTTTCACTCAAAATTCCCATCTGGTCAGTTGGACTCCTCTGCTCCACCGCCAAGTGGCTCTGACCCTGTCAGTCGCCCCCCCCTGCCCACCCCATGGTAGAGCCGGAGTGGGTGCGCTCTGTGTCTAAGATGGTGCAGGACGTTTCCGAGTCCAACAGGGCCATTGTGGAAATGCTGGGGCGTTGGCAGCCACCCTGACCTGTCAGACTCTAGGGGCCCCTCTGCTACTCCCCTTCGTGGCCGTCCTGCAAAATGGGCCAGACCACCCTCTCCTCGAAGAGCGTCTGCGTCCCCAGTTTCCTCCATCTCCCTGTCGACTCCCAGGAAGTCTCGCTCCGACGCGTCCTCATTAGAAGAGATGTGTTCTGAGGATAAGTTTGTCTCACCGGAGGACCAGTCCAAACTGTCCGCTATGGTAGACCATTTCATTGCAGCAGTTATAGAAACCTTACAGGTTGAGGACCCTACGTCCTCATCTGCCGATTCTAGTTTTTCCTTCAGGCGATCCAGTTGCTCGCCAAAAGTTTTCCCCAACCACCCAGAGTTTGATTCCTCCCTTTCCAAGGAATGGAACTTCGCTGACAGGTGTTTTACTTTGCTGAAACGCTTAGACATCTTATAACCCATTTCAGAGGCTTTGATAAAGAAGTGATCCTCCTCTCCTGTTGTTGACCCTCCGGTATCCCGCTGGTCTAAGAATTGTCAAGTATTTATTTTATATATATATATATATATATATATATATATATATGAGAGGGCTCACCTACTAGTCAAGAATGGTATGGGTGCTCCTACAAAAGGATTCACCCAATCCTCTAAAATTTTTAACAAGAAATATAAAGCAGTAGGGCACACCAACACTGGGCTACACACGGAGAGTTTTGATATAACGATATATTTATTGAGACACATAAAGCTATCTATTCCGACATATTAAAATACATAGCTAAAATACATAAATACAATATATTTATACGAAAAAATAATAAATAAAAAAATTCTCTATATTTGACCAATGTATCAGAGTCTATTGTATCAATATAGTCTCTCCAAACGAATTTCCCAACTAGTAAAGTTCAGATAGTAGAAATAATAATTTATGGCTGATAAGGTGCTTCACATGCTCGGCGCAGTATATTACTACTGCAAAGTCACTATGGTTGTAAATTCGCTGCCTATTAGTAAAGATAAACCGCAGTTATTTTACTCACTGTTTGTAGCTGGAGTACTGCCGGTTTAATTGTAACACTGGTGGCGTCCCACGAGTGATAAAGATCTTTGTAGGTTGCGGTGTAATAGGAATTTCCACCGAGTCTGTGTGAATGTTGAATCCGGGATCCTCGGTGATGTATAAAGCTGTGCTGTCCTAGAGGTCGCTTAATGGTATCCTTTTGCTGCGCTATTTAGTTGTATCACGCAGGCTATGTGATTACCAAGTGCGTATCGCATAGATAGCCGACAGGTATCCAGCTTTCCTTTAAGAAGATAAATTCTCACCGATCCCTTTTCTTTTGGTTCCTTTTCTTTAAGCGCTTTAAATCTTCTGATTCTATGTCTTATTTCATGGGATTTACCATACGCGTTTCAGAGTACTGCGACTCCTTCTTCAGAGTACTGGATATGAATATACAAACATTATATATATCATTGGATAAAATATATTAAATTACATGCAATTACACGTGAATATATACTTTACACTGGTGATTATATGGAATAACGCTGCATACCAGTGTCTTAAGCAATAACCTCTCTTGATCCCGGTATTTAAGACAGTTTATATGAGACCCATTATATTCTTTAAGATACCACATCTGTTGGCAATAACTTTTAAAACAATATACATTGCATGCCAGTGACTTTCCGTACCAGTTAAACTTATCCTGACCCTTTCTGGCTTATTCCAACAGAGTTCGGCCTCTTAAAGGTAATGTGAATCTCCATTTTGGTTCTAATAATGTCAGACCTTAATATGCAGATATAAATATGCCCGACAGAATACCACCTTGCCTTCTTGGACCCCACTGATAAGAAATTGGAATCTTTTGCCAAATATGCCTTCGAAGCAGCTGGCACTGCCCTACGCCCGATTCTTGCCACTACATGGGTCAGCAAGCCTATGACCGAGTGGGCTAACAAGCTACGTCAGGGCCTCGCCTCGGGTGACTCCTCGGAGGAACTTTTGGTTATTGCAGTGAAACTTTCACACCCCAGCTCTTACATCTGTGAGGCCTCTCTGTACACAGCCAGGCTTTTGGCCCACTCTTCAGCCCTTTTGGGGGCTATTCGCTGTACCCTGTGGCTATCTTGCTGGGCAGCGGATAATGCTTCTTCTAAACGGGCCTTGATGTCCCTCCCCTTTGCAGGTAACAGGCTTTTCAGCAAGCGTCTGGATGAGATTATCTTTGATGCTACAGGGGGTAAAAGCACCCATTTGCCGTAGAGTAATCCCGTGAACACAATTTACGTTTCATTATGTGTACCCTCCTCTTCTGCTCATTCCGTGTCTTCTCCGGAAAATCGGGTCAGAAGGTCTGTCCTTTATTCTCGTAGCCGGAATGGCACGCATCCCTAGTCTCCCTCCTCACTGACCAGCCCTGGCATCTTCCCCTTCGGGAGGACCTCTTGTCGCAGGGACCGATCTTCCACCCGAATTTTTGGGTCGCTACATTTAATGGCATGGCTGTTGAAGCCGCCGTACTACGGGCTCTGGGTTTCTCGGATGCTGTTGTCCAGACCATGATTCGGGCTAGGAAGCCATCGTCCTCCCGGATCTATCACCGGACCTGGAAGTCCTACTTTAGTTGGTGCGAACGCCACCAGTTGTCTCCCATTCGGTTCTCGTTGCCGCGACTCTAGTCTTTCCTGCAGTCGGGCATGGACTTGGGGCTGACTCTCAGTTCCCTCAAAGGGCAAGTTTCATCCCTTTCCATTCTTTTTCAGCGGAATTTGGCTTCCTGCCGGTCACCCTTCCTTATCCTCCATCAGGACAAGGTAGTCCTTCGTCTGGTCTAGTCCTTCCTTCCGAAGCTCGTGTCGGCATTCCATCTCAATGAAGAGATCATTCTCCCTTCCTTTTGTCCTTCCCCACCTCATCCTCGTGAGCAGTCACTCCACACTCTGGATTTGGTTTGGGCCATTCGCATCTATCTGTTTCTTATGGACGGATTCATTATTCGTCATTCTAGAGGGACCGAGACGAGGGCTAGCTGCGTCCAAAGTTTCCATTTCCCAATGCATTAATTTGGCCATTGTGGAAGCGTACCGCATCAGTGACTGGGCTCCACCCTTCCGGGTTACTCCTCATTCTGCTCGGCCAGTGGGGCCTCTTGGGCAGTACATCATGGGGCTTCGGCCCTTCAGGTGTGCAGAGCGGCTATCTGGTCGTCTTTGCACATCTTTTCCAAATTTTACAGAGTGCACACCTTTGCATCTTCTGACGCTTCTCTGGGGCGTAGAGTTTTGCAGACGGCGGTTCTCTGATTGGCCGGATGGCTTCTTTGTTTATGCCCCACCCTTGTAACTGCTCTAACATCCCAAGGTCAAGCCTGTGTTCCCCAGCGATACAGATGAGAAAACTAGATTTTTGTACTTACCGTAAAAATCTTTTTCTTTTCCGTTCATTGGGGCACACAGCTCCCACCCATTGTCTCTGGTTACAGGCCTCGTTGTGGCCTGCGTGATTCTGGGTTTTTTACGTTGTCTGGATTTCCTGTTTTTCCTTTTGCTTCTCCAACTGCTTTGGCACAAACTGTTTTAGCTTAGTCGCTGGAGGGAGGAGCACACACTTCTGTGCTTAGTGTCTCCTCCTAGTGGCAACAGCTATACCCAAGGTCATGCCTGTATCCCCCAATGAACAGAACAGATTTTACGGTAAGTACAAAAATCTAGTTTTTGTTTAACCTCCTTTCTTGACTGCCTAATGCATATTTATTTCGGCAGTCGGGTGTTTTAATGATGGCGCCCGCTCGCTAGTGCAGTGGGCGCCATGGCGGCGGGGTGCCTGCTATTTTAAACTGCAGGCACCCAGGGCTAATGAACTCTATGCAGCCACCTATAGGAAAGCAGTAAATTTCTCATAGACTCCAGTGCTAATGCATTGGAGTCTATGAGAAAAGCAATCTAATGATTGCCTGTTCATGTTCCCCAGGGGAATTACTAAAAAAGTGTTTAAAAAAAAATTTGTTTTTAAAAAAATAAATAAATATATATATATATATATATATATATATATATATATATATATATATATATATATATATATAAAAATCTAATCACAATCTCAAAAGTAAAAGAATTGGTCGTTGAGGAGATTTTGGTTGTTTTTCTTGGAAATTTTGTATTCCTACAACAGCATCGGCCACACCGATTAAATTAAACCAGTTATGGGGGATCTCAATGCTCTGTTTTCTTTTTTACTGTAGGTGCTACATTAAGTGCCAAATTTGGTGTATGTAATCTGGGGTATGTTGGTCATGAGGGGGCCCACTAGTTTGTCTTTTAGGACATAATGCCAATGTTTTTGGATAATTGTTTCCACTTTTTTTGTATTGAGCGTTATATGGTAAAATAATCCTTATTGGGTCTTTGTCCTCTTCGTCTGTCTTTATATCATCCTTCTCAGACTTGAAAAAGAGCTCCCTTTTCATATCTCTAACTCTGGATGTGTCCAGAAGGCAAGGCATTGAAATGCCGGATCAGTCTCTCCAGTGTCATCCGGAAAAACGGATCCGGCTTTTTTTTTATCACATTTTTTGCGGTCTGAGCATGCGCAGACCGCAATGCTGGATCTGTTTTGCTGGAACACTCGGGGCCGGATCCGGCATTAATGCATGTCAATGGGAAAAAATGCCGGATCCGGCATTCCGGCAAGTGTTTCGGAATTTTGGGCGGAGATAAAACCGTAGCATGCTGCTGTATTTTCTCCTTCCTGAAATGGCAAAAAGACTGAACTGAAGACATCCTGATGCATCCTGAACAGATTGTTCTCCGTTCAGAATGCATTAGGATAAAACTGATCAGTTCTTTTCCGGTATTGAGCCCCTAGGACGGAACTTAATGCCAGAAAAGAATAAGGCTAGTGTGAAAGTACCCTTAACCTGAACATCTGGTAATAATGCGAATGTAATTTATGTTGTGTCACTTTCCAACACTGGGTATTGAATACATTCTCCTCAAGGTATAGCATAATACTTTTATAGTTTACATCGGAACAAGTTCAAATTGAACTTTTTATATCCTTACCTTTTTATATCTTAATCTGATATCTATATTGTATATGGTTTGGGATTTTTATGCAACCTATGTATTTGAATAAAATGTTGATTTTATTTGATTACATGTGTAGAGTCAGATGTTGAGTGCCTGTCCACTGTACCTATAATAACCAGTACTTGACCTTTAAATCCCCTGCTGGTTCAGCAGTGATGACGTCACATATATCATTTACGTGTCTGTTGTGGCCTCACCATTGCATGGCATGTGACTGTTGCAGGACTGGTGGGGGACCGCTGCAACACTGGGTGGTTTAACAGATAATTACTGCTTATTCTTTACCATTTACTTCTTATTCTATACCATTTCATGCCCTTGCACAAGTTTCTATCTGCAATCACTACAGTGAATATCTTATCTATCTAATTTAATATTTTCCATTATATGATTAACAAATTACCATTCTCATCTAAATTGTTCTTCTTTTTGTTTCTATATTGCTCCAGAGAGTCGTCTGTAATTGCAGATAGGCTGCTTGCAGACGTCATACTGAATATTTCAGGAATTATTGCAGAAGAAGAATTAAAAGCAGAGACTGAAAGAGTGAAAGAGGAGAAACGAAGGAAGGCAGAAGAAGCCAGGTGAGATGAGGCATATTTTTGTTCATTTTTACACCCCTCTTAACCATTTTGGCTCATTTAACGTATCTTGATTTTGATTTGTATAACAGGAGAATTCAAGAAAGAGAGCGACTTCTTTCGCTGGAGAGCCGGTCCCAGTGTGATGACCTGATTAATGAAGTTATTACAGAAAATATCCGAATAATATCAAAGGAAGAGCTGCAGTGAGTGCTCTCAAATAGTTTTAAAGCCTATGGTCACTCTTGGATTCTGTTTTGTGTTAAAGGGATTGTGCAGCACTAGTGTATTATTGACCGATCCTCAGGATAGGTAATCAATATCAGATCACACTTAACAAGGCTCTGTCACCTGTTTCAAGTATACCATGCTAGATATATAGTGAGGTAGGGCTCCAAACGCTGATCACAAACATACCTTTATTTCCCTCATTTCAGGTCTGATCACACTGTAAAATCCACACTGTAAAATATGCTAATGAGCAAACAGAGCACTCGGAGGCGTGCCTATTGCTTCTGAGCACCGCATCTCCGATGCCCTCCTGCCTGTTAGTGCTGCCCTTTATGTAATAAAAACGCCCCCCATTCATTTGATCCCGCTAGATACTGTTGCAAGTATATCTAGCATGGTATACTTGAAACAGGTGACAGAGCCTCTTTAAAGAGCCTATGTCAGTATGATCAACCCTTTTAAACCAAGCATACTGCCTGCTAGGGTTGATAATGCTGATTAAAACAACACCTTTCTTTTGTCTGTATGTTGAACAGCTCCAGAGATATCTGTGTTTTTATTCATATGGAAAGGGGCGAGTTCAAGCATTGGGGGCTGCACCGAGTCCTTGGAGCACTGCTTTTGTAATGCCTCTTGCTCTGCACACTCCGCCCTCCCCTTGATTGGCGAGCTAGATATCAAGCATGGTAAGGGAAGAAGCAGCAGATGCAAGCATGCTTCTGATATATTTTACACTTACCTATGGCTTGAACCTTGCCTTTGCACTGAGAAACAGATCCTGAACTAGATAAGGGGAGTATTATGTATGAATATCAGGGAAGAAGTAAAAGTCGTCGTAGAACGGTGTCATAGCATGATATCCTATATACCACATACAGCCCAGCAAGTACACCATTACATCATAATACAAGAAAATATGTATATATGGTATGCATCATTAGCTAATGCTTAACTTTTATTACTGCCCGTGTAGTAACAAAAAAACTCAGTGCAAAACGTCTCTCCAGTGCACCCAACAAAAAGGAATGGTCTTACTGCCACTGTAGATTAGTATTAAGACAGGAACAGAGGATGCACCAGGAGGGTCCAATAAAAGCCCTGATGTGCCCATACTCTTGGCCTGCTGTACTTTGTACATCCAGGTAGTGGAGAACCCGCTCTGATAAGAGCTACCCCTCTGGACTATCCCTGAATTCTGACTAGGACTCCCTACATGCGCCCTTGTGCGTATTAATGTCGATGGTACCATTTCTGCTTGGGGTTCTCAGAAAGGCGTGATGGTTCTGTACGTCCCAACGCGTTTCACTGGGTAGAGGGCCCAGAATCAATAGGGGACTAAGTGTAGATGGCAGCCTAAAATATAGAAAAACAGCCCTAGTTATATATCCAGAGAGCGTGAGGCTCATACATGCCATTAAAGGGGTTGGCCACCCTAAGTATCAAAAATCCAAAGTGCCCTAGACAATAGCCTAAACCATGAAGTATTTCTATCATGTGACATGTATTGGCTATATATATACTTTTTCTAACCTGTTCACCATGACGTGAAAATCCCAGCATGCATTCAGAGGATCAGTCACATGACATCCCTGCCCACCTGTGTTTCCATAGAGACAAGAGCCCCTCAGATAATATCAATAACTCAGTCATCAATGAATAACTGCTGTACAGACATAGCAATAGGAAGTACGCCCCAGTCCCGGCAGCACACAGGAATATGATGCTAATGTATCATACATATGTTACTGGGGGGGAGGGGCCTGTTCATAAACTTGCTGTAGGGCCTTGTCATTTCTAGTTGCACCTTTTGGATCTAAGGCTACTTTCACACTAGCGTTCGGGTGTCCGCTCGTGCGCACCGTTTGAAGGGGCTCACGAGCGGGCCCGAACGCATCCGTCTGGCCCCAATGCATTCTCAGTGGAGGCGGATCCACAGAATGCATCTGCCTGCCAGCGTTCAGCCTCCGCTCCGCTCAGTGAGCGGACACCTGAACGCTGCTTGCAGCGTTCGGGTGTCCGCCTGGCCGTGCGGAGGCGAGCGTATCCGTCCAGACTTATAATGGAAGTCAATGGGGACGGATCCGCTTGAAGATGACACCATATGGCTCAATCTTCAAGCGGATCCGTTCCCCATTGACTTTCAATGTAAAGTCTGAACGGATCCGCTCAGACAACTTTCACACTTAGAAAATTTTCTAAGTTTTAATGCAGACGCATCCGTTCTGAACGGATGCGAACGTCTGCATTATCGGAGCGGATCTGTCTGATGAAACATCAGACGGATCCGCTCCGAACGCTAGTGTGAAAGTAGCCTAAGCCATGAGCAGAATGAATAGAGGGGGAGATTTATAATTTCCCTTTGTTTCTGAAAAGTGCCGTTAAAAAGTTGCAAACTATGTGTTTGTGACTTTTTAAGGCTGGGTTCACACGAGCGGATGCCGTGTGTGGCATCCGCTCCGTGAAAGAGTGCCAAGACCCAATGCAGACTGCAGAGGCACGGAGCATTAACATGACTGATAATGCTCCGTGCCTCTCTGTGACCTCTTTACTACGAAATCACAGTGAGATAAAGTTGTCACTGTGATTTCGTAGTAAAGAGGTCACAGAGAGGCACGGAGCATTATCAGTCATGTTAATGCTCCGTGCCTCTGCAGTCTGCATTGGGTCTTGGCACTCTTTCACGGAGCGGATGCCACGCACGGCATCCGCTCGTGTGAACCCAGCCTAACTGGCAATGGCAGGGAGGTGGCGTGACCAGTTGCCCCAACAAATTTATGTTAAATTTTCACCAGTTTTCTGACTCAAAGCCAGAAAGCCACGGCAGCTCTGAGCTGTCATAGATTTCTGTTTAGGTGCATGGACGGCCATAGGAGGGGGCTGTTGAGCGGGGGGACAGATCTTTGTTGCACAGGAGCTCTGATGAATAAATTTGTACGAATCGATCTGCTCGCATAGAGAGGAGCATCCTGTCTATCAACACACCTCTAAGGCTACTTTGACACTAGCGTAAGCAGGGTCTGGAGGCTGTTTCCCTGCCGGATCCGTGCGAACACTAGACCACGAGTGCCGTCGGAAGTCCGCTCCGGCCCCATTCACATTCACTGATGCCCAGCACGCTGCGTTCGGGCGCCTCTTGGCATGTTTGCCGTGGTGCGGCCGCATCTCAGACCTGTAGGGGGAAGGGGCCGTGGGGAGAGCAGGACGAGACGGGGGGGGGAAGGCCGTGGGGAGAGCAGGACGAGACGGGGGGGGGGGGGGGCCGTGGGGAGAGCAGGACGAGACGGGGGGGGGGGGGGCCGGGGGGAGAGCAGGACGAGACGGGGGGGGGGGGGGGGGGGCGTGGGGAGAGCAGGACGAGACGGGGGGGGGGGCCGTGGGGAGAGCAGGACGAGACGGGGGGGGGAGGGGGGGGCGTGGGGAGAGCAGGACGAGATGGGGGCCGTGGCTGCCAAATAGCAGGTCAACCAGTCAGATCTGCTTAAGAAGATATATTAGTAAGTGTAATATCTCCCTACTTTCTTTAGTTTTAATAAGTGCTAACAGAGTGGCCAACCCCTTAAGGACTTATGACATACTGGTAAGGCATGTTTTCCGAGTCCTTAAGGACCCATGACGTACCAGTACGTCATGTGTATTTTCGATCACCGGCGGGCGGTGATCGGAACCCGGTGCCTGCTCAAATCATTGTCACAATGCCGGGTGGGGGGGTGCCGTGACCCCTTCCCCCGTGTCGGCGATCGCCGCAAACCCCAGGTCAATTTAGACCTGCGGTTTGCGGCTTTACCTGCGGTTTGCGGCGGTGTGTGGCAGTGCCATCGGGTCCCCATGCTGCTGTAGGGGGGACATGATGGCATGCTGCCTGCCGGTGACGAGCCTGTGAGATCTAGCCCCCTGGATCTCACAGGCCGGAAGCTGTATGAGTAATACACACAGTATTACTCATACAGCCAATGCATTCCAATACAGAAGTATTGTAAAGGATTAGACCCCAAAGTGGGACAAAAAATAAAGTGAAAAAACTGTTGAAAAAATAGTTTTCCCCCCCAAAAATTATGTTTCAAGTAAAAATAAACAAAAACGTAATTTTCCTCAAATAAAGTTAAAAACAAATTGGTAAAAAATAGGGGGGGGGGAGTATACATATTAGGTATCGCCGCGTCCGTATCGACCGGCTCTATAAACATATCACATGACCTAACCCCTCTGATGAACACCGTAAAAAAAATAAAAACTGTGCTAAATAAACAATTTTTTTTTGTCAACTTACATTACAAAAAGTACAACAGCAAGCGATCAAAAAGGCGTTTGCCCACCAAAATAGTACCAATCTAACCGTCACCTCATCCCGCAAAAAATTAGCCCCTTCCTGAGACAATCGCGCAAAAATAAAATATGGAGGCACTAAAACATTTTTTTTTGTTTTAAAAAAGCTACTATTGTGTAAAACTTACATAAATAATAAAAAAAGTATACATATTTGGTATCGCCGCGTTCATATCGACCGGCTCTATAAATATATCACATGACCTAACCCCTCAGATGAACACCATAAAAATTTTTAAATAAAAACTGTGCTAAATAAACCATTTTCTGTCACCTTAATCACAAAAAGTGTAATATGCACCCCAAAATAGTGCCAACCGTCATCTCATCCCGCAAAAAATGAGACCCTACCTAAGATAATCGCCCAAAAACTGAAAAAACTATGGCTCTCAGAATATAGAGACACTAAAACATGATTTTTTTTTTTGCTTCAAAAAAGAAATCATTGTGTAAAACTTACGTAATATGTATACTTTTTTTTTTATTTATGTATCGCCCCATCCGTGACAACCTGGTCTATAAAAATATCACATGATCTAACATGTCAGATGAATGTTGTAAATAACAAAAAATAAAAACGGTGCCAAAACAGCTATTTCATGTTATCTTGCCTCACAAAAAGTGTAATATAGAGCAACCAAAAATCATATGTACCCTAAACTAGTACCAACAATACTGCCACCCTATCCCGTAGTTTCTAAAATGGGGCCACTTTTTTGGAGTTTCTACTCTAGGGGTGCATCAGGGGGGCTTCAAATGGGACATGGTGTCAAAAAAACCAATCCAGCAAAACCTGCCTTTCAAAAACCGTATGGCATTCCTTTCCTTCTGCGCCCTGCCGTGTGACCGTACAGCTGTTTACGACCACATATGGGGTGTTTCTGTAAACGACAGAATCGGGGCCATAAAATTTGAGTTTTGTTTGGCTGTTGTTAACCCTTGCTTTGTTACTGGGAAAAATGGATTAAAATGGAAAATTTGTCAAAAAATTTAAATTCTGAAATTTCCTCTCCATTTGCCAATAACTCTTGTTATTGGAACACCTAAAGGGTTAACGACGTTTGTAAAATCTGTTTTGAATACCTTGAGGGGTGTAGTTTTTTAGATGGGATCACTTTTTATGGAGTTTCTACTCTAGGGTTGCATCAGCAAAACCTGCCTTCCAAAAACCGTATGGCATTCCTTTCCTTCTGCGCCCTGCCGTGTGCCCGTACAGCGGTTTACGACAACTAATGGGGTGTTTCTGTAAACTACAGAATCTGGGCCATAAATATTGAGTTTGGTCCTTGCTTTGTAACTGGAAAAAAAATATTAAAATGGAAAATCTGCCAAAAAAGTGACATTATGAAATTGTATCTATTTTCCATTAATTCTTGTGGAACACCTAAAAGGTTAACAAAGTTTGTAAAATCAGTTTTGAATACCTTGAGGGGTTTAGTTTATAGAATGGGGTGGTTTCTTTTCTGTAAGCCTCGCAAAGTGACTTCAGACCTGAACTGGTCCCTAAAAATTGGGTTTTTGAAATTTTCAGAAGAATTTCAAGATTTGCTTCTAAACTTCTAAGCCTTGTAACATCCCCAAAAAATAAAATATCATTCCCAAAATGATCCAAACATGAAGTAGACATATGGGGAATGTAAAGTAATAACTATTTTTGGAGGTATTACTATGTATTATAGAAGTAGAGAAATAAAAACTTTGAAATTTGCAATTTTTTACTTCATTTTTGGTAAATTTTTGTATTTTTTTTTTTATGAATAAAATTTTTTTTTTTTTACTTCATTTTACCAGTGTCATAAAGTACAATATGTGACGAAAAAACAATGTCCGGGTCTTTAAGGTGAAATAGGGCTGAGTCCTTAAGGGGTTAAGTGTAAGTACATTTACTATAATCTTTGTAATGGATTACATTACAATTTCTTTATGTTGCAGGAAAGCAGTGCAACTTGATCATAATAAGAGAGTTTTACGGTGCTCCCAGAATGTCTGTGACCAGTATGTCGGTCGATATGTGGATGAGGAGATATTCCATGTAGCCAGAGAAACCCTTTATGAGATGCAGTGTTGCAGCAAATATATCCAGAGGTCTGTTGGGCCATTTTTCATGTGTAAAGTTTCAGACCTGTCCTATAATCTCTCGATAGTGACGTTGTGCTTTGTTTTCAGGTGGCGAGAGGTTTTAGCTGCACGTAAGAAGTTAAGACGACAAATGCGTGCCTTTCCAGCAGCCCCCGGTTCTGTGGGCCGTGATGGCAAACTGAAAGCTTTGATTCCCAGTGCTACACATGATGTACAGGCTTTATCTAAAGGAATTGTTAACTTGGGTCAGGCTGGAAAATTAAGCGTTTCCTTTACCAGGTGGGCTCATAGGGCTTTTAGTGTTAAAAAAAAAAAAAAAAAAAAAAAAACCTGACACTTTGATTTTACTTGAAATAACTATTGAATTCACTTTTCTCTCCAGGTGTCAACAGGTCAGGGAAAAAATATTTCATCAGTTGAAGGTTCAGCACTATTTCCAAGAGCTGCTATGGTTTGTATATGATTTAATTTACCTAGGGGGTCATGCACACGACCGTATGTATTGTGCGGTCCTCAAAAAACGGATCCGCAAAAAAAAAAGGATGACCTTTATGTGACGTCCGTGTTGCATTTTTTTTTTTTTTTTTGCGAATCCATTTTAAGGCCTCTTTCACACGAGCCTGACTGATTAGGTCCGGATGCGTTCAGTGAAAATCGCACCATTGTGCAAGCAAGTTCAGTCAGTTTTGTCTGCGATTGCGTTCAGTTCAGTTTTTTCCGTGTGGGCGCAATGCGTTTTGATGCATTTTTCACGCTCGTGATAAAAATCTGAAGGTTTACAAACAACATTTCTTAGCAACCATCAGTGAAAAACGCATCGCATCCGCACTTGTTGCGGATGCAATGCGTTTTTCACTGAAGCCCCATTCACTTGTATGGGGCCAGGGCTGCGTGAAAAACGCAGAATATAGAACATGCTGCGTTTTAAACGCAACGCAGAACTGATGCGTAAAAAAATAAAATAAAAAAAGGGTCAGGATTCAGTGCGGGTGCTAAGCGTTCACGTCACGCATTGCACCCGCGCGGAAAACTCGCTTGTGTGAAAGGGGCCTAACAAGTTCAGTTTTTTTGCGGAACCATTCCCTTCAATACGGTCATGTCCATGAACGTGTTTGAATGCAGCAGCCCTCGGGCCAATCAACTGATCACCCTGGGTTCGAATCTTGGCAGCTGCTGCAAACAGCAGATTTTGTTTGAGGAAGCTGTGGCCTGGCAAATAGTATTACATGGCAAGCATTAAATTGAATGGCTGTCCTTGATATTCTAAGAAATCCAGCAGTGTTGGAATTTGTGACTCTCGCTGTGATCCCATTCATTTCTATAAGACCACCGCTACTCTGTAATCCTGGCCGCGACCAGTGTAGCCCCAGCCTTATAGTAGAAGAGCACAAGACTGCCAGAGGGGGGGGGATGTCTGACATTCATATGCTCTGATAGGGCATATGGACTGGTTGTCTTCATGTGAAAACCCTTTTAATATAATCAGCGTATTGTATGTCTTTTAGTTCACAAATGGTTTTGTCCTCCCAATACAGTGATGCTGCATGGATGCCTCTGGAGCTGCCATTTCTGATCGTTAAGCATCTCCCCACATGGAAGCAATGCATCTTTTGGAAAGTAATCCTTGCTCTGCCTGAAATCAGTGATCCTGACGATCCCACAGGGTAAGTAAAGCTTATTATCTGATGTATAATTTTAATGGACGTTAAGCTGTTTTAATTAAGTTTATTTTCATCTGTGTTGCAGTGTCCTTTCAGACTGGTTAAAGGCCAAGTTCTGCTGGGCTGGTGTCAGGCCTGAGAGTGATCACGGGCAGCAAGTTCAAACATTAGCTCTCTACAGCTCCTTAGAGTCTCAAGGAGGAAGCCTGGTTCGAGTTAATGTGTGTGTAAAGGTGAGGTGGTCAGATGGGGGTCAACTATATTTTTCAAATTAACCCTTTCAGTAATCGCCTTAAATCCAAGGCCGATTTTTGCAAATCTGACATGTCACTTTATGTGGTAATAACTGTGGAACGCTTTTACTTATCCAAGCCATTCTGAGTTTGGTTTCTCGTGACACATTGTACTTCATTACAGTGGTAAATTTGAGTCGATATATTTCGCCTTTATTTATAAAAGAATCCAAAATGTACCAAACATTTGGAAAAATTCTCAATTTTCTAAATTTGAATTTCTCTACTTTTAAGACAGATAGCAATACCTCATAAAATGGTTATTAATCAGCATTTCCCATAGAACAATTTTACAAGGCTTAGACGTTTAGAAGCTATTTTTCACATTTTTAACATTTTTTAAAGAACCAATTAAGTTATAAAGTGATTTTGAGGGGCTTACGTAATGTAAACCACCCATAAATGCCCCCATTTTAGAAACTACACCTCTCAAATTATTCAAAACTGATGTTACAAACTTTAACCCTTGAGGTGTTCCGCAAGAATTAAAGGGGTTATCGGAGTTATATATATATTTCTTACAATGTGCCTTATAACATACCACATAATCCTTTTGTAATGTACTGTTTTCAGCTATATCATCAGGTTTCTTCAGTGCTGCTGTGGGTCACGTGACCCCGACGTCATCCAGCCAGCTCCCTGTGCTGATGTTTCGTGTACAGATTTATCCCTGCCTTAGGGAGTGGCCTGGCTCTGTACACGAAACGTCAGAGCCTTGTGTGCCCACTCCCTCCCTCTGCTTCTGGCCACTGGCTGGCGCCTGTGAGGGATCGCGCATGCGCGATCTTTACCAGTGCCGGCAGCCTTGTGAAAAGATTTACTGGACTGGTGTGCCCGTTCCCCTGCGCGATCCTTACCAGTTCCGGCAGCCTTATCAAATTAGCATTGCCCTATTCCACTGGCCATCAGCCACCCCCAGGAACAAAACAAAGTATAGCTTAGATATAATTATATATTTGATATAGAGCTATACCTAAGCGATAGAGATAGATCTATATCTTTATATACATATATATCTATATACTTCATCTGTATATATGTGTGTGTGTGTGTATATGTATGTATGTGTGTGTGTGTGTGTGTGTGTGTGTATGTATATATGTATTGTATATATATATATATATATATATATATATATATATATATATATATATATATATATATATATATATATTGCTCAAAAAAATAAAGGGAACACAAAAATAACACATCCTAGATCTGAGTTAATTAAATATTCTTCTGAAATACTTTGTTCTTTACATAGTTGAATGTGCTGACAACAAAATCACACAAAAATTAAAAAATGGAAATCAAATTTTTCAACCCATGGAGATCTGGATTGTGAGTCACACTAGGGGTGGGGGGCGATATAGACAATATAGGCGATATGCGATATAAATTTGTGCCACGATATGGATTTTGAGCATATCGCTTATATTGCCGGACCGCGATATGATCCTGAGCCGGCACAGTGGAGAAGGAGAGAGTCCCTCCCTCCCCACTGCGCGCGGCTGCCGCTGACCACCAATGACAAGAGGAGGAGGGGAGGGACTGACAGTAAATCATTGAGTTTTCACGATCTCAGTGAGCGCATGAAAACTCAAATCCGATGGTATATTCTAACGCTTGCCTGGGGGTTAGAACATACAGGGCCACGCCGCTGACAGTAGAACATTTAAAAACTAATCAGTAACTTTAACTTTATTAATTGGTGATCTCTTTACTGTATACCTTACTAGGTCTTAGCTCCGGTAACAGCAGGCAGTGCGGGCGGGCGGCGCAGGCGCGTGACGTCAGTGAGTGAGCGCCGCCCCCCGCACTGCCTGCTGTTACCGAAGCTAAGACCTAGTAAGGTATACAGTAAGGAGATGACCAATTAATAAAGTTAAAGTTACTGATTAGTTTTTAAATGTATTCCTGTGAGCGTCGGGGGGGGGGGGGGGGATCTGTGGATGGCACCGTTTAGGGGAGGGGGGGGGGGATGATCTGTGGATGGCACCGTTTAGGGGAGGGGGGGGGGGGATGATCTGTGGATGGCACCGTTTAGGGGAGGGGGGGGGGGGGATGATCTGTGGATGGCACCGTTTAGGGGAGGGGGGGATGATCTGTGGATGGCACCGTTTAGGGGAGGGGGGGATGATCTGTGGATGGCACCGTTTAGGGGAAGGGGGGGGGATGATCTGTGGATGGCACCGTTTAGGGGAAGGGGGGGGGATGATCTGTGGATGGCACCGTTTAGAGGAAGGGGGGGGGATGATCTGTGGATGGCACCGTTTAGGGGAGGGGGGGGGGATCTTTGATGGCACCATTTAGGTGAGGGGGGATCTGTGGATGGCACCATTTAGGGGAGGGGGATCAGCTCCCTGCTGTTGAGTGCACAAAGCACAGGGCAGCATGGAGAGTGTAAAGTCCTATTCACCCTAATAGAGCTCTATTAGGGTGAATATGACAAGGGTTCTAGCCCTTAAGGAGACTAATAGTTATTAAATAAAAAGTAAAAAAAAGTTTAAACACGCCCCCCCAAATATAGAAAACAATATATCGCAATATATATCGCATATCGCACATGCTTAAAATTATATCGCAATATAGATTTTAGGCCATATCGCCCACCCCTAAGTCACACTCAAAATTAAAGTGGAAAAACACACTACAGGCTGATCCAACTTTGATGCAATGTCCTTAAAACAAGTCAAAATGAGGCTCAGTAGTGTGTGTGGCCTCCACGTGCCTGTATGACCTCCCTACAACGCCTTTGCATGCTCCTGATGAGGTGGCGGACGGACTCCTGAGGGATCTCCTCCCAGACCTGGACTAAAGCATCTGCCAACTCCTGGACAGTCTGTGGTGCAACGTGACGTTGGTGGATAGAGCGAGACATGATATCCCAGATGTGCTCAATTGGATTCAGGTCTGGGGAACGGGCGGGCCAGTCCATAGCATCAATGCCTTCGTCTTGCAGGAACTGCTGACACACTCCAGCCACATGAGGTCTAGCATTGTCTTGCATTAGGAGGAACCCAGGGCCAACCGTACCAGCATATGGTCTCACAAGGGGTCTGAGGATCTCATCTCGGTACCTAATGGCAGTCAGGCTACCTCTGGCGAGCACATGGAGGGCTGTGCGGCCCTCCAAAGAAATGCCACCCCACACCATTACTGACCCAATGCCAAACCGGTCATGCTGGAGGATGTTGCAGGCAGCAGAACGTTCTCCACGGCGTCTCCAGACTTTGTCACGTCTGTCACATGTGCTCAGTGTGAACCTGCTTTCATCTGTGAAGAGCACAGGGCGCCAGTGGCGAATTTGCCAATCTTGGTGTTCTCTGGCAAATGCCAAACGTCCTGCACGGTGTTGGGCTGTAAGCCCAACCCCCACCTGTGGACGTCGGGCCCTCATATCACCCTCATGGAGTCTGTTTCTGACCGTTTGAGAAGACACATGCACATTTGTGGCCTGCTGGAGGTCATTTTGCAGGGCTCTGGCAGTGCTCCTCCTGTTCCTCCTTGCACAAAGACAGAGGTAGCGGTCCTGCTGCTGGGTTGTTGCCCTCCTATGGCCTCCTCCACGTCTCCTGATGTACTGGCCTGTCTCCTGGTGGCGCCTCCATGCTCTGGACACTACGCTGACAGACACAGCAAACCTTCTTGCCACAGCTCACATTGATGTGCCATCCTGGATAAGCTGCACTACCTGAGCCACTTGTGTGGGTTGTAGACTCTGTCTCATGCTACCACTAGAGTGAAAGCACCGCCAGCATTCAAAAGTGACCAAAACATTAGCCAGGAAGCATAGGAACTGAGAAGTGTCTGTGGTCACCACCTGCAGAACCACTCCTTTATTGGGGGTGTCTTGCTAATTGCCTATAATTTCCACCTGTTGTCTATCCCATTTGCACAACAGCATGTGAAATTGATTGTCACTCGGTGTTGCTTCCTAAGTGGACAGTTTGATTTCACAGAAGTGTGATTGACTTGGAGTTACATTGTGTTGTTGAGGTGTTCCCTTTATTTTTTTGAGCAGTGTATATTATACATACACACACAGACACACAATTTATATAGAAGTATATGGAGATATATACACTGCTCAAAAAAATAAAGGGAACACTTAAACAACACAATGTAACTCCAAGTCAATCACACTTCTGTAAAATCAAACTGTCCACTTAGGAAGCAACACTGAGTGACAATCAATTTCACATGCTGTTGTGCAAATGGGATAGACAACAGGTGGAAATTTATAGGCAATTAGCAAGACACCCCCAATAAAGGAGTGGTTCTGCAGGTGGTAACCACAGACCACTTCTCAGTTCCTATGCTTCCTGGCTGATGTTTTGGTCACTTTTGAATGCTGGCGGTGAATCCAATTGAGCACATCTGGGACGTCATGTCTCGCTCTATCCACCAACGTCACGTTGCACCACAGACTGTCCAGGAGTTGGCAGATGCTTTAGTCCAGGTCTGGGAGGAGATCCCTCAGGAGACCGTCCGCCACCTCATCAGGAGCATGCACAGGCGTTGTAGGGAGGTCATACAGGCACGTGGAGGCCACACACACTACTGAGCCTCATTTTGACTTGTTTTAAGGACATTACATCAAAGTTGGATCAACCTGTAGTGTGTTTTTCCACTTTAATTTTGAGGGTGACTCCAAATCCAGACCTCCATGGGTTGAAAAATTTGATTTCCATTTTTTTATTTTTGTGTGATTTTGTTGTCAGCACATTCAACTATGTAAAGAACAAAGTATTTCAGAAGAATATTTAATTAATTCAGATCTAGGATGTGTTATTTTTGTGTTCCCTTTATTTTTTTGAGCAGTGTGTGTGTGTGTGTGTATATGTGTGTGTGTATGTATGTATGTATGTATATATATATATATTAGATAGATTATTTTATTTTATGATAGATCTATCGATCTGCAATGTGACAGGAAGATCTTCTGCCTGTGTGAGCTAGGAGATGATCATGTGACTGTGTTTGTATGCAAGGTTAGGTTATGCAGTGCAGGGGGTGCGGAAGGGCCGATTATTCACACCCACAAATACTTATAAGGGAGAGCTCAGACATTGATACATGCCCCCACAGCTTTGGTGCAGCATGTAAACAAAGCATGAATAACAGAACTATGCAAAGGTGTAAGTATGGGTTTTTCTCTTAAGAAATCAAGCTTAACTAATGTATATGTATTGTCTTTTATAATTTTTTTTTTTTTATATCTCTGATAACCGCTTTAGAGGAAAATAGAGATGAAATTTCAAATTTTCAAATTTTTGGTAGATATTTTGTGTTAATCAAGTTTTTCTTGCAACACAGCAAGGGTTAACAGCAAAATAAACATCAATATATATTACTCTGATTCTGCAGTTTACAGAAATACCCCATATGTGGCGGTAAACTGCTCTATGGGCACGTGGAAGTGGTCAGAAGAAAAGGAGCACCATATGGATTTTGGAGGCAGATTTCGCTAGAATGGTTTTTAGGTACCATTTTGTATTTGAAGAGACCCTGACGTACCCCTTCAGTGGAAACCCTCAAAAAGTGACCCCATTTCGGAAACTACACCCCTTAAAGAATATATTAAGGGGGGTACTGAGCACTTTGACCCCCCCCCCCCTAAGCGTTTTACGGAAATTGGAAACACAGGTTTAGTTTTCCAATAAAATGTTGCTTTAGCCCCAAATTTTTTATTTTCACAAGGGGTAACAGGAGAAAAAGCACCCCATAATTTTTTACCCATTTTCCCCTGAATACGGCAACACCCCATATGTGGTGGTGAACTGCTGTGAGGGCACATGGAAAGGAAGGAGCGCCATATGGCTTTTGCAGCGCAGATTTTGATGGATAGGTTTACGGGTGCCATTGGTTTTTATTTTTTAAGTGATTGTCTTATGTGGGGGCTCATTTTTTGGTGGATGAGGTGGTAATAAACTTTTTGTGAGGCAAGGTGAAAAAAAAATGGCTGTTTTTTTTTTACTTACAGCATTCACCTGAGTGGGCATATAATGTGATATTTTTATAGAGCAGGTTGTTACGAACGTGCCGATACCTAATATGTCTATTTTTATTTTTGTTAAGTTTTACACAGTGAAATCATTCTTGAACAGAATGAAATCTTGTTTTTGTGTTGCCATTTTCTGAGAGCCCTATTTTTTTTTTTTTTTGGGGCGATTGTCTTAGGTTAGGGCTAATTTTTTGCAGGATGACATGACTGTTTGCTTGGTACTATTTTGGGGTACATAAGACTTTTTGATCCTTGGTATTACACTTTTTGTGAGGCAAGGTGACTAGAAAATGGCATTTTTTGACAGTCTTTTTTTTTTTTTTTTTTTATGGTGTTCACCTGACTGGGTGGATCATGTGATATTTTTATAGCCGATCGATACGGACGTGGCGATACCTAATATGTTACTTTTCTTACTTGAAACTTTAAAAAAATTTCTAAAACTTTCTTTTTTTTATCTTTTTTTTTTTTTCACTTTATTTTTTGTCCCACTCTGGGACTTCAACTTTTGCGGGTCTAATCCCCTTTACAATGCATTACAATACATCTGTATTGTAATGCATTGGCTGTAAGTGTATTACACACTGTAATACACTTACAGCTTCCTGCCTGTGAGATCCATGGGGTTGGATCTCACAGGCTCTCACGGAAGGCAGCCATGATGCCTAAGGAAGGCATCAGGCTGTCTTCCCTGCCATCAGGTCCCCGTCACAGTAGTGCGGGGACCTGATGGACACCCGCACCTGTCAGGATACCGCACGTGCCGCGGTCAGCACTGACTGCAGCAGTGCAAGGGTTAATGCACTGGCATCTGTGTTTTCACCGATGCCGGACGAATACAGCAGGGGACCTGCTATCAGTGACTGCCGGACCCCTGTCCCAGTTTCCAGCACCGTACATGTATGGCGCTGGTATCCTACGGGTTAGTCATGTGTAAAGAGAAAAACAATGGTTGATGGACGGAATTGTTGATCACGTGTAAATTCTTTAAAAAAAAAATTAATGGCTTCACTTTGACTTGTGCATCTCTATATATTTTCCTCCTATAGACTGTACATGGCCCTCTGACAGAAAATGAGTTGGAGCAGGTTGAGCTTCAAAAGCAGTTATTGGGAACAAGTGGTATTGTCCTCCTCTTGCCAGCGCAGTCAGATTCAGATGTCTGTCAGATCGAAGCATTACTGCAGCTGAAGCAGCTCCTCCAAGCTAAACCGTTTAAGCCACCCCCAAGTCTTGCTGTTCTGGTTCCTTCATCTTACTCCGATCCAGAGACCGTTGTAGAAAAAGGCGAGTGTACATTATGAATGATTAACTGGCAGTTTATTGCGTAGCAGCATGCAATTTTGCAGACGTCCTGAATCCTCTATCCCAGGGTCAGCAATGGCACTCCAGCTACAATTCCTAGCATGCTCCATTCATTTCTATGAGAGTTCTGAGGAAGTATGCTTGCTGGGAGTTGTAGTTTCACATCAGCTGGAGTGCCGGAGGTTGCCTACCCCTGCTCTATCCTGTACTTGTTGATAACCAGCCATGTAAACCATTTTTCCCCAAAACTAGAGTAATTTGGAACGCTTTTGAAAACCTATGGTTATGTCCGTATAAAAGTTGCAATAATGGATAATAAATCTCTTTATCACCTTCTGCTTTTATATCATTGTTTAACATCTTTGTCTTTTTTACTTTCAGAACTTAATATTTCTGACCTAGTGACATCTGGACTAATATCAGATTATAATGTGTTCTCCATACCTGATGGCATCAATGACATGAAAGGAACAAACATGGTAAGATTTACAATATTAAAGGAATATTACAAATTATATTCATGGCATATAGGACAAGTCCTAAATGTGTGACGTATTGGTCCCACCCCAAAGGTCCCCACCTTTCAGAAGAACAAGAGCTCTGTGCCTCCCTTTACACAGCATGTAGCTTTCTCATTTTCACTCTGGCTCACCTGTTTCCATAAGGTGCAAAACCATTAGAGTACAACCATGCGGGCAGGCTGCAGTCGAGTGTAATTAAACTAATTAGGAGCTCACTATTTAATCGGTCTGTATTGTTGCGGGTGTAGACTAACTATAAATGCGGTACTAATTATTCTTATTGGAGCTTGCTGCAGTTCGTACGGGCGCACAGTACTTGACCTCAGCGCAGGCGCATTGCACCTGCGCCATGACTGCCATGCGGTAGTCCACTTAAGGTACTGAGATCAGCTGGGTTAGGGTGCTTGAAATGCAGCAGATTTTGTGGCAGAAAATCGGTTCCATTCATTTGAATGGGGTAGCATGCTGATGGATTTCTGCAAGCCCCATTAAGGTGAATGGAACTGATTTTCAGTCGCAGTATTTTCTGCCGCGTGTGAAGGCACACTTATGGCACCAATAAGCAGCCTAATTAGGAACATAGACGAGATTCTTGATTCTAGACACGTTCTATCCTGAACTTGGAGCCTTTTAGTAGCAGCTCTCCTCAGTAACATTACAGCTATGCCGTGCTTGTTCAAAGCAGTATGGGCCGCTGAGTTGGGAGATGAATTATTTTTTTATTTTTAAATAAAAATCCAATTTACAGCTTTGGTTATACTGTATTACTTCAGTGGCTGACTCTTCTTTTGGCTTTGTATTTCCTCAGGTCTCCTCTGCTGTACAGTTTCTGCTGTCCCACTGCCCACATTCTTTGGAATTGCGCAGTCTCCCTTTCCGACAATACATAGAGGATGGTGTGTGCAGTGCATTCAGTAATGCCTTTTATCACGATAAGATGGAAAGAAAGAAATCTGGACTTCCCGCACAGGATCCTGCTGCCATCATTGACTTGTACAATGATACCATTTCATTCCTAGCAGAGGTAGTTTCTTCTGAGCAACTCACTGAACTGTCCTGGCCTGTAACAGAGTTTACATGTTCTAGTGGCAGCTCTCTAATGCCACCTACTGACTGGAACAGTCCTGGCCATCTTGCATGGCTGAAGAAGGCAGTACGTTGTTTTCAGCTTCCACAAATGGACAGACCTCCACAAGGAGGTGAGAAAGTACATATTATTGGAATAGAAAAAGAAGTTGGGTTTTCTAATGTTACAGCAAAAAGTATGATGTGACGTTTCATTGTACAGTTTATTAATCCTCTGAAATATTACTGTGATATCTTTCTGACAGCTCCTTGGGGTCCTGTCTGTTCCATGATTATGGACTACGTGTCACAGATCACACAGTCCCCATCAGGTCTTCCTCTGTTGTTCTCTGAAGTTCAGCTCCTTCTCGGTCGCATAAAGAAACAATGGTTTTCAAAGGAAGGCATTGCAGGCTTCACACCATCTGTGCAAGACATTCCTTGGGATGAGATAATTGCTCTTTGCATTAATCACAAACTAAGAGCCTGGGACCCTCCGTTTCTTTCCGATTCTAAAGGTAAAACATTATGGTCTGCATATGAATAATGCTTGTATTATATAAAATCTTCACGAAACTTAAAGCATTTTAAATAGTTTGCCTATATGGCAGATGGAGAAAGGCACAGATTAATTCCAGACAGTCTGTTACAGATACAGGCTGTATACAGATTAGTCAACCAACTCTACCAGTTATCTAATGGATATGGGTGCCTCATTACGGTCTTCTGATAGCACATGTTATGAAGGAAAGACAGATTGAGATTGTGGGATTTCAAGATGCTCAATCCTTTGTCCTCTTGAAGATCTACTTATTCCCTTTGAGAAATAGGTTTTGGATGAATAAGCATTTCATTTGTATGCCAGGCATCAAAGGGGTTGTCTCATCTTAGAAATTGGTGGCATATTGCTAGGATATGCCACAAATGTCAGATAGGTTTGGGTCCCACCTTTGGGACCCACGTCACTCTATCTCCACAACAGGACCCCCGAAGTAAGCGGAGAGCAGCCACGCATGCACAGCCACCCGCCATTAATTTCTAAGGGGCTGCTAAAAATAGCCGAACACTGGCTTGGCTGTCTCTAGCCGTCCCATAGAAGTGACTGGAATGGTGGATGTGCTTGCACATTGTGCTTTCCATTTCTATGCTCACTCAGCTATTTTTGGTACTCCGACAAAAATTAATGGAGAGCATGTTGCACATTTGCGATGTGCTCTGCTTCATTTTCGGGTGCCTATTCGGGAGTTAGGTGCTGGTCTCAGAGGTGGGACCTGCACCCATCGGACTTTGATGGCATATACTTTCGGAGGCCTGTTCTGGGATATGCCATCAATGTCTCAGATGACACAACCTCTTGTCACCTGACCGCTCATGGAAAACTATGAACCCCAATGAACGGAAGAGAAACTGATTTTTCCGTATCATTGGGGGACACAGACTCGACCGTGGGATGTTACAGAACAGTCCCAAGGCTGGGCATAACAAAAAACCCTCCTGCCAATCAGAGAACTGCCGTCTGCAAAACTCTATGCCCCAGAGAAGGGTCAGAAGACGCAAAGGAGTGTACTCTGTAAAATTTTGAAAAGTTGTGCAAAGACGATCAGGTAGCCGCTTTGCATACCTGAAGGGCCGAGGCCCCTACTGCCCGAGCAGAATGAGCAGTAACCCGAAAGGGTGGGTCTCTGTCATTGATGCGGTACGCTTCCACAATGGCCAAACAAATCCATCGGGTAATGAAGGTTTTGGACACAGCCAGTCCTCGTCTCGGCCCCTCTGGAATGATGAATAGAGAATCCGTCTGTTCAAAGGGTGACTTCTGGGACAGATGGATGTGAACGGCTCGTATCAAATCCAGAGTGTGGAGCTACTGTTCACGAGGATGAGACTGGGCAGGACAAAACAAAGGTAGAATGATCTTTATTGAGAGGGAATGCCGACACAACCTTTGGAAGGAAGGACTGAACAGGGCGAAGGACTACATTGTCCTGATGGAGGATCAGGAAGGGCGACCGACAGGAAAGAGCCGCTAGTTCCGACACCCTACGGATGGAAGTGATTGCCACCCAAAAGGCCACCTTGTAGGACAGGAAGCGAAGGGAAACCTGCTGCAAAGGCTCAAACAGTGAAAACTGAAGAGTGATGAGCACTAGATTAAGATCCCAAGTATTTAACGGAGGACGGTAAGGGGGTGCAGAGTGTGCAACTCCCTGCAGAAAGGTCCTTACCGCAGAGAGTGAAACCAAATCCTGCTGAAAAAGAATAGAAAGGGCCAAAACTTTCCCTTTGTGGGAGCTAAGAATTCGCACCAGGACACAGAGGAAGGAGTGGGAAGCGCGGGAACTTCAAGCCCCGCCCCCAAAATGGAGTCACCCCCGGGCTATAACGCGGGAGGCGCAGGCCCGATCCCTCTGTCCGTCCTAGAGAGGCCTCGCCCCAGCCCCCCAAAACCCCCCTCGCTTTCCATACAGTGGTGCAGGCGCTAGGAACCTCGGCCGACTGGAGATGCCTGCCGGGGACCCGGAGCGTGAGTAGCCCGCAGAGAAGCCGGGGCCTCAATTACAAGTGGCCCCGGTGAAGGACTGGATCAGAACCCCACAATAAGTAGAGAGGGTCCCGTAGAAGAAGGCATTGTGGGCACAGAGGGCCTCCCTTCACCCCCCCCCCCCCCCCCACTCCCGACAAGAGATGTGCACATGGAGAGGATAAGCATTGGTGGGGGCCATTCACTAAAGGTAACCTAAGAAGGGGAGGGGTGAGGAAGAAGGCGGCTGTTTGGGCCAAAAATACTCACCCGTCTGGCGTTTTCTGCCCCCCCGGTTCCAGCCGGGTCACCACCTTCGGTGTGCGGCCCCTTGGGGAGGGCTGCTACACCGGAAACAGGGGAAACTTATCCTGGTGGCCATGATGACCCGAAAGCTGGCGGGATGCAGAGGCTTTGGAAACCTCTGGTCCTCCTTGTGTTTTGGAGACCTGGAACGAGCAGAGGGCTTGGGGACCTCCTGTTCTCCCGTCTTCTGGGTGGGGATGCAGGCAGCTAGGACTGCCTGTAATCCAGCTGGAAAAAAATCAAAAATTGAAAAATCAGCAGACCTGCAAAGCAGGGAGGTCTGCCTCCTACAGACACTAAGCTAAAACTGATTTAGCTTAGTCCCTGTAAGAAGGGTATAGCTGAAGGGAGGGGCTCACACTTTTGTGCTTAGTGTCGCCTCCTAGTGACAGCAGCTATACCCATGGTCAAGCCTGTGTCCCCCAATGATACGGATGAGAAATCAGACCAACGTTCCCTTGAATCTGAGTACAGCATCAAGAACTGTCACTTTTAAGGCTAATGCACACAACCATATTTTGCAGATTGCACATGGACTCCATTTCTATGGGTCTGCCAAAAAAAAAAAGCGGCACTTGGATGTCATCCGTGTACTGTCCGCATCCGTATGTCCATCACGCAAATTATATATATATATATATATATATATATATATATATATATATATATATATATATATATACCCTATTCTTGTCTGTATTGTGGATGTAGTGATGAGAAAAAAAAAAAGCGGATTACACACGGAAGTTAGCCACCAAATCTCTGGTTTCCAGACTGCAATATGGACACAGTCGTGTGCATGAGGCCTTATACTGTGAATGGCAAACTCTCAAAAATGTTTGTCATGGGGCAGGTAAAGTAGTCAACAAATCTCATCCTACATCTATAGTAGAGTTGTTGCGATACCAAATTTTTGATTCGGTTTCGATACCATGAAAAAGTATTGCGATACTCGATACCATTCGATACCACGCGAAAAAAATAAACAAAAAAAGCCACGTGCATTCCTCATTTTTAAAAATGGCGAATCGCGCAGTTTTTATTTTATTTTTTCTGTTCCGGCATTCACCACCTAGATTTTTTTTTTATATTTTAATAGTTTGGACTTTTCTGACGTGGCGATGTAATATGTTTATTTATATATTTTATATGTGAAATTGGGAAAAGGGGGGTGATTTATACTTCATATTTTAGTGTTTTGTTTTTTTTTCACTTTTTATTTAATAACTATTTCCCCCCTTAGGGGCTAGAACCTGGGATCTTTCATCCCTTTTCCTATTCACCCTGATAGATCTCTATCAGGGTGAATAGGACTCCACACTGTCCCTGCTGCTCTGTGCTTTGTGCACACAGCATCAGGGATGTTACCATGGCAACCAGGGCTTCTGTGGCGTCCTGGCTGCCATGGTAACGGATCGGAGCCCCAGGCTTACACAGCTGGGGCTCCGATCAGAAGCTGCCACTGCACCACCAATGAGGGGGAGTGGAGAGGTCCCTGTGGCCACTGCCACCAATGATTTTAATGGGATGGGGGGATTGAGGGGGAGGGGGTGCACTGCACCACCAATGATTTTACCCCTTTATACAGGAGGCGGGTACTAGCAGATCAGCGGCAGTTAACTGCCGCTGATCGCAGCTCCCTGTCAGGGGCAGGGTGCCGGCAATGCGATTCTGCTGCCGGCACCCGCCTCCTGTATGTGTTAAAGACTGACTACTGTATATGAGTCCAGACTTTCACTATTAGGCCACACAGAGCGGCGCCCAGCGATGTCTCAGCACTCACCATTAGTCCTGGGCGCCGCTCCGTTCGCCCGCAGTGCCCCATTACTGTCTCCTCTCCTGCTCCACATGCTGCTGATTACTATCGGAGCGATGGGAGGAGACATCAGCTTCACTAGTGGGCGTTCCTTCTCCCTGGCTGTAGCGCTGTCCAATCGCAGCGCAGGGAAAAGGAACGCCCACTAGTGAAGCTGATGTCTCCTCCCATCGCTCCGATAGTAATCCTATCATTGGTGGCGCAGTGCGCCCGCCCCTCCTCCGCCCCTCTCTTCTCATTGCCGCCCCTCCTCCAGCCCCTCTCTTCTCATTGCCGCCCCTCCTCCGCCCCTCTCTTCTCATTGCCGGCAGCGGCAGCAGCACAGGGGGAGGGAGGACAGCTTCCTTCTCCCCGTGCTGCTGAGAGAGAACATGAGCGCGCCGATAGCAGCGCGCTCATGTTCAGAGATACTAGACTGCGCAGAAGCGCAGCCCAGTATCGAAAAAAACGGAAATCCCGGTATCGTATCGATACCGGGACAAAAGTATCGATTGGGTATCGAAATTTCGATACCCGCAACAACCCTAATCTATAGAGATAGATATTGCATGCTTTACTTGCCCCTGCACAAAGATTCTATAGAAGAGTGAGTAGGCTCTCCTGGAAAACATTTATATATTTTTTTTTTTTGCAGGGCTTCACAATTTGGAATAATTGGATAAGACAGAAAAATGGTTATTGGACTCTGCATCCACAGTTAACTAGACTGTCGGACTTAATTTAGGCAGGGGGTAATCAATGGCTCATTTGTCTTACAGCTCATGTACTTCATGACATATTTGTGCACTTACGTACTAAATAGAAACTGGTAATAAGAATATTGGATCTGTTAACAGGAGGCAGTGCAATATTAATCTGGAAAAAGTGAAAACAATAGTAAATTATTATTATTATTTTTTTTTCTACAAAGCGGCTAGATTTTAATGATTAAAATAAGTAAAGGTAGAATTTCTTTCTACCCCAAATTTCCATATTGTTATTAATATGAAGTAAAGCATTACCATTATTTCTTTCTCCACAGTTGCCCAAGAAGATCTTTATGTCTATTTCTTTGAAGAAGATTTAAAAAACTTTACTTACCCTGATACATGGGAAAATGCTCGTCTCTCCACGCATCAGAATGTACTAGTAACAGCAGACAGGTAAATGTATTATCTGTATATCAACGTGTGAAATGAATAACTAATTCATGCCAGTAGGTATATTGCATTATACTTTAGTATTCTTGTGCTACAAATGAACTATTGTGTTTTTTTTTTTTCTTCTTCTCTCATTGCAGCCCTCAGAGTACAAGAGAGCATTCCTCACAGACACCCCAGACTCCGCACTCTGTCTTTGCACCTAGTGAAAAGGATACACAGAAACTTTTGCAAACTCCAGAGCTGTCTGATCTGGAGTCTCTTCCGTCACAACTAAACCGCTCTCTTTTAGCAGAGAAAGAGGAGGATGCAAGGTAATATTCGCACTTAAACTGGCCATACACATTAGATTAATGTCAGCTGAACCTGCTGACTGTAATGTGTAAGGGGGCCTCCTGACTTTCCCAACAGCTTTAAAGATGTTGGCTACTTTACAATTTTGGTTACTCAGTCTGTGTCACTGTTTAAGTTGTCCTCACTAACATCCATCCAGATTATCTTTTTTATTTAACTATTCCTGGCCTGTGCCCCTGTAAATAGCACCTATGGATTGCTTTGATAACTCTGACCTGCATATATGACATCATAGAGTATGGCTGCATAGGCTCCCCCATCCTGCTAGCATTGCGCGCTTCATTCCCATTTTGTACTGCGCAGACTCCACATCAATTGTTCATCTGCGCAGTAGAAAAAATTCTCTGCCCCCAGTGTCCTAACTAGAGCACAGCTGAAGAATGCGAGCATCCAGCACAGCAGGCTTTGACGGTGTTAATGCTCTCTTTTCCTTGCTTCTGAAGCTGGGACACTGGAGGCAGAGAATAATTTCTACTGCGCAGATGCCAAACACTCTGTGGAGTCTGCGCAGTAGAAAACGGGATGGGCGTGCACACTGCCAGCAGAATGGGGAGCCTATTGAGCCCTTTTCTATGATGTCATATATGGGGGCCAGAGTTACCAAAGCAATCCATAGACCTGGTTTACAGGAGCACCAGCCAGAAATAATAAAAAGACAAGAAAACAAGAATGATCGATGGATGTTAGGGTACTTTCGGCACTTGCGGCAGACGATTCCGGCAGGTAGTTCCGTCGCCAGAACTGTCTGCCGGATCCGGCAATCCGGACGCAAACTGGTGGCATTTGTCATCCGGATGCTGATCCTTCTGACAAATGCTTTGAAATACCAGATCCGTCTCTCCGGTGTCATCCGGAAGAATGGATCCGGTATTGATTATTTTTTGCATTTTTAAAGGTCTGCGCAGATCGGAAAACTGGATCAGTTTTGCCGGAACACTTAATGCATTTCAATGTAAATTAATGCCGGATCCGGCATTCTGGCAAGTGTTCAGGATTTTTGGCCGGAGAGAAAACTGCAGCATGCTGCGTTATTTTCTCCGGCTAAAAAAACATAGGAGGGACTGAACTGATACATCCTGAACAGAATGCTCTCCAATCAGAATACATTAGGATAAAAATGTGACTGAACTCAACACCGGAAAATAAAAACGCTAGTGTGAAAGTACCCTAAGTTAAGACCGCTTCAGCAGTGACATATAGACCCCTTTCAGACAAGCGAGGTCCATGCATCGGACTCGCAGTGTGAGTATGCAGCAGCTCCCGTCCTTACCTCCCAGCACTGACTGGGTCGTATAGCATTATATTAATTTATAATGCTATGTAACCCTGACAGTTCTGGAATGTATTGGATAACACTGACAGCATTATGTTAACCAAAAAATAATACAAAGTGGCCAACCTTTTTAACCCTTGGGATACCAGCTCAGTACATTTACAGCGCTGGAAGCGGGGTCTGAAATCCCAGCGCCGTAGAGCTACGGCGCTGTGTACATTCGGTCCCTGAGCGAAATCGCTCGGTGACCGGGGTACGATGGTTGCTCTGTACGGCAGGCAGCCATGTTTACTAGGGGCACAGGGAGGTATTTTCGCCCCCCTGCAGCCCCGATCGCTGCTATTGGCTGGATTCCGCAGACATGCGCATTGCAGCTCTGGCTGTGATACGGAGATGCAGGGGGGGCGGGGGGTGTCATGTGGAGGTGACCGGTGCTGAACAAGTCAGCACCGGTCTCCTCCTTGGTAAGACGGGGGACACCAGTGTTTTGGGTCCCCTGCCAGCGCTGCTATTGGCTGGAACGATGCTCCAGCTAATGGCAGCGCTATAGCTGCACAGGAAGAGGCAGAACTTCCCTGCATGCAGCCATTCTAGCTGGTGACTGCGTGCAGAGAGGTTCTGTGTCTTTCTGAGCTGCTGTTGGCGCACCACCACTGCGATTTAACCCTTTCCTGCTGAAAGAAGAAGAAAAGAACAAAAAAAGAAAGATGATCATCTGGAATAGCTGCACTGATTTAATTTTTTTATTTTATTTGCAGCTGTTCCAGACCCCTCTGTCCCTTCCTGCCCCCCTTCCTCCCTGTCCTTTTTTTTTTTTTTACTGGCACCATATGGTCCGTGCACTTTTTTTGGTCTTTTTTTTTTTGCTTGGCTGTGACCGCCAAGTGCTGTTCAGTGCGTACCTGCCTGATCAGCACCTAGGGATTTTGTGTGCTGTTTTTTACTGATAGTTAGGGCTTTATATAAATATAGATTCTTGCCTCCGATACTGAGTCTGCCAGCGAGGGAGAAGAGGATGCCACTTTCCTCTACCCCCTCATCATCTTCATCATCTGCTGATGATGGACCCTCTAGAAGGCGCTCCAGTGTAGCAGAGGAGGCAGCCCCCCAGAGTGAGCCCACATGGACCCCACCCCCTGAGAATTTTCAGCCCCATATTCCTGAGTTTGTGGGCAACTCAGGAATTCAGATAGACGGGCTTCACTGAAATTGATTTTTTATTTTTTTTCAAATCTTTTTCTCTGAAGATTTTATAAATTTCATGTTAGCCTAAACAAATTTATACGCCCAGCAATTTATTTCCCAGCACCCTACATCGCCATTCGCTAGACCCCATGTACCCCAGTAAATGCAGCAGAGGTGATGACCTTGCTGCATATGGGCATAGTAAAAAAAAAAAACTAAGATTAATCAGTATTGGAGTGCGGATGTCTTGTACCACACTCCAATTTACAGTAATACCATGGCCTGTAATCGATTCCAAGCAATTCTGAAATTTTTGCATTATAACGATAATGCACAGTGCCCACCCCAGAATGACCCCGCATTTGACCGTCTGTTCAAAATTAGGCCCGTCCTTGACCACTTCAACGCAAAGTTTTCAGAAGTGTACACCCCAGAACAAAATGTCTGCATAGACTAATCCCTGTCACTTTTCCAAGGGAGGGTAAGATTCCGCCAGTACCTGCCCAGCAAGTGGGCAAGGTATGGCATAAAACTGTATAAAGTCTGTGAGAGTAGCTTTGGGTACACTCACAAGTTCTGGGGTTATGAAGGGAGGGACACCCGGATTGAACCCCCAGAATGCCCCCTCGTCCTAGGAGTTTGAAGATAGTGTGGGACTTACTGCACCCACTGCTGGATAAGGGTTACCATCTATACGTGGATAATTACTACACGAGTCTACCACTGTTCCGGTCACTAAGTTCCAGAGGTACTGTGGCGTGCGGCACAGTACGCAAAAATCAGAGAGGCCTCCCTAGATGCCTGGTAGGGCAACCACTAAGAAAAGGAGACAGCCATGCTCTCCTCAATGAGAACATGTTAGTGGTTAAGTACAAGGACAAGAGGGATGTCCTTGTACTGACCACTATTCACAGTAACACCAGCTCCCCTGCCGCTGTACGTACCACTACCACTGTCCCTAAACCAGACTGCATTCTGGACTACAAAAGGCACATTGGGGGAGGGGGGGGGGGGTGTTGATCTTTCAGATCAAGTTCTGAAGTCCTACAGTGCCACATGAAAAACAAGTGTGGTAGAAAAAGCTGGCCGTGCATACATACTATTAAGATCTAAAGGCCAGACAAGAACATTCCTACAATTTCAAGAGGTGGTGATAAAGGCCCTATTTTTTCCAAACCAAGCAATGGAGGGCCCCAGTACTTCTGCAAGTTAAAGTGCCCGAGTTGTACCAGGGCAACATTTCCCTGGTGAAGTCCCCCAAACAGCGAGGAAGGGAAGGACCCAAAAAAGATGCAGGGTGTGTTCCAAAAGGGGGATAAGGAAAGACACCATTTACCATTGCGAAACCTGCCCCGAAAAAACCTGGCCTGTGCATCAAAGATTGTTTCAGAATCTACCACTTATCCATGGAGCATTAATTTAATTTCATCCTTTATGTACCCTGTAGTTTTACCACCTTTATATCTCTGATTTAGTCCGCATAACTTACATATCCACTTTTCACCAACCGCTACATATTAATTTCTGTGAAACACCTGTTAGGTCAAAAATGCCCTTTCCCCCCCTTAAAATGTTCGTACGGAGGTGCTCTTTCCAAAATGGGATCACTTGTTGGGGTTTTTCATTTCTGGGGACCTCAGACATGTCACCTAAAATACATGTCTGCCAATTCAGGTCTGCAAAAAAAAATTTCTCGCCCATATTCATTGGGGGACACAGAAACCGTGGGTATAGCTATGTCCTCTAGGAGGTGTTGACACTAGATAAAGCTGTTAGCTCCTCTCCTGGCAGCTATACCCCCTCCAGCCTGGAGAGAGAGCTTCAGTTTTTTCTAGTGTCAATAGGAGGCAAGACCTCCCTGCTCTGCTGGGATCTCCTAAAGATTTCTTATTTTTCAGATGGGAAAACAGTGGACGCCTCGCCTCCCTGTTCTCCTGGGGTTGAGTTGCGCCAGTGCCGGTCACCCACACTGCTGCCTCCCCCACAGAAGACAAGGTGGACCAGGGCAGCCTCGCTCCCCTGCATCCCGCCAGCCAAGGGGTCACCTAGGTCCGGCAAAGAGAAGACCCCCCCGCCATACCAGGCGCCTGCCACTCCGGTGCCAGCTGCTGAGAAGGTGACTTTGAGGGTCCACATAGGGAGGGTGAAGTGAAGAGGATGAGAGAGGTGAGTACACTGGACTAGGTAAGTGTTAACCCTCTCCCTCCTTTCCTATTTCAAGGGTTCTACGGAAATAGCTCCCAACTTGACCAGACACAGGCTTAATTTTTTTTTACTAAGCCCAGCACCACAGTCTTCCCTCCCCCTCTGTGCCGTCGGTACTTGGGCACATAGGGGGTTAATGACATTTAATCACAGCGGGCGACCGTGCGCACCGCTTTGGTCGGGTGTAGAGTAGATGCAGAGTGCCTGCACATAACGCAGGGTTGGACCTCTGATCTCCCCTTGTCTCCGCTCCCCAGCGATTATCATCCCCTGGAACCGGGCGCCTAAGAGTGCGCCGCTCCAGGAGGGTAACACCAGGATCGGTCCGGGAACCGCAGAAATCTGGCCCCGCCTGATCACTCCGGCCAGCGCGACATTCTGCCTGCGCAATCCAGCCCCGGCTTGTGGCCTCCCCAGCATGCGTGCACAGCGGGCGCATTTCTCTGCAGTCCGGCGCGTCTTCACTTACAGTGATACGCTGTGTCTGGTGAACGCGCTGCCCTTCGGCCGGCCGCGGCATGCAGCGCTGTCCTTGGGGTTCTTAGCATTGTTGGTACTTTAGGCCCCGGCTTGCGGCCTACTAGCCCGCACTTCACCTGGGGAGGGGGGGCGGTCTGGCGCGAATTCTTCCCGCCTTGCCCTCCCCTCCCGTCCCCTTCCCCAGTAGCTCAGAGCCCCGCCCTCTGTTCTGGCAGTTAACCCTCCTGGTCAGCCATCTCTTGAGGCTGGCACAGGATTTCATGGGTTTCTATCTGCGGGGCTTTAATGCTGAGGGTTTCACTCCTCTGCCTCTTGGCCAATTACCACCTGAGCAATCGTGGGCATCTCAGTTTTAACAAATTAAATAAATGTCCATTCGGGTCCTCCCCCCCCCTCAGTCCTAATCACTGCAGGAACCCCCCCGTCAGTATTAGACTGGGCCCCCCCAGTCAGAGGAGGACCCTTCAGTTTTCCATTCACCCTCCGGGGTCAGTTTGGTTGATAAAGCGCTTCCTGCGCAATCCACTGGTACATCTGGATATTTCCTTTTCACCCTCTGGGGCCGTTTGGTTGCACAGCGCTGCCTGCGCAATCCAATTGTGTGCATCCGGACCTTCCCAATCACCCTCCGGGGTCGTTTGGTTGATAAGCATCACCTGCGCAATCCGATTGTGTACATCTGGATCGTCCTAATCACCCTCCTGGGTTGTTTGGTTGATAAAATGCGCAATCCAGGTGGACATCCAGACCTTCCCAGTCTTCTGGGTCGTTTTGGTTGATAGTGATGCTTGCGCAATCCCATGGTGGACATCCGGACCCTCCTAAGCACTCTCCGGGGTCGTTTGGTGGATTAGCACCACCTGCGCAAATCCAATGGTGGACCACTAGACCTTCCCACTCACCTGCGGGTCGTTTGGTTGATATTCTCCACCTGCGCAATCCAATGGTGGACCTCTGGACTTCCCAATCTCCCTCCAGGGTCGTTTGGTTAATAAAGCACCGCCTGCGCAATCCGGTGAGTGAACCTCTAGAAGTTCCCATTCCACCCCTGGGTAGTTTGGTTGATAACTCCCACCGACGAGCCTGCGTCTGCCATGGGCAAGATTTGGAGAGGTGAGACTGTACACAGCAAGCCAGAGCAGGATATATTCCTCCTCGGTCACCTCCACACCCCCACCCTTCCTCCCTAGGGTCACACTCAGACGCACCCTCCCTCCCTGGAGAGGTTCGGTCTGAAGGGGGGGGTCAGTGTTTCGGTCCCTGCCGTGATTCCGGTGCGATCTTCCAAGATGGCGTCCGAGGTAGACAGCAGTACTTGTCTTATGCATTACCCCCTTCCTTAGGCGGAGTATTTGCACTACTACTGGATGCAGTACTCCCTTGGATATTACCTCCCTCTATTGGGGTCTAACCGCACTAGAACTGTTTCAGTGCCGGCAGTAGGCGTTCCTCCTTTTAGTAGCTGGCGGAACTGGATTCCCACAGGGGACAGCACTTACTGTAGGCGTTTGCCTTCTTCCATAGGTGGCACTAAGGCATTATCCCTGGTTCAGTGCTTACTGTATGTTTTAACCCCTTACGTAGGTGGGGTATTGATACGGGACTCTCCTTATGCCTTGCCTTTTCCGTAAGAGGCGTATTCTCTCTACTTGGATTCAGTTCTTGCTAGATGCATTACTGCATTGTCACCCTTCATGGTGGAGTATTACACTACCACTGAGTGCAGTGCTTGCCGTAAGCATTGCCCCATTTCATTGGTGGGATAATTGCAACATTGCCCCTTCCACAAGTGATCCACTACCGTGGGGAATGAGTACGCATCTTGGATGTTGCACTTCAACTACGCCACGGCTAAAGATGCCTTTAATTCTTCTAGAAGTGGTGCGTAGCGAGTATCGATACACGCTGTTGCCCTGTATTCTTCTTCTAATGGTATTTCGGTGCCGCCAGTGGATAATGTGGCTGTTTCCACGTTGTGTCCTTTTCCTTCGATGCTGGTTTGGAACATAAATATGACAACCTCTCTCCTCAGGGGGTTGCCCAGCGTCACTCATGGGTCCTAGCATCCCCTATATCCATGGTCCTCCTCTGTTCCAATGTGTCTCAACAATATGTAGTGCGTACACCATGGCACGTAATTTTGTGCTTACGTTCCAGCAAGTCGAGTGTTACACTGACTCTATATTCCCTATCCACCATTCCTGATGTGGGAAGTGGTTGTGCTGGCACTCTGGTTTAACTTTGCAGCGTGTTTTCCTCCGCTAGTGCAGATTTTACGCTGGTACTAGCGTTCGCAGTCGCTGCAGTGGGACAATCCCTCAGGTAGTGGTTCTACCCTGACGCTGGCTTGGCGGTTGTTCCTGTTCAACGCCCTTCCCAGGTGGAGTGTTTAAGATTAGCTCTCTGTCCCTGGGGCAGTATGAGACCATGGCTTCTACCGGATTCCTCTAGTCTGCCCCTCAGTTTGTGCTGGCAGGGCACGCTGCGGCTCCTACGGTACGGGGGTCCTGGAGTAGCCTTTACGTACTCTGGCTCCCCCTGCACGGCTCCTTCGTCAGGTGACGGATTCTTCTAACGCCAAATTCAGTGGCGTACGCTGCATGGCCGCCTCCTTAGGCGGAGTATGGCACTGCCACTATCATTCGGTGGCTTCTTCTGTGTAGTGCCAGTCTCAGATGGGGAATGGGCTTCGCCCTGCCACTTTTTTTCCTTCTGGTTTTTCCTTCTCTGGCTCAGGGTTCACGGCCTCTCCGCAAACCTTGGTAGCTCCTACGTTACTACTTCCCCTCATCTACGTTGATGCAGGGTCTTGGTTCTGTGTTTTTTTTTCTTCCAGTCTTGTTCCGGACCAACTTTTGGGCTGTGACGTTTTCCCATATCCCCCTTTCTATTGGTCCTGGGTGTACTACCCGTATCCACAACTACCTCTCTTAAAGGGATTCTGTCACTAGGTTTGACCCCTGTCAGCTAAACATATGCTGATGTTCAGGGCGTCTTCACGATTCCTAATGTGGGCTTATAAATGTCATCTGTGGGCTTATTTAGCTAAAAAACTGCTATTACTAACCTGTCAGTCAAACAAAGGGGATGTTAATGGGTGCAAGATGCCCACCGCCGTTCGTGCCGCCTTTCAGGACTTCTGCGCCGCCTCCTAATCCTCTGTGCCGCCTCTCGCTCTCCCTCCCCCTCCTTCTGCTGTAAGATCTCGCGCTTGCGCACAGGGCTCTGCGGACTTCTCCATTTGGCTTCTTACAGCGAAGTGCGCATGCGCCGACACTTCGCTCAACCCCTGTATGTGCGAGATCTTACAGCAGAAGGAGGGGGGAGGGAGGGAGAGCGAGAGGCGGCACAGAGGATTAGGAGGCGGCGCAGAAGTCTGGAAAGGCGGCGCTGGGCACGAATAGCGGTGGGTGCGGCCGGCATCTTGCACCCATTAACATCCCCTTAGGCACCTTATTTGTTTGACTGACAGGTTAGTAATAGCTGTTTTTAGCTAAATAAGCCCACAGATTACATTTATAAGCCCACATTAGGAATCGTGAAGACGCCCTGAACATCAGCATATGTTTAGCTGACAGGGGTCAAACCTGGTGACAGAATCCCTTTAAGACTTGACTAGTGACTGCCATGTCAGTCCGATGTAGTCATGCCTTTTCACTGCACATTCTGTGGCTAGACTACGAGACTCGCCACGCCACGCCAGGCTCAGCGGGGGTGCTGTCACGACTGTTGATGGAGTTTTTCGTCCCTGGAACGGAACTCCCCTTCTATTCTCCTCGAGGCAGGGGTTTTGTCTCTCATTTTGGTCTGGTCGAAATTTCTGTCGTGCAGGGTTACTACACTGTCAATACACGGTCGCTGAATGAACTCCTTATTGTCTCTACTTCTACCTATCCAATGTATTGATTCCTTGGCTTGCGGTTGGACATGCCTCATTCAGGCGTTTTTTTTTTCTCTGTAGTTTATCAGCCAGCTTCTCAGCCTCCCCACAAGCCTCTTCGGCTCGGGGGACATTGGTGGACCACTTACCATTTCCGTGGAGCGCTTCCCTTTAGCAGGAGTGGATCCTACAGTTCTGGGTTTTTGGTTTAACCCTCGGTTCCTTGATGGGCCGGGTTCGGCGATTTGTATCCTTTTCCAGCGTCCTCTGACTCACCCAGGGCCCATGATACCTTCCTTCAGGGAATGGCACATACGGTTCCTCTGTACCGTCCTCTTTTTTTTTTTTTTTTTTTTTCGCCTTGGGATCTGAACTTAGCCCTTTCAGCGCTCCGGAATTCTCCCCTTGAACTCTTGCGGGATATGTCACTCCGACTCCTGTCCTGGACGGTAGTTTTTTCTTGTGGCTATCACGCCCATCAGACGGGTGTCCGTGTTGGGGCGCTCTCTTGCAGAGAACCTTCCTGGTTCTCGGCAAGGATAAGCGGTTCTCCGGCCCGTTCATTCCTTTCTCCCGACGGGGGTTCTCGGATTTCCATTTCAATGTAGATATTGTCCTTCCATCACTGTGTCTCTCCCCTTCACACCCTAGGGAAAGGGAGTTAGACCATTTGGATGCCGTCAGGGCTCTGACGTTTTATTTGCCGGCCTCCAGTTCCTTCCGGCGTACGGATCCCCCTTTTTTTTGTCATCCCGGAGGGTCCTCGCAAAGCATTGGCGGCCCCCAGGGTGGCAATGGCACGTCTGCAATTGCTGAAGCATACTGCACCTGGGGCAGGGTTCCGCCCTTCGGTGTTACAGCTCACTCCACCAGAGCGGTAGGCTCTCTTGGACTTGGAGGATTCAAGGTTCGGCCGCGCAGTTGTACAAGGCGGCTACTGCTTTCCTTACGCACATTCTCAAAATTTTGCCAGGTGCATACTTATGCATCGGCGGGCGCTGCCTTGGGCCGCATAGTCTTGCAGGCAGCAATTCTTAGTTGCCTGAAGGGGCGCTTGCTCCATGGGTCTGTGGTTTTCCCTCCCTGTGGACTGCTTTCGGACGTCCCACGGTTTCTGTGTCCCCCAATGAATATGGGGGGCGAGAAAACGAGATTTTTGTAAAACTTACCAGTATAATCTTTCTCGCTCATCATTGGGGGACACAGCACCCACCCAGTATTGTTGTTCGGCCACAGTCGTGGCTGTTGCTGGTTAGAACCTAGTGGGGTTCTTAGCATTGTTGGTGTTCCACGTTGTTTCGTTGGTTTACTTGCTTCTCCTACTGCTTCTCACAAACTGAAGCTCTCTCTCCAGGCTGGAGAGGGTATAGCTGCCAGGGGAGGAGCTAACAGCTTTTACTAGTGTCAACGCCTCCTAGAGGACATAGCTATACCCATGGTCTCTGTGTCCCCCAATGAAGAGTGAGAAAGAGATTTTACTGGTAAGTTTTACAAAAATCTCGTTTTTTTACACTTTGCCTCTAGAGACCTGCTGTGCGCCAATACGACAGGCTACAAGCACATATGGGGTGTTTGCAAAAAGGGGAGAAAATGGGGAACATATACTGGGGTGCATTTTCTCCTTTAACCCCTTGTGAGAAAGTGAAAAATTGGGGTCTGCTAGTAATTTTTCATTTTTACAAATGTGTGCTTTGAAATGCTTTCTCTAGTATTTCTGCCTTCTGCGAGTCACCGGTTTGCTGAAAAATGCCCTTTCTACCACTTAAAATGTTTGTACAGGGGTGGCTCTTTCCAAAATGGGGTCACTTCTTGGGGTTTTTATCATTTCTGAGGACCTTAGGAATTTATTGAATGCGACATGACACCTAAAATAAATGTGTGCCAATTCAGGTCAGCAAAATCCATATTTAGCTGTTTGAGCGCACAACAGGGCTCTAGAGTCATACATCATTTTTTGAGCACATATGGGGTGTTGGCGTATTCGGGGGGGAAATGGGGAACAAAATGTGGGTGCATTTTGTCCTGTTACCCCTTGTGAAAGTGAAAAATGTGGGTGTAAAGCAACTTTTTCTGGAAAAAAATTTAATTTTTCATTTTTACAACTAAGCGTTTCCTAATTCTGTGAAACGCCTGATGGGTCAAAGTGCTCGCTACACACCTTGAAATATTCCTTGAGGGGTGTAGTTTCTGGAATGGGGTCACTTTTTGGGGGTTTCCACTCTAGGGGTACCTCAGGGTGTGTTCAATTGCAAGATGGCGCCTGTCAATTATTCTGGTGAAATCTGTCTTTCAGAAGGAAGCCATTTGGTGCTCCTTTACTTCTGACCCCTGTGGTACGCCCATATAGCAGTATACAAGCACATAAGGGGTATTGCTCTAATCAGCTGAAAAGGGGCAATACATTTCAGGGCTCCAGATGGCGACCAAAATGGTCGCCAATGCGACTTAGAATTTACAAATGGCGACAAGACTTTTTAGTCTTGTCGCCATTTGCGACTAGACCCGCCGCCGCAGCTTTGCCGTTCAATACAGCGGCGGGGCACAGGAGCTGATAGTTCTCTTCCCCGCCGCCGATGTTCTTCTCAGCAGTGGAGAAGGAGTCTCCCTCCCCCTGTGCTGCTGCCCCCGCCGCCGCCAATAAGAAGAGGGACAGGGGGAGGAGGGGAGTGGCTGTGGCCACTGCGCCACCAATGAAGAAAACTGACCTGTAATACAAATACAGGAGGCGGGTGCCGGAATCAAATAGCCGGCACCTGACCTTTGTGACAGGGAGCTGCGATCAGCTGCAGTTGAGTTAACCCTTCAGGTGCGGTACCTGAGGGGTTAACTACCGCTGATCGCAGCTCCCGGTCACAAAGGTCGGGCGCCGGCTATTTGATTCCGGCACCCGCCTCCTGTATTTGTATAAGAAACATTGGTGGCACAGTGCATCCTGAACGGATTACTCTCCATTCAGAATGCATGGGGATATGCCTGATCAGTTATTTTCTGGTATAGAGCCCCTAGGACGAAACTCTATGCTGGAAAAGAAAAACGCTAGTGTGGAAGTACCCTAAAATATTAAGTTTAAATCCCCCCTTTCCCAATTTTACATATAAAATATATAAACAATAAATAAATAAACATATTACATAGCGCTGTCCAAACTATTAAATTATTAAAAAATATCTCCTATGCGGTGAGCATTCGCCATTTTTTAGTCACCTTGTCACCCCAAAAAATAGGATAGGACTGTTCTATTATGGGCCGAATGTTTCATAAAATGCGAAATGCACGCGGCTTTTTTTTGTGTTTTTTTTTTATTTATTTTTTGCGCGGTATTGAGTATCGCAATACTTTTTTATGGAGACAGAAGCGAATCAAAATTTTGCTATCAAAACAATCCTACGCTGATCTGATCGGCGTAGCGTTGTCACGATACCAAAATTTTGATTCGGTTTCGATTTGGCGACTAAAAATTTGATTTGGCTCCTACATTTTTCAGTTCAGGAGCCAATGGCTACTAGGTATTTTTTTTAGTCTGGAGCACTGAATTTGGGGGTGCATATTATCCAGTTCCACCTTGTGAAAGTGAAAAATTTGGGCCTAAAGTAAATTTTTCTGGAAAAAAATTAAATTTTTAATTTTCACTGCTAATTCCATGAATCCCCTTTGAGGACAAAGTTCTCACTACTCATCTTGAAATATTCCTTGAGAGGTGTAGTTTCCAGAATGGGGTAACTTTTTGGGGGTTTCCACTCTAGGGGTACCTCAGGGTGTTTTAATATGCGACATAGCTCCCAAAAGCCAATCCTGCAAAATCTATCCTCCAAAAGCCCTATGAGCACATATGGAGTGTTGGCGTATTCAGGGGGAAATGGGGAACAAAATATGGGGTGCATTTTATCCTATTTACCCTTGTGAAAGTGAAAAATGTGTGTGTGAAGCAACTTTTTCTGGAAAAATTTTAATTTTTTATTTTCACAGCCAAGCGTTTTCTAATTCTGTGAAAAGCCTGATGGGTCAAAATGCTCACTACACACCTTTAAATATTCCTTGAGGAGTGTAGTTTCCAGAATGGGGTCACTTTTTGGGGGTTTCCACTGCAGGGTGTCTTCATATGCGACATAGCTCCCAATTACCATTCCAGCTAAATCCGCTCTCCAAAAGCCATATGGTACTCCTTCCACTCTGAAGCATGCTGTGCGCCCATACATCAGTTTTTGAGTACACATGGGGTGTTTCTGTAAACTCCAGATTCAGGGTAATAGATTTTGGGTTTTGTTTGGCTGTTAACTCTTGATGTGTTGCAGAAAAAATAGATTAAAGTTTAAAATCTGCTTAAAAAATTGGGGTTTGGAAATGTTCTTAAAAATTTTAAGATTTGCTTCTAAACTTCTAAACTAAGCCTTCTAACGTAATTTTCAAAATGATCCAAACATGAAGTAGACATACGGGGAATGTAACGTAATAACTAGATTTGGAGTTATTACTATCTATTATAAAAGTAGAGAAATAGAAATTTGGAAATTTGCAAATTTTCCTTAATTTTTTGTAATTTTTTTTTTTTTATAAATAAAAAAAAATTTTGAATCAATTTTATCACTGTCATAAAGTAAAATATGTGACGAGAGAACAGTCTCAGAATGGCCTGGATAAGTAAAAGCGTTTTAAAGTTATTACCACATAAAGTGATACGTCAGATTTGCAAAAATCGGCCTGGGATTTAAGGTGAAAAGTGGCTCGGTAGTGAAGGGGGTTAAAGACTATCTTTCACCAAAAAATGCAATGCAATCTGCAAGCAGCATGTTATAGAGCAGGAGAAGCTGAGCAGATTGATGTATAGTTTTGTGGGAAAAGATTCAGGAAAATCTGTAATTTATACACTTATATCTCTGCTGTTTCTATTTTCTGTGAACTGCATCGGTACAGGGAGGAGGAGGAGTTATCAGTGATTGATGGCATTGTGTGTAATAAGTGTGCATAGAGAGATAGCTGTCAGTCACTGATAACACCTCCCATCTGTACTGATAGCACTATTACAAGTTTTACTGACTCTTTTCCAACAAAATATATATCAATCTGCTCAGCTTTGGTGCTCATGGTGCTTTCAGATTGCATTGCATTTTTGGTGAAAGGTGAGGTGAACGCATTGCACCCGCACTGAATCCGGACCCATTCATTTCTATGGGGCTGTGCACATGAGCGGTAATTTTCACGCTTCACTTGTGCGTTGCGTGAAAATCGCAGCAAGCTCTATTTTGTGCGTTTTTCCCGCAACGCAGGCCCCATAGAAGTGAATGGGACTGTGTGAAAATCGCAATTGCGGATGCGGTGCGATTTTCTCGCACGGTTGCTAGGAGACTATCGGGATGGAGACCCGATCATTATTATTTTCCCTTATAACATGGTTATAAGGGAAAATAATAGCATTCTTAATACAGAATGCATAGTACAATAGGGCTGGAGGGGTTAAAAAAAAAAAAAAAAAAATTATTTAACTCTCCTTAATCCACTTGATCGCGCAGCCCGGCTTCTCTTCTGTCTTCTTTCTTCAGAACCTGGGTAAAGGACCTGTGGTGATGTCACTTCGCTCATCACATGGTCTGTCACATGGTCCATCACCATGTTAAAAGATCATGTGATGGACCATGTGATGAGCGCAGTGACGTCACCACAGGTCCTTTACCCAGGTCCTGAAGAAAGAAGACAGAAGAGAAGCCGGGCTGCGCGATCAAGTGGATTAAGGTGAGTTAAATAAATTTTTATTAACCCCTCCAGCCCTTTTTGTACTATGCATTCTGTATTAAGAATGTATTATTTTCCCTTATAACATGGTTATAAGGGAAAATAATAGCAATCTACAGAACACCTAACCGAAACCCGAACTTCTGTGAAGAGGTTCGGGTCTGGATACCAAACATGCCGATTTTTCTCACTTGCGTGCAAAACGCATTACAATGTTTTGAACTCACGCGGAAAAAAAAGAGGCCGAAGAGTGAAAAGGAGCGGGTTGTTGGACCCTAACATTACTAATCCTTTTGTTGTTCTCAGGGATGATAAGCCACCCCCAGAGGTACCTGGCAGCGGTTTACTTTCCTGTTCCAAATTAGAACACATGCACGAACCCCATCCACCCACTGCTGATTGACAGCTTTCTCCCTATACTAATTATTGGTGGGGTCACAGCAGTCAGCATTTTTTTTTTTTTTTTAGAACTTAAAATGTTTGTGAAATAACTTCTAAAACTAATGTGTGAATTTATAATTTCAGATTCAATGAAAAACTGCAGCAGCTACTTCTGGATGAACCCCTAAATGCATCGCTTTGCCTGCCGTTATACCTACCCATTCCTTCTTTGTCAACTTCTTTAGAAAATTCCATTATTGTGCCAGCCCTGCAGAAGTCATCCACACACAGTGCTATGTATTCGCCAACCAAGCCAGACCTTACTGTGTGCTCCCCCTCACTAAGACCATCTGTGAAAGACAGAATAAAGGAGTTAAATATGAAGTTAAGAGGGAATCAACAGGAGGATATTGCTTTCAGCTTACACCTTAGCACCTTGCTCGATGTAGGCAAAATTGAGCAAGGGAGCAGTTCACCAAAGTAATTATACCCCATAAACATACAATTATGATCATACAGGATCTGATGTTTTTTAAATGTTAGCTGATATATTTTCTAAGTGTGTGTTTTTCGAAAGTTGCAATTTCTTTATTAGAACAACACAAAATGTAATAGTCGGTATGTCTCTGTATATTTTGGAATTTGAAATTCAAACTGTAAGCATGCCAAAATAATTAACCGGACCTTAAAATAATTATCAGCTTGTAAATATAATAGGGAATAGAAAATGCTTTCTGCATATGTAGTGTAACATGTGTTCCTAAATGCATTATATTTTATTACATTTTGTTTTGTATTAAATTATGTAAAATTAATGTGTCTGTACAATGATAGAGGATGCAGTCTATCAACATTAGCCCCACATTACCTATTATGGTCTTAGTTAATCAAAAACTGGGACAGGTCATAGCAGGAAAATAAAAAATCTTTATTTAAAAATCAGACACAAAATCGGACACAAAAGAAACACGCAGCACTGTTATATACTTCACCATTGGGGACAGGCAAGGGCAGTCCAAAGAACAAATCTACAACACAGAAGGGCAGCACTACGTTCTTGATTTTAGAAAAAAAAAAAAAAAAAAAGTATTTATTCACCTCAAACTGGGGCTGAAACTGCAAAATAGGGCTAAATAAAGACTTTTCTTTTTACTCAAGAAGGTAGTGCTGTTTTAGACTGGGACTTTTTTGTAAAAGATTCCATCGGGCTGTGCAATATTGTCATGTGTATGTGCTGCGTCTACATATAAGGAAAAAAAATATCTGTTGCAGGTTGTGGCACAAATTCTGGTAAGTGGTAATGGCAGAGAAGCCACTGCACTTCTGGGATCCATGGTCTGACTATACTGTTATGTCTGACCTGGCTAGGTGGATTTTCTGTTAGAACCAAATGAGCAGGTCTTATACAGCATGGTCAGGTGGTGCTGTGCAGGAGTAAGGTATATGCAGCAAAAGTGGGTAGTTGATGTTGGAGTGTGATGTAGCAGAGTGGATGACATAGCAGAACTGTTTTGCTGACGAGAGCAAGACTTTAGGCTCAGATACTCTTTAAGGCTAGGTCTACACGACGACATTTTGTTGCACTAATGTCGCGCGACAATTTTTATAATGGCAGTCTATGGTGTTGCACTGCAACATGCTGTGACTGCGACGCAACAGTCGCAGAAAATCCATCGAGATGGATTTTTCTGCGACTGTTGCGTCGCAGTCGCATCATGTCGCAGTGCGACACCATAGACTGCCATTATAAAAATTGGCGCGCGACATAGGGCGCAACATTTTGTTGCACCAATGTCGCGCGACTTATTGTCGTCGTGTAGACCTAGCCTAAAGAGAATCTCTTAACTGCAACTACACTATTCTGCCACAGATGTACGTTAGAGAAGTCTCTGGTTGTGAGTGGTAATCTCTGTACAAGCAATGGTAGATAGCTGAACTCACTAATATCCCTAGGTTGTGGTACGATTTGTATGTGAAAAATCCAGTGAGGAGAATACAGTGGAGATGCTTTGGTAAATTGAGTTTACCTTGAGCAAAACACATAGAGGACGTTGGAGGTCAAAACGAAATGTTCTCACCAGCTCTAAGTCTGCTGCAGGAAAAGAAGACCCAGCAACAGAGCACAGGATGTAATGTCACAGAAAGGGAGGAGTAGAACAGAGAGCAAAGGCAATGGAATTTACATAATACATTTCAGGAAACCTATAACAAGAGTGACCACAGGGTGGCTGTGATACATAACATGGTAAATGCTAAACAGCCATTTATCTAAATGGAAGAAATGCATGTTGGGACAGGATTTCACACTATATGCAAACATGAATGTCCGTATGATGTTTAATGAAAATACTGGAACCTGAAAGATAAAAGGCAATAAAATAAACACAGTAAACTAGAATGGGTGGACAGGAACAGTCCAATGTCTTGCGGGTGATGCCTGGTTTCAAGTTGACAATGAGGCTGCCTTTTGGAATGTCAGTTCCTTGTGAAAGGCACTCTGTTGTACGTTCCATATCACAAGCAACTCACTTAGGACAAGATCTTCTGCAGTCAGAGGTTTATGGCACACGTGACAACTGCAACACTCAGTGTTCTGTTTCTCAGCACGAAAACACTGTACAATGTGGATTAACCTTGCAATAGTCTGAACGAGCTTTGACCATCTGGAGAAGCGTTCAAAGCGATGACAGCCCAAGCCAGACCTTCTTTCAGCCTTAGTGACAAGGGTACTAACTTCAGGGCGAATCTCTGGATCTTCATGAGGGTCTTGGAGACTGAAGACGTCTTGAGTAGGAGTGCTCTCTGCTCTGGTTCAGCAAAAACTCCAGACCTGTTAACCAAGAAGAATTTGCAGAGACTCTACTAGATGCTGGTCTGGTGGCGCAATCTGCGGGATTGAGATGAAATGGAACATAGTGATACTTTCAGGTTTAGAGGACCTCTTAATCCTTCAATGTGGATGCAACATTATTCACCTGATGAAGGGAAATTTGTCCCCGAAACGCGTAGAGTTTGCAATAAATTTTTCTGCAGATACGACATACACACCTGGTTGGTTCCTTGCGCCGAGGGATGTTTCTTCTATCCATTTCACATTAATCCTCCGTGTGGGCCTAGGCACGCTCATCTGAGGACATCTTCATCTGTGGCTGCATACCTTCCTATCTATTGGGGATTGGTTATATCCCCGACACGTCTACATTAGTGTTGTGCCTACATTTGCACAACTGTTCAAGGTGAGCCTCCAATATTGGAGTTCATTTCTATTTTCCAAACGTTTTCACCCTATGGTACGCCCTGTGTTTTTTTGTGAATATCACGCCTATTCAATGTGGTTACTGACGTAGACTTAGAAGCATTTCAACTGGTTGTATATACACTGCTCAAAAAAAATAAAGGGAACACAAAAATAACACATCCTAGATCTGAGTTAATTAAATATTCTTCTGAAATACTTTGTTCTTTACATAGTTGAATGTGCTGACAACAAAATCACACAAAAATAAAAAAATGGAAATCAAATTTTTCAACCCATGGAGGTCTGGATTTGGAGTCACACTCAAAATTAAAGTGGAAAAACACACTACAGGCTGATCCAACTTTGATGTAATGTCCTTAAAACAAGTCAAAATGACAATGAGGTGGCGGACGGTCTCCTGAGGGATCTCCTCCCAGACCTGGACTAAAGTATCTGCCAACTCCTGGACAGTCTGTGGTGCAACGTGACGGTGGATAGAGCGAGACATGTCCCAGATGTGCTCAATTGGATTCAGGTCTGGGGAACGGGCGGGCCAGTCCATAGCATCAATGCCTTCGTCTTGCAGGAACTGCTGACACACTCCAGCCACATGAGGTCTAGCATTGTCTTTCATTAGGAGGAACCCAGGGCCAACCGCACCAGCATATGGTCTCACAAGGGGTCTGAGGATCTCATCTTGGTACCTAATGGCAGTCAGGCTACCTCTGGCGAGCACATGGAGGGCTGTGCGGCCCTCCAAAGAAATGCCACTCCACATCATTACTGGCCCAATGCCAAACCGGTCATGCTGGAGGATGTTGCAGGCAGCAGAACGTTCACGGCGTCTCCAGACTCTGTCACGTCTGTCACATGTGCTCAGTGGGAACCTGCTTTCATCTGAAGAGCACAGGGCGCCAGTGGCAAATTTGCCAATCTTGGTGTTCTCTGGCAAATGCCAAACGTCCTGCACGGTGTTGGGCTGTAAGCACAACCCCCACCTGTGGACGTCGGGCCCTCATATCACCCTCATGGAGTCTGTTTCTGACCGTTTGAGCAGACACATGCACATTTGTGGCCTGCTGGAGGTCATTTTGCAGGGCTCTGGCAGTGCTCCTTCTGTTCCTCCTTGCACAAAGGCGGAGGTAGCGGTCCTGCTGCTGGGTTGTTGCCCTCCTATGGCCTCCTCCACGTCTCCTGGTGTACTGGCCTGTCTCCTGGTAGCGCCTCCATGCTCTGGACACTACGCTGACAGACACAGCAAACCTTCTTGCCACAGCTCGCATTGATGTGCCATCCTGGATAAGCTGCGCTACCTGAGCCACTTGTGTGGGTTGTAGACTCCGTCTCATGCTACCACTAGAGTGAAAGCATAGGAACTGAGAATTGGTCTGTGGTCACCACCTGCAGAACCACTCCTTTATTGGGGGTGTCTTGCTAATTGCCTATAATTTCCACCTGTTGTCTATCCCATTTGCACAACAGCATGTGAAATTGATTGTCACTCAGTGTTGCTTCCTAAGTGGACAGTTTGATTTCACAGAAGTGTGATTGACTTGGAGTTACATTGTGTTGTTTAAGTGTTCCCTTTATTTTTTTGAGCAGTGTATAACCCAGAACAACCTTACTGTCTGTGTAAAATTAAATGTCATCCACATGAATATCTAGCTGACGCTGTATAAAGTCTGCAATCTCCACAGCTAGTACAGTTCCACAAAGTTCAAGCCTAGGAATGGTGTGTTCGGGTTTTGGAGCTAATTTAGCCTTCCCAAACAGAAATCCAACATGAGCTTCATTGCAATAGTCTATTACCTTTAAATAAGCAACAGCTGCGATAGATTCAGTAGACTCATCTGAGAATATGTGGATTTATTTTCTCTAAGTTGGTGTAAGGAATGTTTGAGTGTAGCACCATGGTATGTGACTCCTGTCTAATGCTTGCAAGAATTCCTTCCAAAGCTCACACTTTTGCTGTTTGTGAGAAGGCAGTGGAGAATCCCAGTCTGAAATATCTGAAATAGACTCTGAAAACTGTCTTAACAGGAATTTGCCTTGTACAGTCAAAGGTGCTACAAATCCCAGGGGATCATATAGGCTGTTCACCACTGAGAGAACTCCCCGTTTAGTAAATGATTTATCTGCACAGCTAACTTGAAACCCAAGGGAGTCATTTGATAAGTTCCACCTCAAACCCAGACTTCTCTGTACTGGTGGTGGATGGTCTATCCCTAGATTCAAGTCTCTGAATTCTGTGGCATGATCACTGGGCTTGAAGGCTTTCATTACAACAGCACAGTTGGAGGCGATTTTATGTAACCAAGATTTTGAAAGCATACATTGAGTTCTTTTGAGCAGATCTATGGCTTCCTCCGCTGTGGGCAAGGATTTGAATGCGTCGTCCACGTAGAAGTCTCTCTCAACAAAGTTTCGGGTGTCTTTCCCAATTTCTGACTCTCCATCAGAGGCAGCCCTACGTAGGCCATATGTAGCAACAGCAATTGAAGGACTGTGACCGAACACGTGCACCTTCATGTGCTATTCAACCATTTCCTTGCTGGTGTCATTGTCATTTTGGGTTCCGTGGGTGATATACTCCAAAGGAGGGAAGGTACCAGCATTCTTCATGCTCTTGCAAAGGTGGAGCCGGCTCTGCATGGTCTTTGTAAAATACTGTATCTTTTCCATGAAGGCCACAAAATGATTTTTCATTTCAGGTTTGTTTTGCACGTTGCAGAGAGATGAATCTGGATAGTGCCTGTTCCCGGTTGTCAGGAAGTCTGGCTCTTACAGCACGGAAAGGTAAAGATGCAACCTAGTGGTTAGATGCATCTTTGAAGAATCCATTGTCCATTATTTTAATAAACTCTTTTTTGTATACGGACAAGGCTAATCTGTTGTCCTCTGGTGTTGTACAAAACACTGATCTTCATAGGTTGTCATAAAGGGTAGGAATGATGTATGGTGCCTTAAGGAGGTTAGAAAGCTTTTCCTTTACCTCGGAATGATGAACACATGGCTTAAAGTGAGTTGTGCGACCATTTTTAAACACAGGTTTTGAAGGAGTTCACTTGAGATGGTTTGTGGTTCTTATTAATGCATACATTGCCCACAATTACCCAGCCTAATTTGAGTCTCTGTGCATATGGGGCGTTGTTAGGACTGTTGCATTGTTGCCGCACCTTGTGGACCCTTAGAATGTCTCTCCCAAGCAAGAGTAGGCCGTCAGCATTCATGTTCATAGGAGGAATCTCACTAGCTAGATGTTTCAAGTGGGAATGATGGTATGCAGCTTCTGGAGTAGGAATTTAATCTCTTTCAGCAGGTATATGGTAACATTCAATTAACGTTGGCATGGGTATATGAACATTCCCTTTAATGAAGGAGATAAGGTACCCAGTGGCTCTTCTGCCATAGGTCTCTACACGACCAGAACAAGTGTTCAGGCTGTATGGTGTTGCTTCTCCCGTTATGCCGAAGATCTCAAAGAATTTAGGTTTTGTCAGAGACCTATTGCTTTGTTCATCTATAATGGCATACATTCTGGTAGCCTTTTCAGATTGCCCTTCTGCGTAGACGTTGACCAAACACACTTTTGCACAGAACTTGGAACCAGTCTACTTGCCACATATTTCCATACTGGAAGAGGAGACAGTCGTCGTAGCTAGCTCTTGAGCCGGTGGCTCCCCGCCATGAAGTGCGACGGCATTGGTTGCGGCTTGAGATGGTGCGTTTTCTGGAGGCAAAGTAGGATGCATTGCTGTAACATGCTTATCACTGCTGCATTCTGCACACCTGATGATAGCTTTACAGTCTTTTGCCATATGATTTGAGTGTGTCTGTGTTCTTGCAAGGTCTTTTCCCTGAGCCCACAACATTCTTTTAAAAGATGAGGTCTTTTGTGGATAGGGCACATGTGATTAGGATCCCTTTCTTTAAGGACCGGGGTGTCCTTCCTAGTACTGGAGGTTGTAATAAGTGGGACGTTTGTTTTCCTAACGGATACTGTTCCCCTGAAGTGTCTACGTTTACTTGTTATGTTGTCATACCTTGAGCATGAGGATGAAGCAGGTAGAGTGGATTCTGTGAAGTCAAAGCTGGGATAATTCTTCTTCCGAGCTTGGTAACTGATGAATCTGGAGCCCTGGTCTGCCCATTTTTCTTGCATGCCGCGTGGTAATGTTTATTCGCTCCCTGCGCATCATGTATCTGGCAAAGTCTGACACGTCTGATCTCCCATTCCTTGTTGCTGGATTGCATTGTGGTGTCTCTGGGTCATGTAGGGGCTCTGGCACATAAGGCTTAGATTGATCAGGACAGAATGATGCGGCATAAGGATTAAGCTGTGGTTTAGTCTCTGAAGGATCAGTTGGCTATACGCTAGAAATGAACTTATCGGTGGATGAAGATATCTGGCGTTCTGTAGGTTCACCCAGTTGGTGATTTAGAAGTGGTGTTGGTACATGCGATTTAGCAGGAGGAGCAGGCGATGATTGCCTTAATACATATCTGGCAGTACGGTCGGCTGGGTCTTTCACTTCTTCTGGGATGAAACAGTCTAAGTCAGTACCTTGCCATAATGCTCGAAGACCTTCAGTTTAGCTAAAGTAGCTGCTTCATTCCTTTCTGTTTGGAGAATTTTTAGTTGGGCTACTGTCTCTGCCTCCAACTGCGCCATTTCCGCTTTCTTCTTTGCCATTTCTGCCTCCTTCTTTGCTTTCTTCTTTGCCATTTCTGCCTCCTTCTTTGCATACTTCTTTGCTATTTCTGCCTCCTTCTTTGCATACTTCTTTGCCATTTCTGCCTCCTTCTCTGCTATCTTAGCCTCCATTTCTGCTCTTTGTGATCTCAGCCTCCTTCTTAGCAAATGAACTTCTTACACTAGCTTCCTCTGATTCTAACCGGATCTCTATAAGCTTGCCATGTAACACTGACCTTCGGGAAGGAGACGTTTTGGAAGATGAAAGCGTATATTTGGTTGAAGTTGATCGTTGGCATCTCACTTCTTGCAAGTGTGCGATGCGGAGTCCTGCCTTATTCTTAGTGTCTTGTACTAAGGCATCCTTCTCTTGGAGGAGATTATTTCTCTCTCTCTCTCTCAACTCTCCTGAGCGACTCCGATTTTGATGATCCCTCAGAAAAGTGAGGTACTTTGTAGACAGTCGCTGATAGTGGACATAGGCATTAAACGATTCAACACTGTGGCCAACTTTGGTGCATCATTGTTACAGCACGAAAGAGCTGCTATATAGCGTTCAGTTCTTTGCCATAAATAATCCAAATTGTCACTGAACTTCTCTTTGGTTGCCTCAAAGTTCTCTCTAATCTTTTGTGTTGGTTTGATAACATGTTTAGATCGTACTGTTTGTTCTTCAGTGAAATTAGAGGTCAAAACGAAATGCTCTCACCAGCTCTGAGTCTTCTGCAGGAAAGGAACAGAGCACAGGATGTGAAGTCACAGAAAGGGAGGAGTAGAACAGAGAGCAAAGGCAATGGAATTTACATAATACATTTCAGGAAACCTATAACAAGAGTGACCACAGGGTGGCAGCATTACATAACATTGTAATGATATGATAACACAAACAGCCATTTATCTAAATGGAAGAACTAAATGCTGGGACAGCACATACACATCAAATGAAGGTTAAAGGGGTTGTCCGGGTTCAGAGCTGAACCTTGACATACCCATAATTTCACCCCGGCAGTCCCCCTGACTTGAGCATCGGAGCAGTTCATGCTCCGATGCTCTCCTTTGCCCTGCGCTGCAAGGGCTCTTTTGTTCACAATCACACACTGCTGGGTGGAAGCTTCCACCCGGCAGTGGGTTCGGTGACGCCACCGGCTCTGATGGGCAGGCTTTAGCGCTGCCCTAGCTGTTTTAGCTAGGGCAGCGCTAAAGCCCGCCCATCAGTGCTGGTGACGTCACCGGGCTTCCTGGCAGCCCCATTGAGAGTCCGGTACTTCACTGGATTTTCGAAAAATGCCTTTGCCCTGCGCAATTTAGAAGGCAAAGGAGAGCATCGGAGCATGAACTGCTCAGATACTCAAGTCAGGGGGGGCTGCCTGGGTGAAAATGGAGGTATGTCCGGGTTCAGCTCTGAACCCGGACAACCTCTTTAATAATATGATTTTATTAAATATAATAATAATAGTATATGCATATAGCGATATAATGTGCTTCTTCTGCAAATTAAGTATATACAAAGGATAAAGAACTTACAACACCAATTGCGTAAACGTCATCTGACAGCGACATATCAGCTGGGAAGCCGTCATGATCAAAAAAACACAATTTCCTGCGCAAGCTGTCCTCTCGTAGGTGAGCTCCTGACTTATTCCCTCTAGATCTACAGCTTTTTTACAGATTAAACAAAGAACTTCACTCCTTAGTCGAATGTAGCCAGGACATGCTCAGTATAAGGGCTCATGCACATGAACATGTGCTGCCCATTCCGTGCATTGGCGACCACATTTTGAGATGTAGCAAAGCTGTATATATATAATGGAAATAACGCTTTTGCAGAGTTGTTGATGCCCCGTTAGAAGCCAAAAGGCTGGTGTGCCTATGTTGTTTTTATTAATTTTAAGATATGTGTTGTCATGTTACACATGCATGGTTTGCCACGTTTTGAGCGGATCGGTCATGGATCTGCAAAAACTGATCCGTTACAATAATACAACCGCATGCATCCGTCATGAACGGATCCGTTTGTATTATCTGTAACATAGCCTATCTGAACTCCATTTAAAGTCAAAGGGAGACAAATCCATTTCTATTGTGCCAGATTGTGTCAGTTTCGTCAAGCGGACAGCAAAACGCTGCAGGCAGCGTTTTGGTGTCCGCCACCAGAGGGGAATGGAGACTGAATCGGAGGCAAACTGATGCATTCTGAGCGGATCCTTTTCCATTTAGAATGCATTAGGGCAAAACTGATCCGTTTTGGACCGCTTGTGAGAGCCCTAGATGGATCTCACAAACGGAAAGCGCGAGTGTGAAAGTAGCCATCATTGGCCCACAAGCAACTTAAGCAGAGAGGAATCATGACTTCAGATTGAAAAAAATGACAAATATTCTAAAAAACAAATATATAGCACTATTTGATATAGTGCTATATATTTGTTTTTTAGAATATTCATAATTTTTTTTCCATTTGAAGTCATGATTCCTCCCTGCTTAAGTTGCTTGACAAGCAACTTAAGCAAGGAGGAATCATAACTTCAGATGGAAAAAAATGACGAATATTCAAAAAAAACGAATATATAGCACTATATTCTATAGTGCTACAGTATATATTCGTTTTTGACCCACGCCTGTATTGATTGCGTAATATTACGCGATCATTACCTTGACGATTTTCGAGTTAAAAAGAATATAACGAATATTCGAATTTGCGAATATTCTACAAAATATTTGCGAAATATCACTAATTCGAATATTACCCCTGCTGCTCATCACTATTCATCACAGACCTCTTCAGAAATCCATCACTCTGTCATAGCAGACAAAGCACTCAACCAAGGTGTTTTCTCTGCACCTACTGCACTTTCTCAAGCGGCGGAAACTGGTACGGATAGAAAAGACTTTCTACCTTACTATGGCACTAACCAGCTACCTCCTAACAAACCCACTACTATACAGCTACAAACCAACACACCCTTGGGCTGTACGCCAGATGCAGTGTTGAACGCATTAGCACCATCCTATGTTCCCAAGTCACTCAACATCAGTGTACCAGCCACTGCAACTAACTCTGTCCCACCTGCAGCTGTATACCCAAAGTCTGAAAACACAGACATGTCACAGTTTGCTAAATACATGCTTCGCAGAGAACTCACTAGGATGGGCCTCACCACGTTTGATGACAAACCTGAAAATTTCAGAGGCTGGAAATTAACCTTTAAAGGCACAATCAGCTAGCTAGACATCACTGCTGCTGAAGAACTGGATCTACTCATCGGGTGGCTAGGTCCCCAGTCTTCCGAACATATCAAGAGACTCAAAACAGTTATCACTTCCAATCCTGCTGCAGGTCTCGACGTGGACAGTTTTGAACGTTTTTCCAAGTGGTCTTCTGTATGAGCGACTGCACATCTTATTCACATTGCTCATCACTTTGCAAGCAGCATTGACACTAATCAAGAGTGTTGTAAGTGGCACATCTGTAAAGGGCCCCCACAATTGCAGAGGTTACTCAAGCGGAAAGGCTCATCATCCAATGTGTTCAACATTCACAATATGTCAAAGGGACTCAACCTATTTAAAGATAGTCCTCTATAGCAGTTAAATCCAATAATCGATCAGAACAAACTACTTCGAGTTGATGGTCACATAGCAAGGTCTAAAGTGATGAGTGAAGAGCAAAATCCCCTCATCATTCTAGGACGTCTCCACATTACTGCTCTGCTAGTCAGACATTACCATGAGCAAGTGCAACACCAAGGCCGTCACTTCACAGAGGGAGCAGTAAGGTCTGCAGGTTTCTGGATAGTCGGGATGAAAAGCTGTATATCTTCCATACTTTAAAAATGCGTCAAGTGCCAAAAACTAAGAGGAAAACATCTAAAATCAACAGATGGCAGAGCTTCCAACAGACAGATTAAGCACTGAACCACCCTTTACCAATGTCGGCATAGACATTTTCGGCCCCTGGACCGTTGTTACACGTAAGACTCGTTGCGGAGTTGTTAACAATAAGCGTTGGGCCGCGCTATTCACTTGTTTGAGCATTTGCGCAGTGCATATCGAAGTTATAGAATCAGTGGACTCTTCTTGCTTCATTAAGGCCTTCAGAAGATTTGTTTCCATACGTGGACCAGTAAAGTTACTTAGATCCGACTGCGAGACAAATTTTACAGGAGCAGAGAAGATAGAGAACTTCTTCAATGCCAACAAGTGTAAATGGGAATTCAACCCGTCACATTCTTCACATATGGGAGGCTCTTGGAAAAGCATGATTGGGATTTTGAGAAAAATCCTGGACTCTATGCTGCTGGACCACAAATCTTCCCAGCTCACACATGAAGTCTTGGTCACCTTCTTTGCAGAGGTGTCCGCCATAATCAATGCAAGACCACTTGTTCCTGTTTTCTCAGACCCAGAGTCTCCAGTATTGCTAACTCCAGCCACCCTTCTAACACAAAAGATTGGAATAGCCACTATTCCTCATCAGGACTTTGTCCAAATGTTTACAAACACCAATGGAAACGGGTCCAACATCTTGCTAATGAGTTTTGGAGCCTTTGGAAGATGGAGTACCTTTGCAACCTTCAGAGTCGTAGAAAATGGCAAGTCAGCAAACCCGACCTACAAGCCGGGGACATAGTCCTCCTGAAAGAAAGGGATGCTCATCGTAACAATTGGCCTATGGGTCTTATTACAAAGACTATTCCAAGTAACGACAGCAAGGTGCGGAAAGCAGAAGTTAAGGTAATGAAAGAAGGTTCTGCAAGACACTACTTCAGACCCACAAACGAGTACTGGTACTGCTTCTGCCCGAAACAGGAAGATGAACTCCTTACACCGACCTGATGCAAAGACAAAGAGAGGTAAGAAGGACTGGTGCATGTTGCTGCCTTCCCATCTGAAGACAGCCCTTCAAGTCAACTTGATTAAAGGGAGGTGCCCATACCATAACCCCACCGCCACCATGGGCCTGTCGATCCACAACTTTGATGTCAGCAAACCGCTCACCCACACGACGCCACACACGCTGTCTGCCATCTGCCCTGAACAGTGAAAACCGTGACTCATCCGTGAACAGAACGCCTCTCCAACGTGCCAGACGCCATCAAATGTGAGCATTTGCCCACTCAAGTCGTTTACGACGACGAACTGCAGTTAGGTCCAGACCCTGATGAAGACGACGAGCATGCAGATGAGCTTCTCTGAGAAGGTTTCTGACAGTTTGTGCAGAAATTCTTTGGTTATGCAAACCGATTGTTGCTGCAGCTGTCCGGGTGGCTGGTCTCAGATCATGGAGGTGAACATGCTGGATGTGGAGGTCCTGGGCTGGTATGGTTACACGTGGTCTGCGGTTGTGAGGCCGGTTGGATGTACTGCTAAATTCTCTGAAACGCCTTTGGAGACAGCTTATGGTAGAGAAATGAACATTCATTGCATGAGCAACAGCTCTGGTAGACATTCCTGCAGTCAGCAGGCCAGTTGCATGCTCCCTCAAACAATGCGACATCTGTGTCATTGTGCTGTGTGATCAAACTGCACATTTCAGAGTGGCCTTTTATTGTGGGCAGTCTAAGGCACACCTGAGCAATATTCATGCTGTCTAATCAGTAGCTTGATATGCCACACCTGTGAGGTGGTATGGATTATCTCGGCAAAGGAGAAGTGCTCACTAACAAAGATTTAGACAGATTTGTGAACAATATTTGAGAGCAATGGGTCTTTTGTGTATGTAAAAAATGTTTCAGATCTTTGAGTTCATCTCATGCAAAATGGGAGCAAAACCGAAAGTGTTGTGTTTATATTTTTGTTCAGTGTTTAAAAATGATAAATTCATGAAACCATTCCAAATATAAAATGAATACATGATTAGTGAATAAAGTCTTCATAACATATAATAAACCACACATAAAATCTGAATAAAATGTATATGCGCATATACATAATTATTCAAGTACAAATGAACAATGACCCTAGATTTCCTATAAACCTAGAAATTGCGTAAAAAACTAATAAATATAAATTCATACTATATTAAATATAAATAGTGAATTCAAAATACCAAATTAAACCACCAGAGTGACCAATATATTTGAAAATATGTGAAAAAAAGTGAACAAAATATATTTTCATATATCAAGAAATAAAGAATATATAAAAAATATATACATATAAAATAAATTCATGATTATTTAACGCATACCCAAATAGCCATATGTGTACATATTTTAAACATGATATACAGTAATAAACACAATCCATATCCCGTATCAATTATTTCGATACACATTATTATAATAAAATGTATCCAAACTGGCCATAATGTATGTACACTTTCGGTTTTGCTCCCATTGAATGAAAAAAGTACAGAATAATTGTGGAACCTTAAAAATTCATGGGCCTGCAACGGGAAACCAGGTAAGAAAGAAACAGAAAGAGGAGACATAAAATGGATATTCATATTCCATGTGAGATCACGTCACAACCAGAATGAACATATATAAACAGGTATGGTGGTCCATCATCCAGAGAAGATAACTTCCGAGGTCTCTTCGCAAATGTCCATAGCTACAATTCCATGGTGTACGTCCCAAATATGGAGGGGCAGGAATCCGATCCTGAAAGTGCAATGTGCTAGTGTCCTCGACCCCAAACGATGCAGCAAATCCGTAGTGCTAAAAAACTAAAGTGAATCAATGAATAAAAAGTGGTGAAGAAGGAAAAAAAAAAGGCTATATTTTATTTATATATAAAATAAGATGTACTAGAAAATTATATATACTTTATTGTGCGTAAAAGCCAGAAAAAGTTAATTCCTCATTTTGACCCTGCGGTGTAAAAGAACCCAGGTTGAAAATCCACCCGGATTCAGATCTAAGTAATTGTTGTGATACAGGTGCTCCCCTAATATTATTGCGAATCAGATCCAAGCCAACAATTTTCAGGCCATTAGACCTACCTCCATGATGTTCCAGAAAATGAGACTCCACTGACGTCAGAGATTTTTCTTCTTTATGCTTATCCCGTGATGCTAGGCCAATATTAGAGAGGTGCTGTTGCACCCTCCTATGTAGTTCCTGTGTCGTTTGTCCCATGTATATTTTCCCATAAGGGCATAGCAAGACATATACCACATTTCTGGAGTGACAGTTCACATAATTTTTCAAGACAATGTTCATCTGGTTGCTCATGTTCACAAAAGTGTTGGAGCCCAACATAAATTTGCATAAGTTACAATTCCCACATGGATAAGTGCCACTCAATTTTATGCCACTATCCGTCAAGCCAGGTGGATGCTGGAAGTGACTCCGCACCAGTTTATCCTTCAAATTCGGTGCTCTATGTGCCACTATTCTTGGTTTGGAGTCATTGTATAAAATACGTTTCGTGTCAGATGCTAGAAGGTACCAATGTGTGTCCAGAATCCTATAGAGGTCAATCCATTGATTATTGAACCGAGTGATGGGTCGTACTTTATTAACAGAAATCCTTGGTCTTGGTTTAAAAAGAGCAGAGCGATTCGAACTCCTGGCCAGGTCATAGGCCTGTGAGGTGATCTTTTTGGGATATTCCCTCTTTCGGAATCGTGACGATAGATCATTAGATGCCTCCTTAAAATCCATCATGAATGTACAGTTACGTCGAAGTCTCAAGAACTGGCCCTTAGTTATTTCTTTTTTGAGATGAACCGGATGAAAGCTGTGATAATGGAGCAGACTATTAGTAGCAGTGCTTTTACGAAACAAAGATGTGACAATGTCAGTGCCAGCCATTCGGATCCTCAAATCCAGAAAATCAACCTCCGAGAAATGTTGAGCCAATTTTGGTAATAAGTTGCTCACAACACTCTCTTGGCCCCTGCCAAAGAAATAGGACATTGTCAATGTAATGAAACCAGCCCACAACATATTCCTGGAACATATCTGATGGATATACATGTGTCTCCTTCCACCAACCTAAAAAAATGGTTGGCATAGGAGCGCGCACAGCGTGCACCCATGGCTGTACCAGATACCTGTTTGTAAAAAGTGCGGTCAAACACAAAATAATTGTGATTCAAAATAAATTTGAATCACAATTAGAGATCCGTATCCCACAAGACCACGTTCCCACCTTTATCTGCTTCCTTAATAACAAAAAAGGATTCTGTTGTAATTTTCGGATTGAAGCAAGTTCTTTTTTCCCAAGGTTTTTGCCAAAACAGATGTTAAGTGTCAGCTTTTGGATCTCCTGCATAATCGCGTGGAAGAACAGGCCGATGTTAGGGAAGAGACCAAGAGACCATGTTCCCTCTTGTCTGTATTAGATAAGTATCTTGCATCATCTTTGATGCCACATTTATGAATTGCATATGTACTTGGCGGTCTCTCTCATGTTCTTATATTTGAACGAGGTGTTTGTGGGTATGTGTATCGGACCTATCTTTTGATCCATACACTATGTTGTTATTGTATACAATGTTTTAACTTCCTGAGCTTTTTTTTTTGTTTATTAATAAATTATCGATTTTAATCAATTGGATGTGCAGCCTGAGTATGCAGCGTTTCTCTTTCTCTTTTTTTTTGCATGATTTTTGCTAATAAGACGTGTCACTTTATGTGGTAATAACTTTGGAACGCTTTTACTTATCCAAGCCATTCTAAGATTGTTTTCTCGTGACACTTTGTACTTCATGATAGTGGTAAATTTCAGTCAATATTTTTATTTTTTATAAAAATAAAAATAAATCTAATTTACAAAAAAAAAATCAATTTCTCTGCTTTTAAAACAGATAGTGATACCTCATATAATAGTTATTACTTTACATTTCCCATATGTCTACTTCATGTTTGGATCATTTTGTGAATGCTATTTTATTTTTTGGGGACGTTAGAAGGCTTAAAAGTTTAGAAGCAAATCTTGAAATTGTTCAGAAAATTTCCAAAACCCACTTTTTAAGGACCAGTTCAGGTCTGAAGTCACTTTGTGAGGCTTACATAATAGAAAACACCCAAAAATGACCCCATTTTAGAAACTACACCCCTCAAGGTATTCAAAACTGATTTTACTAACTTTGTTAACCCTTTAGGTGTTCCAAAAGAATTAAATGTAGATTAAATTTCAGAATTTCACTTTTTTGGCAGATTTTCCATTTTAATCCATTTTCCAGTAACAAAGCAAAGGTTAACAGCCAAACAAAATGCAATATTTATTACCCTGATTATGTAATTTACATAAACACCCCATTTATGATCATAAACTGCTGTACAGGCACACGGCAAAGCACAGAAGGAAAGGAACGCCATATGGTTTTTGGAGGGCAGATTTCACTGGTACAATTTGAAGACCCCCGATGCACCCCCAGAGTAGAAAATCCCCCAAAATTACCCCATTTTGGAAACTACGGGATAAGGTGGCAGTTTTGTTGGTACTATTTTAGGGTACATATGATTTTTGGTTGCTCTATATTACACTTTTTGTGAGGCGGGGTAACAAAAAAATTGCTGTTTTGGCACCATTTTTATTTTTTGTTATTTATAGAGTTCAGAGAACACCTGGATGTTTCGGGTTCGACGGGTTCGGCCGAACTTTACAAAAAAGTTCGAGTTCGGGACCCGAACTTTTGAGCACTAAAATAGCTGTAAAAATGTAATGGAAAGGCCTGGAGGGCTGCAAATGGCATCAAAATGTGGTTAAGAGCATGGCAAGTGCTCTGCAAACAAATGTGTATAGGGAAATGACTTTAAATAACATTAAATAAAAAATCTTGATCTAGGAAGACGAGGTCCATATGGAGTAGGAGGTTGAGGAGGCGGTGGATGTGGCAGTGTAGGTGGAAGTGGCGGTGGAGGAGGTAGCCTACACTGCTTTTTGGTTTTAAATGTATTTTTATTTTTTTAAATTAGGGTACACCCCAAAACATTGGGAAATATAACCTGTGATAACCCCCTCCAGTCATGCTAAACACACGTTCAGACAATACACTGGCTGCAGGGCAGGCCAGCACCTCCAAGGTGTAAAGGGCAAGCTCAGGCCATGTGCCCAATTTGGAGACCCAGAATTTGAAGGGGGCAGACCCATCATTCAGTACGTGTAGGCGTGTGCACACATACTGCTCCACCATGTCGCACGTCCCCGTGATGTCCACGATCCAATTGAATATCTTCTCTATCAACTTTCGATGTTCTTTTATGCGCCTACTATGGTGATCACAGGTGGCAGGGAATCAGGGTTCCAGGCCGGAGAGGGAGCCTAAGAAAGGGATACCACATCCAAGGGAGGTCAATGGATAAAATTAAATGTAATCAAGCAGAAATGTGGGACAAAGTATTGAAGCATAAACTTCCAAGTTAAGGAGGGGGCGCGCAGCGCGCGGCAATTACCCACTCCCGACTTGGGTAGGTAGTGACGATAAATAGCAATACAGGACTCTTAAGATGCCCTGTTATTTGAATGATTAATTAAAAACTACAGGAAATGTCACTGCAGTATTTTGGATTAGGAAACGTTAGACAGGAGAGGCCCTGCTGCCGCTTTGTTGACTCTAGATAACTTCTGCCTGATTGCACGTCCCTGTGACATCCACTATCCATTTGGATATCTTCTCTATCAACTTTTGATGTTCTTTTCTGAGCCTACCGTGTTGATCACAGTTATCGGCGAATCAGGGTTCCACGCCAGAGAGGGAGCGTGAGAAAGGGAGACCTCATCCATTGGAGGTCAATGGCTGCAATGGGATAAAGCGGAAATGTGGGACAAATTATTAAAGCAGAAGGATCGAAGGAAAGGGCCAATTAAAGACGAATTTTAGAAATTTAAGTCCCTGTCACCTATGCAGAGCAGGGGTTTCTATCCGGCAAAATTGGTAAAATGTCACCTGACAATGTAACAGACAAGTTTTTTCAATTTATGTTCCTGTCACCTATGCAGAGGTGCCCCCGTGACATCCACCATCCATTTGGATATCTTCTCTATCAACTTTCGATGTTCTTTTCTGAGCCTACCATGTTGATCACGGTTATCGGCGAATCAGGGTTCCACGCCGGAGAGGGAGCGTGAGAAAGAGAGACCACATCCAAGGGAGATAAATGGATGAAATAAAATTTTGATTGAGCGGAAATATAGGAAAAGTTATTAAAGCAGAAGGATCGAAGGAAAGGGCCAATTAAAGACAAATTTTTTAAATTTAAGTCCCTGTTACCTATGCAGAGTAGGGGTTTTTCATTGGCAGAAATGGGTTAATGTCACCCACCAATGGAACAGATTATTTTTTAAAATTTCGGTCCCTGTCACCTATGCAGAGCAGGGGTTTATTTACGTCAAAAATTTTAAAATGTCAACCCAAGAATGTAACAGAAAAATTAGTGACATTTATTAACCTTCATTAACTAGGTAGAGCAGGGGTCTATCATCAAAAATTGTTTAATGTCACCCGAAAATGTAAAATAAACATGAGTGAAATGTATTAACCTGTCAACTAGGTAGAGCAGGGGTATATCACAGCCAAAAATTGGTTAATTTCACCCGAAAATGTAATAGACAAATTAGTGTTTTTTTTTACCTGTCTACTAGGTATAGCAGTGGTATATCACACCTAAAAATTGCTGAATTTCACCTGAGAATGTAACAAACAAATTAGTGAAATGACAATGAAATATGTACAAATAAAAAAAGAAATTGATTTATGAGGTGGAGGTCCATATGGAGTAGGAGTTTGAGGAGGCGGTGGACGTAGCGGTGTAGGTGGAAGCGGCGGTGGAGGAGGACGAGGTAGCCAACACTGGTTTTTGGTTTCAATTTTTTATTTTTATTAGGGTACACTCCAAAAGAGTGTGAAATATGAAAAATACAACAAGGAGCAATTGCGCTGTAGTATAACAATGGCTGGGTAAGGCCGGTATACATGTCTATTCTGCACAAGGTACGGACAAGTCCTGTGGGATCCATGCCTGGTTCATTTTAATGAACGTGAGCTTTTCCACATTGGCTGTAGACAGGCGGCTGCGCTTGTCTGTGATAACGCCCCCTGCCATGCTAAACACACGTTCAGATAATACACTGACTGCAGGGCAGGCCAGCACCTCCAAGGCGTAAAGGGCAAGCTCAGGCCATGTACCCAATTTGGAGACCCAGAAATTGAAGGGGGCAGACCCGTCATTCAGTACGTTTAGGCTTGTGCACACATACTGCTCCACCATGTTAGTGAAATACTGCCTCCTGCTAAGACGTTCTATATCAGCTAGTGGTGCTGGTTGTTGGGGCGTGCTGACAAAGCTTTTCCACATTTCGGCCATGCTAACCCTGCCTTCTGAGGTTCTGGCGGTGCCCCAGCTGCGCTGGCGACCTCTTCCTCCTCCTCTGCCTTCGCCTTGTGCTTCCACTGTGCCCACACTGTCAGGTGGGAATGCCACTAGCAGCGCATCTACCAGCATGCGCTTGTACTCGCGCATCTTACGATCACGCTCCAGTGAGGGAATTAAGGACGGTACGTTGTCCTTGTAACGGGGATCCAGCAGTGTGGCCACCCAGTAATCAGCACAAGTTAGAATGTGGGCAAATCGGCGGTCGTTGCGGAGACACTGCAGCATGTAATCACTCATGTGTGCCAGGCTGCCCAGAGGCAACGAAAAGCTGTCCTCTGTGGGAGGTGTATCATCTGTGTCCTCTGTATCCCCCCAGCCACGCACCAGTGATGGCCATGAGCTTGTCAGGGAGCCACCCTGCTGTGAACAAGGTTCCTCCTCCTCCTCCTCATCCTCCACCTCCTTATCCTCCAGAACTGTGCCCTGGCTGGACAATTCTGTACCTGGCGTTTGTGGGTGCAGCAACCCACCCTCGGAGCCACTTGTGAATGACTGGCCAGAAACCCTACAAAATTATCCCTCTTCCTCCTCCTCCTCCTCTGCCACATTCTCTTCCATCATCGTGAGCAGCAGTTTTTCAAGGAGGCATAGAAGTGGAATAGTAACGCTGAGAACGGCGTTATCAGCACTGGCCATGTTGGTGGAGTACTCGAAACAGCGCAACAAGGAACACAGGTCTCGCATGGAGGCCCAGTCATTGGTGGTGAAGTGGTGCTGTTCCGCAGAGTGACTCACCTGTGCGTGCTGCAACTGAAACTCCACTATCGCTTGCTGCTGCTCGCACAGTCTGGCCAGCATGTGCAAGGTGGAGTTCCACCTTGTGGGCACGTCGCATATGAGGCGGTGAGCGGGAAGGCCGAAGTTACACTGCTATCCGCCTCAGGCCCAGCCGCCACTGCATTTACCCAGTGTGCTGTTATGGAGATATAACGTCTCTGACCGTGCTTACTGGTCCACGTATCCGTAGTGAGGTGCACCTTGCCACAGATGGCGTTGCGCAGTGCACACCCAATTTTGTCCTCCACCTGGTGGTGCAGGGAAGGAATGGGATGGCTCGCCTGGAAAAGTAGTGGCGGCTGGGCACAACGTACTGTGGGACAGCCACCGCCATAAGGGCTTTAAAACTCTCCGTCTCCACCAGACGGAATGACAGCATTTCAAAGGCCAGTAATTTAGAAATGCTGGCATTCAGGGCCAGGGATCGCGGGTGGGTAGGGGGGTACTTCCTCTTCCGCTCCAGTGTTTGGGAGATGGAGAGCTGAACGCTTCCGTGGGACATTGTGGAGATGCTTGGTGACCCAGATGGTGGTGTTGCTGGCAGATCCTCTGTTTGTGGGGTGGCAGGTGGCACTGTCACTCCAGAGGTGGATGAAGAGGCCGAGACTGCAGCAAAAGAGGAAGCAGGAGGAACCAGAAACCTTACTTTGTTTTTGAGGTGTCTACTCCACTGCAGCTCGTGCTTTGCACTTAAATGCCTGGTCATGCAGGTTGTGCTCAGGTTGAGAACGTTTATGCCTCGCTTCAGGCTCTGATTGCACAGCATGCAAACCACTCGTGTCTTGTCGTCAGCACATTGTCTGAAGAACTGCCACGCCAAGGAACTCCTTGGAGCTGGCTTTGGTGTGCTCGGTCCCTTGCTGCGGTGGGCAGTAGCATCGTACTGTCTAGGGGACGGCCGCTCCGCTTTTGCACCCTGCTCCCTCTTCTGCTGTGCTGGTGGCTCTGTGTGACCACCGCCTCTTCCTCCGAACTACACAGGTCACTCGCATGACCTTGATTCCATGTGGGGTCGAGGACCTCATCGTCCTCCACATCATCTTCCACCCAGTCTTCACCCCTGCCCTCCTTGTCTGTCTGCACACTTTCGAAAGCCACAGCAGTTGGCACCTGTGTTTCGTCATCATCCGAGACGTGCTGCGGTGGTCCTCCCATGCACTCATCTTGAAACATAAGTGGTTGGGCATGAGTGCACTCAATCTCTTCCACTTCTGGGGCAGGGATAGGTGGATGGCCCTGGGAAACCCTGCTAACAGAGTCATCAAAAAGCAGAAGAGACTGCTGCATGACTTGGGGCTCAGACTGCTTGGCTGATTTGCAAGGGGGTGAGGTGAAAGACTGATGGACATGGGCTGCAGGTGCCAACTCTGATCGTTCAGCAGGAGACTGGGTGGGAGACAATGTGAAGGAACTGGAGGCACTGTCAGCAACCCAATCTATCGCCTGTACTTGTTCAGGCCTCACCATTCGTAGAGCCGCATTAGGCCCGACCAAATATCGCTGCAGGTTCTGTCGCCTACTCGCACCTGAGGAAGGTGTTTCACTTGTGCATGTAGCTGGCACAGATCGACCACGTCCTCTCCCTGCAACAGGAGCTCCACCAGCACCACCACGACCTGGGCCACGTCCCTTATTTGACGCTCTCTTCATATTTCTCAAATGTGGGATCTTGCCCTAAATGGGTGTATAATTAATAGCAGAAAAGAACGACAGTATGTAAAGGGTGTCTCTCACACGTACAGATGCAGACTAGGACGCCGTTTTTTGCCTAAAAAGGGTGTTTTGCTAATAGCAGAATAGAACCACAGTATCTAAAGGGTGTATCTCACAATGACATATGCAGCAAAGGCTGCAAAATTACATTTTTTGCCCAAAATGGGTGTTTGTTAAATAACAGAATATGACAGCAGTATATAACCCTTGAATTTCACACGTGCAGATGCAGCAAGGGCTGTAAAATTGTGTATTTTGCCCAAAAAGGATGTTTTTTTAAAACCCAGAAAATTATAGCTGTATTTCTAGCCTAAATTGCACACTGACTAATGCGGCAGAGGCCCAAAATGAAGGTTATTGCCAAATATTGGTGTTTTTTCAAAGCCAGAAAATTATTTAACTATTTCAAGCTTGTTTTTAACAATAAATCACTGCAGAAAATGCACCAAAATGATACGTAACTGACAATACTAGCTAATTCCCCAGGCCGATGTTAAAAGCTGAGAACTTTGCCAATATCTTCCAGTCAGAAACATATCGGAGCCCCACATGTTCTTGTGGTGCATGCGGTCCGCCCCGGCATCCTCCATTGTACACATTTTTTGCTGGGGATTGCCGTTGTCTGCGGACCGCATGCGGAGAAATTGCTCACCCGGTTATAGACACGCTACAGTGTCTGAGTTTGGAGCATTTTCACCCGTTTAGGCTTTCTTCAGTGAGTTTTTTGTCTTTATGTGTATGGAATGTGCCACTTTAATTTGTTGGTAACATTCTTTTGCACCTGGTAGCTTCTGTGTCACATGGTCTGTTGTGGGTGCGGCTCACAGCTTTATCCTACCTCACAGTGCATTGGTGATACCACTATGGAGGCATGTGAGAGCCTGGCTGTGAGTTGGTTTCTAGCACTGATTCAGACCCTGTTCACACACCACGGGTAGTTGAGTGGTAGGACCCCATGCGTGCTGAGACACCGTGACGTGGTGCATGAGGGGCTCCGATATGTTCCTGACTGGAAGATATTGGCAAAGTTCTCAGCTTTTAACATTGGCCTGGGGAATTAGCTAGTATTGTCAGTTGCGTATCATTTTGGTCCATTTTTTGCAGTGATTTTTTGTATGTATATTTTTTCATCTGCACAATGTATCATTTTGTGTAAGATGTCCTTGTGGTGCATGCGGTCCGCCCCGGCATCCTCCATTGTACGCATTTTTTGCTGGGGATTGCCGTTGTCTGCGGACCGCATGCGGATGAATTGCTCCCCCGGTTATAGACACGCTACAGTGTCTGGGTTTGGAGCATTTTCACCCGTTTAGGCCACTTTTTTCAGTGAGTTTTTTGTTTTTAACAATCACAGATGCAGCAAAGGCTGCAAAATTAAGTATTTTGCCAAAAAAGGGTGTTTTTTTTACTAACAGAATATGAAAGCTGTATATAATGCTTGAATTTCACACGTGCAGATGCATCAAGGGAAGTAAAATAGTGTATTTTGCCCAAAAAGGGTGTTTTTAAAAACCCAGAAAATTATTGCTGTATTTCTAGCTTAAATTGCACACTGACTAATCCCGCAAAGGCACCAGATGTAGGATATTGCCAAAAAAGGGTGTTTTTTTTAAACCCAGATTATTATTGCAGTATTTCAAGCTTGGACTTGAATGTCACAAATGCATATATGTAGTGCTAGTGCACTGAGCTTACATAGAATGGCCGCAGCCGCCCACCTGACTAACAGACGGATAAAAGTTATTTTTCTCTGTCACTGGGCTCAGGGCAGGGTAAAAAGATTGTGCACTGCACCCACACAACTAAATCTATGTAGATCGCTGAGTTCAATTGGAGTTCTGATACACTGGGACACTGCACTGCTGTGAGGGAGAGAATAGGACAGAATCTGTATTCTGTCCTATTCTCTCCCTCACAGCAGTGCAGTGTCCCACTACGTGACAGTGGGCACAGCAAACGTGTCTTTATCATGTAGTAGTGTATACAATGTGATTCTATATGCAAAGCTCCTTTACACAGGCCTAGTCAGGGTGCACTACACTTGTTTCTCCACAAGATGGAGAAGTGTGTATATATAGCTTAGCTCAGACCTAAGTTAGGCAATGTTGAGCTCAGGTCAATCCAAGTGAGAGTTCAGCTCAAAGCAGTTCTCTCATGAGCTTATTCAGAAAGCAGCAGCAATGTAGCTGAATACCTGGAGGGAGGCATATTCCTAGCCTCTCTGCTCTGTCCCTATCAGCTTTACAGTCCAGGGTTAAAGCCTGCAATTATTCTACCTAGAGGTGAGCAATCCACTCCTATAGATCGCTCTTCCAGGGTGACCAATGTCTAAAACTGCATGCAGCTGAGTATTTGAGGAATTATCACGTTTTTATGCAAGACAAAGGATTAGCAAGATAGTCATTACCTGAGGACTTATTAGGCACCTTTGTAGTAGGTGTAGGAGACAGCATCAAGCATCCGCACCTCCAGTTCAAACTCTGAGGACAGTCAGGCCAACTGTCAGAACAACATTGGAATAGAAGTTCCACTTGTAACAGCAGAGTGACGTGCAGCGCTACGTGCCTCCAGCTTATATAAAGGCTGGCTCACATGCTGCACTGGCCAATCACAGCCATGTCATTAGTAGGCATGGCTGTGGTGGCTTCTAAGTTCACACAGTTAAACGCTCGTTGATTGGCTGCTCTGCAGCCTTTCAAAAAGCGCTAAGAAATCGCCAAACTCCGAACCCGAACCTGAACTTTTACTGAAATGTTTAGGTTCGGGGTTCAAAAATCCTAAAGTTCGGTATGAACCCGAACTTTACAGTTCGGGTTCGCTCAACCCTAGTATGGATTAATTTGCTGACTAGAGGGTGACACTTTGAGCCTAGAATATTGAACCTTTTCACAAAATTCAATTTTTAAGCTGCAATAATGTAATTCCTTTTAATTTGCATAACTGAAATAAATAGATTTTTGCACGATATTCAAATTTTTCGAGTTTCACCTGTAGTATCTTGGTTCTTGCTCTGTATTTTTGTTCACTAAAGGAGCAGCATTATAGTCTATGGAGTCTCTTCAGCTCAGGGGTTGGTAAATCTTTAAAGGGGTTTTCCCACTAACGACACTAATAGGATAGGGCATAAGTGATAACTGACCACTGGCAGTCCTATAGAATCAAATGATGCAGTAATTATGCATGCACACTACTGCTCCACTTTTAGGCCAGTTTATCAGTGTGAGGTCTCGTTCTGACCTCCACGCCTCTTACAGGATCGCACAGCATTGTAATAATTTATGATGCTGTGTAAGGCCTCTTTCACACAACCGTTTTTTTTTTTTTTCATCTACGGGCCTTTTTTTGCGTTCCTTATACGGAACCATTCATTTCAATGGTTCCGCAAAAAAAACTGAATATACTCCGTATGCATTCCGTTTCCGTATTTCCGTTTTTTTTACGTTCCGTTGAAAGATAGAACATGTCCTAATATTGCCCGCAAATCACGTTCCGTGGCTCCATTCAAGTCAATGGGTCCGCAAAAAAAAACGGAACACAAACGGAAATGTATCCGTATGTCTTCCATATCTGTTCTATTTTTGCGGAACTATCTATTGAAAATTTTATGCCCAGCCCAATTTTTTCTATGTAATTACTGTATACTGTATATGCCATATGGAAAAACGGAACAGAATCGTAAACAGAACGGAAACAAAAAAACGGAACAACGGATCTGTGAAAAACGGACCTCAAAACACTGAAAAAGCCATACGGTCGTGTGAAAGAGGCCTAACCCTGAGAGCCCTGGAATCTACCGAATTACACTGGCATAATGCTGTCAGTGTAATACAATAGATTCCAGGTCTCACTTGGGCACACAGCCTTATAAATCATTATAATGTGCGATCCTGTCAGAAAAGTGGCAGTCAGAACGGGACCACACACTGAAGCACGCTGCGAGTTTCTCACATTGAACTCCAGAGTGTGTGTCTGGCCTTATAGGGGCACAATGACACCTCTGGGTAATATGCCAGTGAAAAATAAATAAATTGTGGCATGTTTCATCAGATGCTGTATATACAAAGGCATTTTCCCCTAGCACTGAGAGATATGTCTGTACTTATGCCATCTACAGGAGTCTGTATGGCAGCACATGGAGGCTGTTTGTCACTTATACAAAAGTGTGCCGCCTCTCTACTGGAACATACCCCATGTCTGTATGACCGTGAGGTTAAAAGTTTGTCCTACTTGCTTTTACAAATAATACCTGCACAACTTGTAGGACAACAAAATTACTCATCAGAGGCTTGAGCATCTGCTAGATTTCACACATTTCCGAACCAGACATTATCTTCTCAGCCATACTCCCCCTCTCCCAACAAGCTCAAAGTTCACTGATGGTTGCTAGGAGACGTAGATTGTTATTCTTCACTTTTTTTTTCACATGCCTGAAAAACACATCAAAAACTGATTGCACCCATGCAGAAAAAACTGAAACGCTAAACGCAATCACAGACAAAACTGACTGAACTTGCGTGCAAAACCCGTTCTGACCTCCACTTCTCTGACAGGATCACAGAGCGTTGTAATGATTTATGATGCTGTGTAACCCTGAGAGTCCTGGAATCTACCGAATTACACTGACATAATGCTGTCAGTGTAATACAATAGATTACAGGTCTCACATGGGCACACAGCCTTATAAATCATTATCATGCTGTGCGATCCTGTCAGAGAAGTGGAGGCCATACTCCCTCCTCTCCCAAGAAGCTCAAAGTTCTTCTGAAGAAAATATCCAGCTCGTAGTTGGTTCTTGGTTCTTGTTTGTGTAGTTAGGAAGCTTTACCGTGCACTCAGACTGATACATACACATAAGGCGGAAATTAAGACTTTTTTCTGACTCCAGTTTTAATTTAAAAAATCTTGCTGGTTTTGGAGCATCCTTAGGAGGTCTATGTGCCAGAAAATTAAATGTATGCCAGCTAGTAGCTGGCATAGATTTTAATCGTTGTGTTGCAATTTTCAATGGTCTTTCCTTTCTTATTTTTGTAAAAAGTTGGCAAAGTCCTCCAATTAGTCACAAACGGGCACAGCACAATCTAAAACGGGTTATCCCATTAGACAACATATAGTACATGACAATCTCTGTCTAACAAAGCTAGAACCAGCCCTGCACCTCCCATGGAATCAGAGATCTCCCCATTCATTGTTCTGCTAGATTTATATGCCACTGGCAGCTCAAGGGGAGGGTCTTTTCTGCTGCAGCTACGAGGGCGTGTCCGTGCTCTCCCTATCACAGCTCAGGGGGCGTGTCCATGCTCTCCCTGGATAAAACTGGTCATGTGCGGCCTTCTCAGTGAGCCGGATAAAGAAATAAGAAAACAAACAGCAGGTGGCGCCATACAGATACATTTTATTGAATAACTCAGCGGCTATGCAAAATTTTTAATTACATACAATTACAACAGTATTTAGATCCAGGGGCTGGTTTGAAAACTGCTGAATATTTATTGTTTGACAACCCCTTGATTGAAGTAGATCTGCTTCAATAAACAGTCTTAGGCCTCTTGCACACAAAAGTATTTTCATTCCGTTTCTGTTTCGTTTTTTTTTGCGGACCGTATACGGAACCATTAATTTTAATGGGTCCACAAAAAGGTATTCCGTGTCCGTATTTCCGTTCAGCAAAAAACATGTCCTTTTATTGTCCGCATTACGAACAAGGATAGTACTGTTCTATTAGGGGCCAGCTGTTCCGTTCTGCAAAATACGGAATGCACACGGATGTCATCCGTATTTTTTGTGGATCTGTTTTTTTGCTGACCGCAAAATACATATGGTCGTGTGCAAGAGGCCTTAAAGGGTTTCTGTCACCCCACAAAACTCATAATTTTTTTTTTGGATAGTTATATTCCTTATAGCTCGATATAGGAGAATATAATAGTCTTACTTACTTTCATGCGGCCGATTCTTTATAAAACGAAGTTTTAAAATATGTAAATGAGGGCTCTACCAGCAAGTAGGGCGTCTACTTGCTGGTAGCCGCAGCAGCAATCCGCCCCCTCGCCGTGTTGATTGACAGGGCCAGCCGTGATCTCCTCCTCCGGCCGGCCCTGTCAGTAATTCAAAAATTCGCGCGCCTCTGGTCATTCGGCGCAGGCGCTCTGAGATGAGGAGGCTCGTTTCCTCAGCACTCCCTCAGTGCGCCTGCGCCGATGACGTCTTCTCTTTCAGTGATGTCATCGGCGCAGGCGCACTGAGGAGACGAGCCTCCTCATCTCAGAGCGCCTGCGCCGAATGACCAGAGGCGCGCGATTTTTGGAATACTGACAGGGCCGGCCGGAGGAGGAGATCACGGCTGGCCCTGTCAATCAACACGGCGAGGGGGCGGATTGCTGCTGCGGCTACCAGCAAGTAGACGCCCTACTTGCTGGTAGAGCCCTGATTTGCATATTATAAAACTTCGTTTTATAAAGAATCGGCCGCATGAAAGTAAGTAAGACTATTATATTCTCCTATATCGCCCTATAAGGAATCTAACTATCCAAAAAAAATAAAATGAGTTTTGTGGGGTGACAGAAACCCTTTAATGAATCATGGTCCACAACGTAATCAGTCGCCGTTCACACGTCATGTATCTCTTCAACCAGAGTTCCTCTTCCTCAAGTCGCACAATTATTTTTGGTTGCATGACTTTATTGAGACTCCCCCAGCCTTATTTACTATACAGAAAAGATCATCTGGATGTGGGATACGTGGAATTATGTTAGGTCATGCATGCAGGGAACTCCTCCTCTCATAGAGCTTCTTTTCTTTCTCATTTTAGGCTTCATGCCTATGTTCATGTCCGTATTTCTATCCGCAAAGAACGAATCTGCAAATTACGAACACCTTCCATGTGCATGCTGCATTATATTTTTTTTTCCCCATCAATAGGGCTATTGAGGACAAAAATAAAAACTGTGAAAAGCACACACATGAAAAATAGGGTTGTGTGCATGCGGGCTTATGGACCTGAATATATAGAGCGTCCTGTCTGCTTGTTTGCTTTGTGCCATTTGCACAATAACTTGTTAAATATTAAAGGGACTTGTAAACGCCAACTTCTTGTCAGGCTACACTGGGGGTTGTATTTTAACAAAATGTAAAGAACATTAGGTTATGTGTCTGTTTTGTTTAAAGTCAAGACCACCTTCTGGTTTGCAAGTAAAGGACTTCTCCAGATCCATGCACAGGGCTAGATTAAGGTCTCTTTCACACGAGCGAGTTTTCCTGCGCGGGTGCAATGCGCGACGTGAACGCATAGCACCCGCACTGAATCCTGACCCATTCATTTCAATGGGTCTGTGTATATGAGTGTTTTTTTTTTTAACGCATCAGTTCTGCGTTGCGTGAAAAACGCAGCATGTTCTATATTCTGTGTCTTACACGCAACCCTGGACCCATAAAAGTGAATGGGGCTTCAGTGAAAAACGCATTGCATCCGGAAGCAGATCCAGATGCAATGCATTTTTCACTGATGGTTGCTAAGAGATGTTGTTTGTAAACATTCATTTTTTATCACGAGTGTGAAAAACGCATCAAAACACATTGCACCCGCGTGGAAAAAACAACTGAACAAAACTGACTGAACTTGCTTCCAAAATGGTGCGAGTTTCACTGAATGCACCCTGAACGCATCCAGAGCCAATCCGTATCGTTTGTGTGAAGGAGGCCTAAGGTTTCCAGGAGTATTGAGCAGTCCATTCATTGGGGGCCCAAACTCAAGTCCACCTCCACTACATACTGGAGGACACTTAGTAAGGCCTCATGCACACGACCGTTGTGTGTTTTGTGGTCCGGAAATTGCGGACCCGCAAAACACAGATGGCGTCCATGTGCGTTCCGCAAATTGCGGAATGGCACCGACAGCCATTGATATAACTGCCTATTCTTGTCTGTAAAATGGACAAAAATAGGACAGGTTATATATTTTTTGCGGACCACGGAAAATAGGACAGGTTATATATCTTATGCGGCACCATTGAAGTGAATGGGTCCGCATTCCAAGCCGCAAAAACTGTGTCTCGGATGCGGACTAAAACAACAGTCGTGTGCATGAGGCCTTAGACTTATACAGTGCTTTGGAGTAAACCAGGAGAAATATACAGTGCAGTGTGCACCATACTGTAGCGTACTTGCCAACATGAACAAGTTGGACTGCGGAAGGCAGGGAATTTTTTCAGGTTTGGACACACCCCTTTTTCTGAGCCTCCACACCCTCCCATATATATGTCCACCCCTTTCATGATGTGTCCTCCATGCCCTGTGTGGGGAATTTACCAACTACTCTAGGAGTTTGCAGCATTTTTTCTACACCCCCTAAAATTAAGGTTTCACTGTTAGGGTCCATTCACACGTCTGCAAAATGGGTCCGCATCCGTTCCGCAATTTTGCGGAACAGGTGCGGACCCATTTATTTTAAATGCGTCCTGAATGTGCTGTCCGCATCCGCATTTGCGGATCTGCACTTCCGTTTCGCAAAAAAATAGAACATGTCCTATTCTTGTCTGCAATTGCGGACAAGAAAATAAATTTTCTATGAGAGTGCCGGCAATGTGCAGTCCGCAAAATATGGAACGTACATTGCCGATGTCTGTGTTTTGCGGATCCGCAAAACACATACGGACGTGTGAATGGACCCTTAGGCTGGGTTCACAAGAGCATTATCACATTGTGTTATATAATGAAAGTGCTGGATTCAGCATAAAACTAAGGGTACTTTCACATTAGCGTTAATATTTTCCGGTATTGAGATCCGTCATAGGGTCTTAATACTGGAAAAAAAGTTTTCAGTTTTAATTGTCAATGGGGACGAAACGTAACTGAGCAGAACAGTATGCTCCAAAATGCATTCCGTTCCGTTTGGCTGCGTTCTCATAACGGAGAGCAAACCACATCATGCTGCGGTTTGCTTTCCGTCATGGGATGCGGAGCCAACCCCCATTATTTCCAGGGGTTACAGCCACACGTTCAGCCTTTTTGAAGCAGTTTTTTTTAAGCGAAATGAGGCGTGGATCATAACAGGAGAAAAAGTATTAGGCTAGGGCTACGCGGCGACATTTGTCACGCCACTTCTTGACGTTGAAAAGTCAGGCAACTTTTTTTGTAACGATGTAGTTAATGGTGTCACACTGTGACTTGCGACATGCTGCGACACGACAGTCTCAAAAAATGCATCCAAGTTGGATTTCTGTGCGACTGTCGAGCCATTGACTATGACAGATGTCGCAATGTAGTTGAACCCTTTTTGTTGTGGAACTCCTGGTTTTGGCTTCAAAAACTGCATCAAAAACCTGAACGGGCAGCAGCCCCTAGGAATAACGGGGGAGATTTATCAAAACAGAGCTCCTTTTTAAAAGGAAAGGTGGAATCTGATTGGCTGCTATGGGCTACTAAGCCAGTTTTCCGTTACACCAGTTTTGATAAATCTCCCCCTAAGGCCTCATGCACACGACTGTCCGCAATATAGGGGCACCGGCCGTGTGAACACCGTATAACAGAGGCGGACCTATTCACTTAAATGGGTCAGCAATGTGGAAGATACGGTGCTGTGCGGTGCGGAACAGAGGCGCGGCTCGGAAGCACTACAGAGTGCAATCACTACTTTTTTGCGGTGCGGATGTGAAGTGAATGGGTCCATGTCCGCATGTCGGTGCTGGTGCATTGCAGACTGCAGCACAGGCACAGCTGGCACACGGTCGTGTGCACGAGGCCTAATTGTATGAAAATTAGAATTTTGGCATCAGTTTGAAATCTGTAGAAATCAATAGGGTCATCCACACATCCATTTGTATTCTCTCTCCCCCCCATAATACTAATAAAATGACATAAACCCCTGTGGACAGTCTTTGCAGTGTTGTCCTTCTTATCATGTGCCTCCAGTTGATTAGTTAATTTGTAACTCCTGTCTGTAGGAAAACATGTTAAATAGAGCGGCTTCACAGCCAGACAGCTAGTCAGAGGGAAAACATGGCCAAACTTGTGGAGTGTGTCCCTAATTTCTCAGAAGGAAGAAACAAAGAGGTAAGAATGTAATAGTCAGGAATGTGTGTTCGGTATACACCTGTATTCTCTGTTGTATTACGTTACTGTAGTTCTTTCTTAGTATTTGCTTTGTCCTTGGAGTCCCTATACAAAAATGGTGCAATATGATATCCTGTTACTCACGTCTAATTTTGGACGTCTGTGGGGCACATTTACTATGGTGTCAGCGCCTGTTTTTCAGGGGTAAAAAAAAGCAGTTTCAGACTGGGGCACATTTACTAAGCTCACCTTTTTCTCTGTCACCCCCCCCCCCCCCCCCATTGTGCACCCTATTGTAACCTGAACCTTGTACGCTGAACTTGAAACGCAAGTTTGCTCATTCCTATCTATGTGGTCCAGGTTGTTTTTGCCACATCCATTACCCATATTAAGGCAGCCTGTTTGTGGGACATATATTTTGTCTTTCCAGCAAGCTGTGGGTCTTTTTTTTTTTTGCTGCAATGTATGTAATTTGGTTTCACATTTGGTCATGGCTTCAGTTACTCCTGTGTCTGTAATTGAGTCATTTACTGGGACATTTCAGCCCTAGAATATATATATATATATATATATATATATATATATATATATATATATATATATATATATATATATATAATTATATTATTCCCTAAATTAAAGTATACTAGAAAAAAATGTTTCTCTATCCCTGCCTCTACCAATTAGCAAAAAATAAAAATATGACCGCAAAACTTTGTTTATTAGACAAAAAGCTGTTTGGAAACGATAAGCTTGTATAACATTGCAGAACACATCTGAAAAAGTGTGCCAAAAAAACCTCAATGGTGCCACAAAATCATATACATGTGGACCAAAAAATGCATCAATCCCAGAGTGTCGTAGGTTTAAGGCTACTTTCACACTCTCGTTTTGTGCGGATCCGTCATGGACGGATCCATTCAGATAATACGACCGTCTGCATCCGTTCAGAGCGGATCAGTTTGTATTATCTTGAATAAAACTATGGTCCAGAATGATCAAGGTGTAATTCTTTATTCAAGCGGTTTAAAAATATTCCATACAGGTACACAAGTGTCATGAGGAAGGACCTTAATTGAATACGGTCTGAAACGGGTAACGCATGTGTACCTGTATGGAATATTTTTGAACCGCTTGAATAAAGAATTATACCTTGATCATTTGGCGCTGGACCATAAAGTTTTTTTTTAAAGTTCCACTTATAGTGCACCCAGATGCTATGTCCTGGCTCAAGACAAAGATACACAGGTGAGAGCTGCCTTTGTTTGCTTCAGTTTGTACAATCTGTAACATAGCCAAGACAGATCCGTCTTGAACACCACTGAAAGTCAATGGAGGACTGATCTGTTTTCTATTGTGTCAGTAAAAAAAACTTTCTGTCCCCATTGACTTACATATTTGTGGTAGGAGCTAATCGAGGAACAGAGTAGGCATGCCTAAGTACTGCCCTGAACCAACTGGCTGGAGTGTGCCCGCTGCCAGTGACTAGGTAAGGCCTAGATAAGTGGGCAAAGAGAACCGGCCCGGAGTAGGGTGCAATGTATTTATTGGAGCATCATGGAACCCATAAAGCCCAAAGAACGAAAGGCTCTGACAATCTCAACTCGCGGATTGGGAATGTACCTTGCGTAGCAGGACGACCGCTAACGACCCACCTTGCGGATGACGTGTGCCGGTACCTGATGACTGGATGCTGCGGAAGCGGCCCCTACGCGAGAGGAGTGCCCGGATACCATGCTAGGGTTGAACCCCAACCCTGCCGCCAGGATGTGGATATTGGAGACAAACTGGGCCGAAGAAGCGGGGCCTTCCGTTAATTGGGAGCAACGGGTCGTCTAACGCAGGAGACTGGAGTGAGGCCAGAAGCTCTTGGAGCGCCTTGACGGGACACCAACAGTTGGCCGTAGGGAAGAACTCTACCTCCGTGGGAGGACCAGCCTGATTGAACTTGGTGGCTGGGATGGACAGTATGAAGTGGATGTTGCCTGAGCAGGGTCGCTCGGTTGACCGTGCCGCAGGTGAACTCCCCGGGTCTAAGAACCCAGAGACCCTAGGTACATGGCTGCTTTGGTGATGATGCTTGCTGAGTGCCCAAAAGGGAGACCGTCTAGGGCTACAGACAATCTGCGGAAAAAACTCGCCTGACACTGGTTGCCTACGCACCTGGACCGCCGCGCTAACGCTGAGGGTGGCTTTGATGGCCTGATACGAAAAATGGATTTGGCAGAGGGGTCGCCGAGCATCCGATGGTGTTGAATGCTGGCCAAATACAGCTTGATGGTGTTAAATGACAAGTGGCGGTGCGTGTGGCAATGGGCTATAAAGCCATGAGAAACGTGAGGAACCCTAACAGGGACTGGAGTTCCCACTTGGACAGGACCCTGGAAGAAGCCGCGGATGAAACGGCGGCCTGGATCTTAGCCAGCTTGGCGGCCGCCACGGGGGCCTGAAGCCTGGCAAGAAGCTGGAGCAACTAGCCCAGCCCGAGGGGACGCCCTGAGGTCCCTTGATCAGGAATCGGGGTGCAGACTGCCCAGGTGAGATTAAGAAAAACCATGACGTAGCAATGAACACAAGAATGCCGCTTGAGTGGGAGCAGAGTACAATACCTGATGTAACCACAGTTGTCGAGATAATGGATGACCATGTCCAAACCCCCATGATGACCCGGATCCAATGCAATCAGGGATTCAAACATGCGGAACCTGAACCGGATAAACAGGAACCACTGGATACTGCTGGAAAAAACCCAGAGCGTTTCAGGCAAATATATCGGATACTGAGTGATTCAGGCAAATGCGAACAACCTGCGGGAAAAAGGAGCTGAGAGAATCAGGCAAATGCGACCAACCTGTGGGAAAAAAGACCTGAGCGATTCAGGGAATACGTAACCTGAGTGAATCAAGAAAAAACACACAACCTGGAGATACTGCCAACCTGAAAGAGATGGGAAAATACCTAAACCTGAGCGATTCAGGGAAACACCTGACCTGAGTGATTCGGGGAAAACGTAAAACCTGAGTGACTTGGGCACATACATAACCTGAGCGATCCAGAAAACATGAACCCGGGCGATTCTGGAAACATAAAACCCGAGTGATTCAGGTAAATACATGAACCTGAACTGGCCAACAGATGACTTAAATCACTGTTGCATTCAAGTTCCTGACTTAGTTTAGCTTGCAGGCGTCTGCAAGGTGTCGCCGGATAGAACAGCCCCATCATCATACCTGCGGCGCCGTCCCCGCCTGCCCCCCTCTCTCCCGAGCCGCGCCGCACCAACTTGCGGCGCGTGCGCCGGAAGCTGGAGGGGGGAGGCGTCTGGGTGATGCATGCTCCGGTAGCAGTCGCGAGGCCGGGAGCCAGCGTGGAGCTTCCGGCCGGGCTGTGAATGGGGGGAACACGAGGTGCCCGTGGCAGGCGCGTCTGCCCGGGCCGCAGAGCGGTGAAACTTGTGGGAGGCGATGCGGCTGGCTGCACGAACCGAGATGAGGACTGAAGACACGACTGAAGATGCGACCGGAAGTGACGTCAGGCGCAGGTGATGCTAAGCAAAGAAACGGGCGCCCTCCTGCTTGTACCAGGGGGTTTAAATAGGGGAGGTCGCTCCACCCACAATTACAGGCTGCACGCAGCCTTAACTATTTGTGGTAGGAGCTAATCGAGGAACAGAGTAGGCATGCCTATGTACTGCCCTGAACCAACTGGCTGGAGTGTGCCCGGTGCCAGTGACGAGGTAAGGCCTAGATAAGTGGGCCACCCAGGAGGAGTGAATGAAAAAGGGGATGGGAGGGAGGGGCAAAGAAACGGGCGCCCTTCTGCTTGTACCAGGGGATTTAAATAGGGGAGGTCGTTCCACCCACAATTACAGGCTGCACGCAGCCTTAAAATAAAAATATATATATATATTATAATTTATTTTTTGTCTCAATTAGCAACTGATTTTGTGCCTGTTTAGGAGTAATTTGCGCCTTCGTCTCAAAATAAGGCTACTTGCACATGTCCGTTTTGGTCCTCATCTGAGCCGCAGTTGATGTGGCCCCGTTCACTTCAATGGGGCTGCAAAAGATGCGGACAGCACTCCGTGTGCTGTCCGCATCCATTGCTCTGTTCTGTGGTCCGCAAAAAAAAACATAACCTGTCCGTTTTGCGGACAAGAATAGGCAGTTATATTAATGGCTGTCCGTCCTGTTTCGCAAATTGCGGAAAGCACACTGACACCATCTGTGTTTTGCGGATCCGCAATTTGCGGACCGCAAAACACAACGGTTGTGTGCATATAGCCTAAGAATTGGATGAACAATTTTGGAGTGGTATTCGTTTAGCGCCTTATTTCTGATGTATTTATCTTGATGCGCCTTTTTTTTGTGCCTGAATTAGGCGCATGTTATTTTTTTTTATATTTTTTTTCCTACGCCACTCCTGATCAGGCTTATTTTTTTCATCTGTTTTAAACTAAAAAAATAATTTCACTGAAGGAGGTAGTTGCGACGTTTTCCCCAGTTTTTTGAGAATTTTTATTTTTTTTTTCATGTGCAAATCAGGGAGACAAATCTTAATGAATATGTCTTGAATTAATTATGAGGGGGCGGAGCCGAATACAGAGCTAAGCAGAAGCAGCATAGCTGAGCTCCAGCAGCCACAGCAAAGATCCATTTTGCCGCCCCCTCATGTCACGCACACCCTGCCAGGCACACACTCACTGACTCACTCACTGCCAGGCACTCACTCACTCACTGCCAGGCACTCACTCACTCACTGCCAGGCACTCACTCACTCACTGCCAGGCACTCACTCACTCACTGCCAGGCACTCACTCACTCACTGCCAGGCACTCACTCACTCACTGCCAGGCACTCACTCACTCACTGCCAGGCACTCACTCACTCACTGCCAGGCACTCACTCACTCACTGCCAGGCAGGCACTCACTCACAGGCAGGCACTCACTCACTCACAGGCAGGCACTCACTCACTCACAGGCAGGCACTCACTCACTCACAGGCAGGCACTCACTCACTCACAGGCAGGCACTCACTCACTCACAGGCAGGCACTCACTCACTCACTGCCAGTCACGCACTCACTCACTGCCAGGCAGGCACTCACTCACTGCCTGGCAGGCACTCACTCACTGCCTGGCAGGCACTCACTCACTGCCTGGCAGGCACTCACTCACTGCCTGGCAGGCACTCACTCACTGCCTGGCAGGCACTCACTCACTGCCTGGCAGGCACTCACTCACTGCCTGGCAGGCACTCACTCACTGCCTGGCAGGCACTCACTGCCTGGCAGGCACTCACTCACTGATTGACTGGCAGGCACTCACTCACTGATTGACTGGCAGGCACTCACTCACTGATTGACTGGCAGGCACTCACTCACTGATTGACTGGCACTCACTCACTCACTGATTGACTGGCACTCACTGATTGACTGGCACTCACTGATTGACTGGCACTCACTGATTGGCTGGCACTCACTGATTGGCTGGCACTCACTGACTGACTGTGCGCACACAAACAAAGTACGACGTTTCGGCTACACAGTAGCCTTTGTCAAGTATACAAAAGGTAAAAACTGGCAATGTTAAATACAGATATGTGACCTCTCCCACCACATGTTGGAGCCAATCATTAAAGGGCTCCGTCCACTCAATGCATCAGTGCAATTAGAAACAGCCTCTTCAGTAATCAGGCCATCTGATTCATATAATGAAATAAATGTGTACCTGAAACATATAAACATTGTCCAATAGCGCTAGACATATTCCCATCCATCTCGGCGTCTGGCCGACCCAACAACAGAGTAGGGACTCTCTTGGACTTGTAGTATTCCCTTAGCGTGCTGAGGTGCATTTCTGTGGTAGTGAGCCTCTTGGACTCCTGTTCAAACTTCCTTTTCAACAGGTCAATTGAAGGAGTACTGAGGAATGTCACATCCGTGGCATCCTCATTAACCAACCTGTGAACGAGATGCAGTGTACTCAAGTTAGGGTTAATAGTGTTCCTGGGTGTTGTAGTGCAATCGTGACCACTAACCTGGGACAGCTGACTCTCTGCAAGGGCAGGTAGTGATAGGTAGTGTTCGTGACGCCAGTGCCAAGTAACAGTGGCACGCCGTTTGCTGATAGCAGGAATAACTGAGGAACCACGTGATGATAAAACAGAACTTGAACTTTACTTGAGCTTTAGTAGTCATCATACATGGACATAGATGGAAGCGCAGTTCCTTTGAAGACAGTTGGCTTCGGTACATTTAATGCAGGCAATATGTAGCAAGGTGATCTCAGAGGGTTAATGTCACGGATGGTGTACAGGAAACAAGACAATACCATATAAACAATGTCTCTCTGGATCCACAACTAAGGAACAAAGGGAGACCCCTGCAATAGAGCTGCCGCTCTCCCTCACTGCTCAGCCTATGCGAACACCCCAAAGGTGGATGGCCGCATATCCACGTTCCTCGGCTATCTATTACCTGAAGACCCTACAATAGTGAAGGGACACGACCACCGGCTCCCTACACTGACACGGAGGGAGTCAGGGTCACCTGGATCCAGAAAAGACAAAAACATAAATACATAAACAGCACTTATCTGCAGACGACTGAGGACTGGGAACTGGGAACAGCATGCACACACACTCCAGGAAGTTGTATCAGCCGCACACTACTGCATTATGGGGAGGAACTTAAAGGGTAGCGATCAGTCTGACTGCATGACAGCTGAGATAGACTAACGAGATGAGAAACTAAACCAAAACAAAGAAATTCAAGGAGGAGGATCTGAGAAGCTCCTGTGAGCGCTTCTCAGCTGTCTGGCTGTGACAGTTAAACACAGGACTTGCAGTACAGGCGGCTTGCACTCTATTCCTGACTGATCCTGGGACATGGAAACTATTCTCCAAGGCCCAATGCCCTAGCTCTGGCGTATATCCTTGGGTCTGTAATTATCAAGTACCTCCTCTGCTGTCTTTAGTACCTCCTTGCTTTCCTAGACTTGCCTCTGCCTCTCTGTTTCCTCAGGCTGGTTAACCGTGGTGTTCCTGCTTCTGCTAATATGGACTCAGGAGGGGAACCTTCTACTTGGATCTGGAACCCGGTTACAGGGACTGCGATGCCCTCTCCTAGTCTGCAGGCTCCAGGCCTGCTCTGCTTTCACAGGCTCATGGCCTGGACTTAACTCAGACACAGTCTAATCTCCTCATTCCTTTCCCTGACTGGGCCTTATATAACCTAGGGCTCCCTAGCTCCCTCTATTGACTCAGAGCTGGAATGACACCCCTAGCAGGCCTGCACATGCACATTTCACAGTAACAGGGAAGTACATAGCATTACATTACATTATATTTTATGAAGATGACTTATACCAACCTCCCCATAAATAAGGGGAAACGACAGCACACAAGTGACCCTTCTGTAGTGACTGGCATTACAGCTCCCGTACACTACAAATGGGGTACCCGGTCTTCAATTTACTGTGACTTCCTCCTCTGAGGAGTTAGTTTCTTGACGTCAGGGTTTACATTGAAGAGGGCCAGATGAAAACAGACTTGTACAAGAAGCCTACCGACAGGAATAACCTCCTGAGATATGACAGTTGTCATCCCAGCCACATGTTAGATTCCTTGCCTTGGTGTCAGATGCTGCGTGTTAGACGAGTAGTATCTGATCATGTATTCAGCAATCAGATTAACGTGATGTGTAATACATTTTCTCAGAGGAGGTATCCTGGTGGGTTATTGCATAGGTCTAGGGCCAGGGTCTCCTTGGTTGACAGTGTCCACATTTCAGTCTTCTACAAGCAGGGATGCGGCACTTATCCCGTTTGTTTCCACTTATGGCAACCACAGTGCTGAGAACACCTATTTTGAGAAAAGAGTGGCATATCCTTCATAGAGTTTTTCCTATCGCCCATGACAGCACCACCGGAGAGGAGGATCCGCCCCACAGAGACAGGAAACCTGCAGAATAAAACGGGCGGGCATACTCCTCCTCTTCAGTGTGGTTTCCTGTCTCTGGGAAGCCTGCAGATCGGCATGCTGGATCCTTCCCTCCGGTGGTTCCCCACTTACCTGCGATCCCTGGAAGTGCGGTGGGAGCTGGCAGAGGCACATCTGAGCTCCGGAGGGGGCGGCAGTGTGCGGGGAGACGGCGGCATGTGTTACGCCGGAAGAAACGCTGACCACCAGGGGGGGGAAGAGGAGCGGCTCCGGCTGTGAGTAGGCCGTGGATCGCTCCTAAAGTCACATGACGCCAGCTGTGACGTCATCTACAGGCGCCTATGAGAGGTGCACGAGTTGTCGGCCCGGCGTCTCTTCCGATTAGGCCATGGAGGATGAGAGCCTTCAGAAGCGATCTGAGGATCCCACAGTTCCTGCCCCGGCTAAGCCCAAAAAAGTGGGGGCAAAGAAAAATAAGGAGTGTGCGTTATGCAGCAGGGGGTTGCCATCTGAATGGTAAGATGGAAATGTCTAAACATAACTATTGTTATAGCTTAGACGGAGTATCGCTGGGTAATTACATTTTGACCTGCAAACCTGTGTAATTCATTTCCCAGGGATAAGATGTGCCAGCCCTGTATAGATAGGACGGTGGCTGAAGAGTCTCCCTCATTTTACAAATGTTTGCAGACATTGGTACGCTCTGAGATTAATGCATCCCAGGTAGCCCAGAAACGGCTAAAACCAGAGCACCTTCCAGAGAACCCCCTTCGTCAGACGAGGGTGAGATCCCTTCTTCAGTATTTTGTCCTTCTGATATCTCATCACAGGACTCGTCGGGGGAAGAAGAAATAGGGGGGAGACCCTGTTTTCCGGTTGAAGACACCGAGAAACTCCTTAAAGCTATTCGCTCGACTATGGGCATAGAAGAAATTCGGGAACCCCGCTCAGTTCAGGATATTATGTTCGGGGGGTTGGAGTCCAGGCAGCATGGTACCTTTCCAGTGCAGAAAAATGTATCAGCATTGATTAAAGGAGAGTGGAAAAAACCCAATAGGAGGGTATTTATTTCCAGAAGTCTTAAGCGTAAATATCCTTTTAAGGAGGAAGATTCTGCGTCTTGGGATAAAGCACCTAGGATAGATGTGGCCATATCTAAAGTTTCCAGGAAAACGGCCCTACCATTTGATGACACAGGAATCTTGAAAGACCCGCTGGATAAAAAGGCGGATGCCTTTCTGAAAGGGGCTTGGGAGGCATCAACCTCTTCTTTTAGGCCTAGTATAGCCTCCACTTGCACGGCCCGGTCTCTGATTGTATGGTTGGAAGAGATTGAATCCCAATTAAAAAATAGATGCCCCCGTGAAGAGATATTAGCCTCCCTCCCTACAATTAGGAAGGCTGCAGACTTTCTGGCGGATGCCTCAGCCGACTCGGTTAGGTTGGCAGCCAGATCAGCGGCTTTGTCCAATTCTGCACGGAGAACTCTTTGACTGAAGGGCTGGTCTGGGGACATTGCTTCTAAGTCTAAGCTCTGTGGTGTTCCATGTGAAGGGTAATACCTTTTCGGTCCAAGTCTGGACGACCTGCTAGATTAAAGCGGCACAGGAAGAAAAAGTTTCCGGGGTTTCAGGGATCTTTTTCTAACAAATAGGTTTAGTCGGTCCTTTCATCCCTTTAGGGGTAGCCAGGAACAAGATAGGAGAACAAGGGAGGACCGATTCAGAGGTCAGAGGAAAAATAGAAATTATTTCTTCAACCAGTCCTCCGCAGACAAAAGAGAGCCTGAACAACAATGACGCCAGGATTCCGGTTGGAGGCAGGCTGAAGGTCTTCTTAACGGAGTGGAAGAAAATTTCCCTAAGTCTGTGGATTTTAGATACAGTCAGCAAAGGGTTAAAGTTGGAATTCCTTCAGTCCCCTCCGGCCCGATTCCTTCCAACCATAGTTCCTCCTTCGGTCTTAGGGAAGTCAGTGATACAGGCAGAGGTGCTGAAATTAATAGAGAAATCTGTCTTGATCCCAGTATTAAAGGAAGAAGTAGGCAGAGGATTCTACTCTCCTCTTTTTTTTTGGTCAAAAAAACAGACGGTTCCTTCAGGACCATTCTAAATCTGAAAAAATTAAATCAGTTCATTCAGCCCAAAAGATTCAAAATGGAAACAGTACGATCAACAATCAATCTTCTTTACCCCTTATGCTTCATGGCTGTTCTCGACTTAAAAGACGCATATTACCACGTCCCCATTGCAATAGAACACCAGAGGTTTTTAAGGGTGGCCATCCAGTTGAAGGGTCAACTGGAACATTTCCAATTCCAGGCTCTACCCTTTGGCCTTTCCATGGCCCCAAGGGTGTTTACAAAATTAGTGGCGGAAGTAGCAGCCCACATAAGGGAAAAGGACATTCTCTTCGTCCCTTACCTGGACGACTTTTTAATAGTAGATCAGACGGAAGGAGCGTGCATCTGGGCAGTATCAGAGATCCGGGTTATCCTGGACAGGTTAGGGTGGATAATAAACGAGGAGAAGTCAAGACCCCGTCCATCGAGGAGGCAGACCTTCTTGGGCCTAAAACTGGACTCTTCTCTCCAGAAAACCTTCTTACCTACAAGCAAGGTAGTAGTTGTCCAGAACAAGATCCGAAATCTAACCCGGAGACCGGTTTACTTCAGTAAGGACAGCAATGTCGGTCCTCGGCTCCCTCACATCCTGTATTCCGGGAGTAAGGTGGGCTCAGCTGCACTCCAGAGCTTTACAGTGGGAAATCCTGTCTGCTTGGAAGGAAAGCCGGTCCTTAAATGCAAAAAATGGACGTCTCAGTCCAAACCTTACAGAAGCTATCATGGTGGCTGGATACGGAAAATCTCGTCCAGGGGATCCCGTGGAAAACGGGCGGATTAGTGTGCTTAACTACAGATGCAAGCCCTTGGGGGTGGGGTGCCCACATTCAAGGAACTTCCTTCCAGGGTCGTTGGAACCCCCTACAAAAAGTAGAGTCCTCCAACCTGAAAGAATTGATGGCAGTCGGCCTTGCGATGAGAGCCTCCCTTCCAAAGATAAAAGGGAAGGACCTAAGGATCCTTTCGGACAACAGGACTGTAGTCTCCTATTTGAACAGGCAGGGAGGGACAAGATGCAGGGCTCTTATGGAGGAAGCTTATGTCACTCTGAGTCTGGCAGAAAGGGTATGCACCTCGATTTCAGCAGTCCACATCAGAGGGGTAGAGAACAGACAGGCGGATTTTCTGAGCCGTCATACCCTGTCCCAGGGGGAATGGTCCCTAGACCCCATGGTTTTCCAGAGGATAGTAGATCTTTGGGGGTTCCCCGAAATCGACTTATTTGCCACGTATTTAAACAAGAAGGTGGCCAAATTTTATTCCCTAAGCAGAGCGGGATCTCCCTGTGGGATAGACGCCCTGACACAGGAGTGGAATTTCCGCCTGGCTTATGCCTTTCCCCCTCTTCCCCTGAGTTTTACGGAAAATCAGGGAGGAGTGGGCCACAGTGATCCTGATTGCGCCCTTCTGGCCCAGGAGGTCCTGGTTCACGGGACTCCGAACCATGTCGATTGCCGATCCCTGGGTGCTTCCGACGGTCCGGGGCCTTCTGAGTCAGGGACCTGTGAGACATCCAGCTGTATACAGCCTACATTTAACGGCCTGGATTTTGAAAGGTGGTTATTAGAAAAGGAAGGGTTCTCTAATGCCTTGGTTTCTACCCTGCTAAAAAGTAAAAAGGAGGTTACTATAAAGATCTATAGCAGAGTTTGGCACAAGTTCCTAAATTTTGCCCAGATCCAGTTAAGGAGCCTACCTAGGGTTGCTCCCTTGCATTCTATTCTTGAGTTTCTCCAGAAAGGTCTAGAGATGGGTCTATCAGTCAGTACCCTGAGAGTTCAGGTCTCTGCCCTGTCGATTTCTTTTTAATCAGAACATGGCTAATAGCCCTTGGGTTGCCAGGTTTTTTAGAGCTGTGGAGAAGGTCTTCCTTGGTGGTAGTTCCAAAAGCCCCCCCCCCTGGAGTCTGGAGGTGGTATTAAAAGCTTTGTCTGGGCCCCCCTTTGAGCCCATTGATTCTATTTCAATTAAGCACCTTACGTTAAAGCTATCCGTTCTGATAGCCTTGACTTCTGCTCGGAGGATTGGTGAGATCCAGGCCATCTCCATCAACCCTCCGTATACCTTGATTCTAGAGGACAAAGTTATCATCCGTCCTGACCCGGCTTTTCTTCCAAAAGTCGCCACCAAATTCCACCGCTCTCAGGAGATTGTTCTTCCCACACTCTGTCAAAATCCTTCCTCTGAGGAAGAAGAATCTCTCCACTGTCTGGATGTCAAGAGAGCTCTTTTGGCCTATCTGTCCTCTACTTCTTCCTGGTGGAAATCTTCCTCGCTCTTCTTACAGTTTCAAGGGAGAAACAAAGGTTCTGCTGCCTCAAAGAGTTCTATATCTCGGTGGGTCGTGTCAGCCATCTCCTTATCCTACCTTTCATCGGGGTTGTCTCCCCCGGGGGGCCTAAGGGCCCACTCGACCAGGGCGGTGGCTGCTTCCTGGGCTGAGAAGTCTTCTGTTCCAATGGAGAAAATTTGTGAGGCAGCGACCTGGTCTTCCCCTTTGACCTTTTTTAGGCACTATAGGTTGGACTTGAACTCTTCTGGTGATCCTTCCTTTGGTAAAGGGGTTCTTCTTTCTACTTCCCACCCTTATGGATTACTCTAGTAAATCTCCGGTGGTGCTGTCATGGGCGATAGGAAAAAATGGTATTACTTACCGGTAATTTGATTTTACAGAGCCCATGACAGCACCCTGGGTTTCCCTCCCTGGTGGTTCTTCCTTATTACACGGGTGTTGCAAAAAAAATAAAAAAATAAAAAAATATATATATATATATATATTTTTTTTTTTTTTTTTGCAACACCCGTGTAATAAGGAAGAACCACCAGGGAGGGAAACCCAGGGTGCTGTCATGGGCTCTGTAAAATCAAATTACCGGTAAGTAATACCATTTTTCCGACTATATATAAATTTGACAGTCCGCCATTGATGGCATACAAACGGGGCACCAATTTCCGTGACAAGCTGATTAAGACTGACATTGGAGGTGTTTTTAAAGGGGGTCAAACTTGCGTTAAACCCAGAAAGATGGGGAACTTCCCATGTTTGGGTTGTTGTAACTGTGGGAATATGTTAAAGGGGAACACCTTTGTACACCCTTACAGTGGCAAGAAATACAACATTGCAGGATATTATACATGTCGGTCCAAGTTTGTAATCTATATGATTGTTTGTCCCTGCAGTTTGATCTATGTGGGAGAAACAACCATGTAAATTAGGGAGCGTATTAACAAACACAAAAGCACCATTAGGAAAAAATGGTGGACAAACCGGTGGCTAAGCATTTTGTTGACTGTGGACATTGTCAGCCAATTGAGATTTGGGGTCATTGACTCTGATGTCCCCAAGAGGGGTGGTGATAGGGAGCGCATGTTGAGGAAAAAGAGCTGAAATGGATCTTTACATTACAATTGCTACAACCCCAGGGACTCAACATTGAATTTAATGTAAACAGTGTAGATGGGTAGTGTTCTGTTCATGTCTAACTCAGTATAGAGAATGTTTGTTTGTTTTTAATGGTAGATTATGGTTTATTTATATTTTGTTTTGATCACTAAATTCACATGTCTATTCACAATATATCGGTTATGTATTTGATACATTGTTTCATCCGGTTCCATTGGATTTAAGCCTTTTTTTTTCCCCCCATATCCATCAAATTTTAAATGGCCATTCTCTGTGTCCGACCTCATATAACATCCATCTAGATAGTGGATATATTGATTTGCCCCTGTGTGGTTGTCTGTGTGTGACATGATTTTGTCCCCATTGACACACACAGGCCGAATAGTTAGGTCTGTTGACAGGACCTTCCAGTTGGTTTAACTTTCATGTGTGCAAAGGACCTTGCGCTCAACACGTGATGATCATGTGACTCGATGACACATTATGCACGTGACTGACGGCTACGCGTCATGGACATGCGCACTGCGACTGGCCAGACGCCGAGATGGATGGGAATATGTCTAGCGTTATTGGACGATGTTTGTTTCAGGTACAGATTTATTTCATTATGTTTCAGATGGCCTGATTACTGAAGAGGCTGTTTTTTATTGCACTGATGCATTGAGTGGGTTGAGCTTTTTAATGATTGGCTCCAATTTGTGGTGGGAGAGGTCACATATCTGTATTTAACATTGCCAGTTTTTATCTTTTTGTATACTTGACAAAGGCTACTGTGTAGCCGAAACGTCGTACTTTGTTTGTGTGCCCTCAAGGCTTCCAATAAATGATGCACTGGATATGCTGCTGTGACTACAATCTTTCATAAATACACAGGCAGACACTCACTCAGTCAAACACTTAAACACTCACCTCCCTGGGGTCCAGTGTGGTGCAGCTCCTCAGTCCTCCAGCGCGCCGTTTAGTATGCCGGGGCCGAAATGACGTCATATTCCGGCATCACAGAGGGCACACGAGAGAGGAGTGGGGAGCTGCTAGAACAGCCTCCCTTGCCACCCGCCTCCTCTCCTCCGGTAATTTACTGGCAGAGCAGGTACCTGCCATCAGGGTAAGCAGATGCCTGCTCTGCCATATTTAAGAAGGACCTCCACCTCCTGGCCCCCCTGTAACGGCGCTGGGGGCGGCTCAAGAGCTGCTCGCCCAGTCGCCCAGGGCTGCAGCTCCAGTCAGGGGGGCCCACCAGGGTGCCCCCAGCAGGCCGGCACCCTAGGCGAACGCCTAGTTCGCCTATATGGTTGCACCGTCCCTGAGAGTACAGCATTCTAAAGTGCCCCAGAGGCACCCAAACTGCGCTGGAGCAGACCGCTCTCCGCCTACTCACCCCCAGGAAGGCACTGGAGAAGACTAAGAAAAATCCAGTTCCCCCACAAAACTTACATCTTTCTTCACAGCAGCACTGATCCAAGATAGCCCCCGGCACATGCAGGAGGCAGCACAGACACCAATAAACTCCAGCAACAAGTACACCACGAGGCAGCAGGTCCATGAGGACATAGGACATATTTCCCCTGCAAATAAAACTAGTCATGTGAGTGCGGGGTCTGCCCTAAGCTCTCCAGCAGGGGGCAGTGTCTGATTTTTAACATGAGCCCTAATACAAGCTCTGAACATGATGGGATCACCCTGTCTGCTATGCAAGATTTAATGGCAGACCTGGAAAGTTCTATACACTCAGATATTCAGTCAGCACTATAAGGGCAGACATCACGACCATTGGGATCGCACTGCGCACCTTGAGGAAAAGATGGCGGAATTTAAGGAAGCACAACTCCCTAGTGGATTCCTATAATGCGACACAGGATGAGGTTGCTGCCATGAAACTGAAATTGGCAGACCTTGAGGATAGGTCTAGAAGGAATAATATCAGACTCAGAAATCTCTGAAGACATTAAAGAGGACTCTGGCACAAAAAAGGAGGGAAAGGAAAATTGCAGCGGCACTGCGCAAATACAGCTCTGTATATGTAAGTCCGTGTCAAACCTAGGAACGGCAGCCGTCTGTAAAGACCATATAGGAGGTGGTGCTCAGCGTGGCAAAGTGGTATAACTATGAACAGTAGAGAGAGACGCGGCACTCACCAATATTCTTATGCTGGTTGCTTTTTATTGCAGAAAAGACAGCGTGCTGCGCAGGCAGGGGGGCGGGATGGCCACAGTGTGCGTCGGCGGCGACTGCCGTTTCGCGCAGGGATAGTGCTTCTTCTGGCCGGGTATGACGTGCAGGTGCACGGATAACCTTTTATCAAGGAGGGAATGCTGGGCGTGTCTATGGTAATCCCAGACCTCCCCTGTGTGCAGCTGCGGAAAATATACAGACAGACACAAGTGAATAGTACAAAAAGTATCATTTAGCAAAACAATGCAACAATAAGGTACTCATTCTATGCTTGGGCGACAAGTTTCAGGGGCCAGGCCGAGAGTAAGGGCATCTGAGAGGTATGTAAATACTGTGGGTGCATGAACGAAATGCCTAAAAAAGAGATGTAGGGAATTGTCAAAGGTGATAAAGCTGATCCACAAAATACTATTGGGGTAAAGTAATGGGAGCAGAAACAATGAGAGGACGACATGGCCATACGCTCACAAGAAGACAGCCATGTCGTTCTTATCATTGAGTCCATGGGGTCCCATGGCATTAGTCCTGATAATCCATCTGGCCTCTCGTTGCAGCAAGAGGCGGTGGCGGTCACCTCCGCGGAGGATCGGTCCCACAGCCTCAATGCCAGCAAAGGAGAGGCCAGATGGATCACCATTGTGAGCTGCATGTACATGTTCAATAAGGCGGGGAGAACCTCGTCCAGTGCGGATGGAGTTAACGTGCTCGCGCACCCGTTCAAGCATTGGCCTGATTGTTTTTCCGATATAGAACATGTTGCAGCTACAAAAAATGACATATACCACGAAAGGGGTGCGACAGTTAATAAACTGCAAAACTTTGTGTGACACCCCCTAAGGATAGACTTTTAGCCTGGGAGTTCAAATGACAAAAAGAGCAAGTTCCACATTTATGGTTGCCTATGGGGATTCTACTTTGCAACCAGTTAGACCTTTTAGGTAGCCGAAGGGCGCTCTGGACCAATTTGTCCCTTAAAGTGTGGCATTTCCTAAAAGAAATAATTGGTTTACTGGAAGCTACTATGCTCAGATATGCATCATGTTTCAAGAGGTCCCAGTTACTGTATATTGCACGTCTAAATATAGTCCCGTAGCTGACACCATTAGACGTGCAATATACAGTAACTGGGACCTCTTGAAACATGATGCATATCTGAGCATAGTAGCTTCCAGTAAACCAATTATTTCTTTTAGGAAATGCCACACTTTAAGGGACAAATTGGTCCAGAGCGCCCTTCGGCTACCTAAAAGGTCTAACTGGTTGCAAAGTAGAATCCCCATAGGCAACCATAAATGTGGAACTTGCTCTTTTTGTCATTTGAACTCCCAGGCTAAAAGTCTATCCTTAGGGGGTGTCACACATAAAGTTTTGCAGTTTATTAACTGTCGCACCCCTTTCGTGGTATATGTCATTTTTTGTAGCTGCAACATGTTCTATATCGGAAAAACAATCAGGCCAATGCTTGAACGGGTGCGCGAGCACGTTAACTCCATCCGCACCGGACGAGGTTCTCCCCGCCTTATTGAACATGTACATGCAGCTCACAATGGTGATCCATCTGGCCTCTCCTTTGCTGGCATTGAGGCTGTGGGACCGATCCTCCGCGGAGGTGACCGCCACCGCCTCTTGCTGCAACGAGAGGCCAGATGGATTATCAGGACTAATGCCATGGGACCCCATGGACTCAATGATAAGAACGACATGGCTGTCTTCTTGTGAGCGTATGGCCATGTCGTCCTCTCATTGTTTCTGCTCCCATTACTTTACCCCAATAGTATTTTGTGGATCAGCTTTATCACCTTTGACAATTCCCTACATCATCTCTTTAGGCATTTCGTTCATGCACCCACAGTATTTACATACCTCTCAGATGCCCTTACTCTCGACCTGGCCCCTGAAACTTGTCGCCCAAGCATAGAATGAGTACCTTATTGTTGCATTGTTTTGCTAAATGATACTTTTTGTACTATTCACTTGTGTCTCTGTCTGTATATTTTCCGCAGCTGCACACAGGGGAGGTCTGGGATTACCATAGACACGCCCAGCATTCCCTCCTTGATAAAAGGTTATCCGTGCACCTGCACGTCATACCCGGCCAGAAGAAGCACTATCCCTGCGCGAAACGGCAGTCGCCGCCGACGCACACTGTGGCCATCCCGCCCCCCTGCCTGCGCAGCACGCTGTCTTTTCTGCAATAAAAAGCAACCAGCATAAGAATATTGGTGAGTGCCGCGTCTCTCTCTACTGTTCATCATTAAAGAGGACTCTCTCCAGGATTATCTGATAGCTCTCTTTACATCAATCCTGCCGGACATCAAAGAGAGGGATTTACTTGAAGATGGGGTGCACAGAGTCCCCAAACCAAAAATCGATGCTGGCCAGCATGCCAAGGGATGTACTAGCTCGCCTTCACTTCCTTCACTTTTTTTTTTTTTTTTTAAACAAGCTTCTCAGGGAAGTAGGAAGAGTGTTTTAAACAAGTTTCTTTCTATGCTGATCTCTCTCCAGCAACTCTAGCCAGGAGGAGGGAGTTTGCTAAATATACCACAATCCTGAGAGAGAATGGAATCCCATATTGCTGGGGTTTCCTGGTAAAACTTATTGTCAGTAGAAATGGCACTAACTTTTATTTTACTTTCTCCATCTTGAGCTGCAAACCTTCTGGAGAGGTGGTCCTTACTCCAGCCACAAGAGGGAGCCAGGTCTCCAGGGAAACAGAAGCCACCCACGCTGACTCAATAATGGACTGTGGTGAACTCCACAAAGTAATAAGCTCCATAGGTGCCAACAATGTAAGGTACCTCACCTGACTACACCATTCTACATTGGGTCTGCTCTCCTCCACTCTTGACCTATCTACTGTATACAGGGCTGGTTCTAGGTGAAATGGGGCCCTGGGGCGGAAAACAAGGCCACAAATACCACTGTCATAGAGTTTTAAAAAAAAAATAGAGTGCAATACCCTACATCAGGGTTTTTATTGGCGGATAATTTTTACCACTTTTTACTTTGCTTGGTGAACGCTAACTATGAGGGAAACATCTAATAATGGACGTGTTGGTGGAGCCTCTGGTGCAGGGAGAGGACGTGGCCGTTCTGCCACAGCTAAATGTCCTACTGAACCTACTACCTCAGGTCCCAATAGCCGCCAGAATCTACAGTGATATTTGGTCGGGCCTAATGCTGTTCTAAGGATGGTAAGGCCTGAACAAGTAAAGGCGCTAGTCGATTGGGTGTCCGACAGTGGATCCAGCAGGTTCACATTATCTCCCACCCAGTCTTCTGCAGAAAGCACACAGGTGGCGCCTGAAACCCATGCCCATCAGTCTGTCACATCACCCCCATGCATATCGTGGAATCTGTTTGAGCCTCAAGTCATGCAGCAGTCTTTTATGCTGTTTGAAGACTCTGCTGGCAGGGTTTCCCAAGGGCATCCACCTAGCCCTTCCCCAGGGGTGGAAGACATAGAATGCACTGACGCACAACCACTTATGTTTCCTGATGAGGACATGGGAATCCCACCTCAGCACGTCTCTGACGAAACACAGGTGCCAACTGCTGCGTCTTTCTGCAGTGTGCAGACCGAAAAGGAGGCCAGGGAGGAAGACTGGGTGGAAGACTATGCAGGGGACGATGAGGTCCTAGACCCCACATGGAATGAAGGTCGTGCCACTGACTTTCAGAGTTTGGAGGAAGAGGGAGCAGGGTGCAAAAGCAGAGCAGCCATCGCCAAAACAGTTTGCCTGCTACTGGCCACCGCCACCAGGGACCGAGCACACCAAAGGCAGCTTCAAGGAGTTCCCTGGCATGGCACTACTTCACACAATGTGCTGATGACAAGACCCGAGTGGTTTGCACGCTGTGCCATCAGAGCTTGAAGCGAGGCATTAACGTTCTGAACCTGAGCACAACCTGCGTTACCAGGCATCTACATGCAAGACACTGGCTGCAGTGGAGGAAGCACCTTCAAAACCAAGGGGCTCAGGCCCCTCCTGCTGCCTCGGCCTCTTCCTCCCGCCTCTGGAGGAACGTTGGCACCTGCCTCCCAGCAAACAGAGAATGTGCCACCAACACCACCACCTCCGTCGCCAAACATCTCCACCATGTCACACGGAAGCATTCAGCTCTCCATCTCACAAACCTTGGAGAGAAAGCGTAAATTCCCACCTAGCCACCCTCGATCCCTGCCCCTGAATGCCAGAATTTCTAAACTACTGGCCTTTGAAATGCTGTCATTCAGGCTGGTGGAGACTGACTGCTTCAAACGACTCATGTCGCTTGCTGTCCCACAGTACGTCGTTCCCAGCTGCCACTACTTCTCCAGGAGAGCCGTGCCTTCCCTGCACAACCAAGTATCGGATAAAATCAAGTGTGCACTGCGCAACGTTATCTGTGGCAAGGTTCACCTAACCACAGATACGTGGACCAGTAAGCACGGCCAGGGACACTATCTCCCTAACTGCACACTGGGTAAATGTAGTGGCGGCTGGGCCCCAGGCGGAGAGCTGTTTGGCGCACGTCCTTCCGCCGCCAAGGATCACAGGGCATCATTCTTTGCCTCTTCTTCCTCCTCATCCGGTCAGTGTCAGACCTTCACCACCAACTTCAGCACAGCCAGGGGTAAACGTCGTCAGGCCGTTCTGCACCGCGCAGGAGTTGTGGCGGGGTATAGAACAGACCGACGAGTGGTTGCTGCCAGTGAGCCTCAAGCCCGGCCTGGTGTGTGATAATGGGTGAAATCTCGTTGCAGCTCTGGGACTAGCCAGTTTGTCGCACATCCCTTGCCTGGCGCATGTGCTGAATTTGGTGGTGCAGAAATTCATTCACAACTACACCAACATGTCAGAGCTGCTGCATAAAGTGCACGCTTCCGGCGTTCTCATCCTGCCGCCGCTCAGCTGTCTGCTCTACAGCGTAACTTCAGCCTTCCCGCTCACCGCCTCATATGCGACATGCCCACCAGGTGGAACTGCACCTTTCACATGCTGGAGACTGTGCGAGCAGCAGCAGGCCATAGTGGAGTTTCAGCTGCAGCACGCACGGGTGAGTCGCACTGCGGAACAGCACCACTTCACCACCAATGACTGGGCCTCCATGCGAGACCTGTGTGCCCTGTTGCACTGTTTCGAATACTCCACCATGGCCAGTGGCTGACGCCGTTATCAGCGTTACAATACCACTTCTATGTCTCCTTGAAAACACTTAGGGCGATGATTGAGGATGAGGAGGAATGTTCACAGCGGGGTGGCATCCAACACAGCTCGGGCCCATCACTGGTGCGTGGCTGGGGGGATACGGAGGACGCAGACGATACGCCTCCCACAGAGGACAGCTTGTCCTTACCTCTGGGCAGCCTGGCACACATTAGCGACTACATGCTGCAGTGTCTGCGCAACGACAGCAGAGTTGCCCACATTTTAACGTGTGCTGACTACTGGGTGGCCATCCTGCTGGATCCCCGTTACAAAGACAATGTGCCATTCTTAATTCCCTCACTGGAGCGTGATCGGAAGATGCGCGACTACAGGCGCACGCTGGTAGATGCGCTACTAAGAGCATTCCCGACTGACGCCGGTGGACAAGTGGAAGCACAAGGCGAAGGCAGTGGAGGAGGAAGAGGTCGCCAACGCAGCTGTCAGCGCCAGCACCTCAGAAGGCAGGGTTAGCATGGCCGACATGTGGAAAAGCTTTGTCACCTCGCCGCGACAACCGGCCCCAACTGCTGATATGGAGCGTGTTAGCAGGAGGCAGCATTTGAACAGCATGGTGGAACAGTACCTGTGCACACGCCTACACGTACTGACTGATGGTTCTGCCCCATTCAACTTCTGGGTCTCCAAATTGTCCACATGGCCAGAGCTTGCCCTGTATGCCTTGGAGGTGCTGGCCTGCCCTGTAGCCAGTGTACTCTCTGAACGTGTATTTAGCACGGCAGGAGGCGTCATTACAGACAGACGCAGCCGCCTGTCCGCAGCCGCCTGTCCACAGCCAACGTAGACTAGCTCACGTTCATTAAAATGAACCAGGCCTGGATCCCACAAGACTTGTCTGTACCTTGTGCAGAATCGACAGTTCTAACAGCCTCAACCATCCATCCTTGTACTCAAGTGCACTTATTCCTTTTTTTTTTTATAGATGTCCCAATATTTTGGGGGATACCCCTATGTAAAAATGCAAAAAAAACACATCTGTGGCTACCTATTCCTCCTTCGCCGTCGCTTCCACCTAGACCGCCACATGAGCCTACACCGCCACATCCACCCATTCACCACCTCTTCCTCCTACATCATTCCTAATTTTTTTTTTTAAGGTCTTTTTTTTATTTTTATTTTTTATTCATTTCCCTATCCACATTTGTTTGCAGAGCATTTGCCATGCTCTTAAGCACATTTTGCTGCCTTTTGCAGCCCTCTAGCTCTTTCCAGGGATATTTTAGAGCCATTTTAGTGGCCAAAAGTTCGGGTCCCCCTTGACTTCAATGGGGTTCGGGTTCAAGTTCGGGTCCCGAACCCAACTGTTTTTTTCAAGTTCGACCGAACCTGAACATCCAGGTGTCCGCTTAACTCTAATCCCTATATCTATTGAGTTTGTTCCTAACTTCTCAGCATCACCATGGACTGAGAAAGGCCTTGACTTCTTGAAAGATCTTGGTGTTCCTACTCTACATCAATTCCACATTTTAGCTGCCAAACATAAATTGCCATCCTCAGAGTACTTCCAGTACATTGCAAAAAGGGAATGAGGTTGTCCTATGTAGGTGAGACGGTGCAGGCCGCACCTCTCCCCAAGGTACTGCTAGAGAGCGTAATAGGAAAATCAAAGGGGCAGTAACAATTAAAACAAGGTATTTATTGATATAACTAAAACGTATATATGTGTGTGTGTGTGTGTATGTATGTATATATATATATATATATATATATATAAAAATAACAGTGTCGGGACCTGGGTACCAGAGAGCCGCAGAATTGCGGGTCGCGGTACTCTGAGTCCCTAGTGCGGGCCCTTAATAGAGCTGTGTGGACCCCAGAGGTCAAGAGGAGCCACAGGAGATGCTAAGAAACACCCCAGCGTGGGCGTCCCCAATCCCAAGTGGGAATGGGTAATGCCCAGTCAGGGTAGATAAGGGTGGATCTTACCGGTGTGAGGTCAGACCATACGTGTGTCCAACGGACACAGGGGACGCCCGGACAAGAGATCTTTTCTCAGCACGTTGATAAGGTGTTCAAAATGCGGGGGAGGGGTTCTTCATAGATTAGGTCAATCCTGGTCAGGGTCCGCAGGGAGAGTGAACTGTCCCTGTTGTACCCTGCTTGGCCTAATATGACCCTAATTCCCTAACACTGGATCCGTGCCCCGCAAGGGGTGGTCCCGTCCGGAACCTGACCCTGGTATAAGGTCCCTATGAGACCCTGCCAGGGTGGTGTGTAGAACACCTAAACTAGTGAGACTAGAGTGAATGGTGGAACCATAAACGGATAGGGGTATGTTCCTATGTCCCTACGCGTTTCTTCAAATAGAACATACACTGAAAATATATAGCACTACAGGCAACCCCTAGAATCATCAGGGGACGGGGGTGAGTACTAATAGCTGCCTCCTAGGCCACTCAGTGTCAGTGATGTACTGCTGAACCTAGGTGGGCCAGGGCAGGCTGGAAAGGCTTAGTCTATTAACACTAAGAATGACCTCATAGCCACATAAGAAGCTATGCTTTATGCTAGGCAAATGTGAGTGAGGTGCTGGCTACCTCTAACCACTAATGGATAAGTAGCGTGGTAACTGTAGCTAGAGTGCGTATGGCAGAGTCCAGGTACATAGTAGGCCTAGGTGCGTGTGGCATCCGTCTGGCCGGACCGGCATCACTTTGTTTGTATGAGGCAGGGTGTATGGCGTCTGGCAGCCGGACGCCTTACACCCGGCCTCATACGAACGAACAACAAAAGCAGAACTTCCAACTCCCCATTCACAACACCCAGCCTACTACATCATTCCTCCCAATACACAACGCTTTTAAGTAGGTCGCCCACATACTGGATGCCAATGATGCCTGAATGAGCCCTGCTACGGTCCCTCCAGAAGATCCCACAGACAGCTCGGGCACTCCCTCCCAAACTCTTCTGCCTCTGGGGCCAGTTGCCGGAAAGTATCCCACTGTGAACAAGAGCGTCAGCGACACAGTTGTCGACCCCCGGCATATGCGCCGCCACCACCCAAGCATTAATCAACAAACACTCCAATACCAACCGCTGTAGCAGCTGTACCACTAAAGGCCGACAACCCATTTTTTTTATTTTTTTCCAGGAGGGTGTCCCCGCCTCCCCAGGACAGGAAACAACGTAGAAGCCCAAGCTTTAAAAGCCTTCTCCCCTTACCTGCTTCAGTCTGTTTCCTGTCCTTGGGAATTGCGTGGAAGCCACTCCTGCTAGGTCAGGGGTTCTTGTATGCACGGCCTGGATAAGGTTGCCCCATTCAGGAGGGCCGTGCAGAGGCGGGGGTTGGCAGGTTTTTGGCCCTGTTTCTTTGGCATAAGGCCTTCGCTGAAGGCAGCCCCGGGCTTCCGTTCCCCTGCTCAGCAGGAATGAAGAATCGCGTGCATGCGCACAGGATGGAGATGCTGTTGCCAGTTCTTTGGCCTCACTTCTGGTGGCGGGTGACATCAGAGAACTGGCGGATAGGAGACCGGGAGCAGGGAGTTCGGCGTCCAGCAGCACTGCCCGGTAAACATGTCTTCTCCCCTCGAAGCTCCTGAGTCCCGCAAGCCTGTGGATCCTGTCGCCCAGAGCCCAGTAACCTCCTTCCCGTATAATATTGACCCTTCTATGAGAGGGGGGTGGGAAACACTTTATAATATCCCTCACTGGTGCGGTGCTGGTGTTGAATAAGAGTCACTGTAGTCAGAGCACTAAAAATTTCAAATATTACCTTGCAGGGCAGGGACACCAGCACCAGAAGATGTGAGGATTTATTAGCTAATAAAAAATGTGCAATCTGTAAAAAGACCCTACCCTCTAAATTAAAAGAAAACATTATGTCAAAGATGTACGGACAAAATTGTTTCGGAGGAAGCACCTGTTTATCTTGAATCTGAGGCATAATTAAGGAAGAGGTCCAATCAGCAATTGATACAAGGCTGCCTCCGCATTCTCAGCCCTCTACCTCACAAAAATCTCAGATGTCGGACCTTCAGTTGGAGCCTGACTCTGAGGAGGGAGAGGTATTATTATATCTGGGAGAATCTGAATCCTCTGACGATGAATCAGGGAGGCCCCTTTTGTAGCCCAGAAGATACAGAAAGACTATTAAAAACCATTAGGGCTACAATGAAAATAGAAGAAACTAAGGATCCTCAGTCCATTCAGGACAGAATGTTCCAGGGGCTGGGGGAAAAGAAAAGGGGTCTTTCCAGTACATAGTAATATTAAAATGCTGATTAAAAAAGAATAGAAAGATCCGTAGAAAAATAATGTAATCCCCACCTCCTTTAAGAGGAAATATCCATTTACTGAGGAGGACTCAGTTTTGTAGGACAAAAAACCTAAGATTGATGCGCCTGTAGCCTGGATATCTAAGACTTCTCTCCCCTTTGAAGACCTGGGCCTCTTAAAAGATCCCATGGATAAAAAAAATGCGAGGGTCTGCTAAAACGTGCATGGGAAAACAGCCATGCTTGGGCCCAGCATAGCCGCTACCTGCACTTCAAGATCCCTGTCAGTCTGGTTAACACAGCTTGAACACTTGGCGGCAGGGACTCCAAGGGAAGAAATCCTGGCCTCAATCCCTACCTTAAAACGGGCATGTAATTTCTTGTCGGATGCGTCCGCAGACCTGGTGAAACTCTCTGCCAGATCCTCAGCCCTCTCTAATTCTACAAGAAGGGCTATATGGCTCAGATCTTGGTCCGATGATGCCAGTTCGAAAAGTCGGCTATGCTCTATTCCGTGTGAGGGAGATAAGCTGTTCGGGTCAGTCCTGGAGGACATTTTAGATAAAGCATCAGACAAGAAAAAAGGATTCCCTTCGGAATCGAGATTCTATCAGTAGCGTTGATCCTTTTGAAATCAAAGGAGGAATAGACCAGACCAGAAAAGAAAGGACAGTACAGGAAAATGGCAATCCTCCAGAGGAAGAGGGAAGGGATTTCTATTCGACCCTGAATCCACTTCTAAACCTCTCCAATGACGCCAGGCCTCAAGTAGGTGGCAGGTTAAAGATGTTCTCCATGGCCTGGGAAGAAATTTCTTCCTCCCCATGGGTTATAAACACCATATGCATGGGGTACAAACTAGAGTTCGACACACCTCCACCAGAATTTTTCGCCGTAAACAGGCCATTAAAAGGGTCAAAAAAACACCAAGCCTTAGAAATGGAAATATTATCTCTCCTAAAAAAAGGCGTAATTGTTCCAGTCCCGCGATATCAGGAAAGGCAAGGATTTTATGCTCCCATATTCCTTATTCAGAAACCAAACAAGTCTTTCAGACTAATATTCAATTTAAGAAAGCTAAACAAATACATGACCCACAAAAGATTCAAGATGGAATGAATCAGATCCACAGTGAATCTCCTATCTCGCAATTGCTACATGGTAACTATAGACCTCTCGGATGCATATTACCACGTTCCCATACACAGAGCATACCAAAAAATTTCAGGTTTGCGATATTCCTAGGAGGTCAGGAGTACCACTTTCAGTTTCAAGCACTCCCCTTCGGGCTGTTGTCAGCCCCAAGAATCTTTTCGAAGATTATGGCTGAGGTGACGGGATATTTACATCTCCAGGGTATAATAGTGGTCCCATATCTAGACTACCTTTTTTTTATAGCAGGTTCATCCCTTCAAGACCTCCCAGGGGCATCTGAAGACGGTGCAGGAAAAGCTGAGTTAGGCTGGCTAATAAATGCCCAAAAGTCCGACCTAGTTCCCAGTCGGCAAAAGAAATTCTTAGGAATCCTGCTAGATTTACACAGCCTTATGTCCTTTTTTACCTCCAGAAAAACTGATGGTTATAAGTCAAAAGATCTCCCAGTTCTGCGAATCCAGAAGAGTGGCCATAAGAGATACCATGAGACTGTTGGGACATCTAACATCCACTTTTCCTGCTGTCCGATGGGCCCAGCATCATACAAGGACATTGCAGAAATTCCTTCTGGGATGGGAACCAGAGCTCTTTAAACAGGAGAGTGAAAATTCCAGTAAAGGTAAAAATGTCTCTTCTGGTGGAAGATAAAGGATCTCCGATCTATTATATGGCAGAAAAGTCTTATCTGCAGTAGTCTCACCCTAGAGTTTAGTTTTTTTTCTATTAATCCTCCTGGAGTGCCATTGTGGAGGCGCCGAGGAAAAGAGACTATTACTCTTACCGGTAATTGGATTTTCCAATAGCCTCCAACGGCACTGGATTCCCTACCCAAGTTATTATAGTGGGATATATTATGTTATGTTTTGTTATTATCCATTATATCAATACAGTTCTTGAACTAACTAACCGAGTCCTATATCATTAACTGAAGCAAGTAAGGGGAGGAGGCTTTTAAAGATTGGGCTTCTACGTTGTTTCCTGCCCTGGGGAGGCGGGGACACCCTCTCGGAGTGCCATTGTGGAGGCTATTGAAAAATCCAATTAAGAGTAATCGTCTATCGCTTGAACCACTCCCAACTTATCACAGTGGAAGCGAACCTTTTTTTTTCCTGAACCCCCCCCCCCCCACCCCACAACATAATTGCCACCACAATGGGAAACCGCTCTAATAAGGCTAATTTTTATTTAATTTTTTACCAGCCATTCTCCGCCCAACTCACCGGCCATCTCCCAAGCACACAATTCCACCCCTTTCCCAGTAGACTCCAAAACCACAACACCATTCCCCCGGCCGCGTCCGAGAACAACTTCCAATCGAACAAGTTCACCACCTCACCCATGAATAGCGAGCGACCGTTATAATTCTCCAAAAAAGAACTCCAAACTCGCAGGTCCTTGCCCAAACTAATGTAGTGATGTGGTAAAACAATGCCAGTCGTCGCCCCCACCAACCTCCTGCTAATACCCCTCCTCATGGGCATAATCCGGCACGCAAAATTAAGTTTTCCCAGGAGTGACTGGAGCTCACGCAATTTTCTTTTTTAACCGAGCCACCCTCTCTACCTCCCCTTTTTAAATCCTCCAACTTGTCCCCCGGCAATATTCATTTCATCTTAATGGTATCAATGACCATCCCCAAAAAACTCCAATTCTGTGACTGGCCCTACCATCTTCTCTGTTGCTAATGGAACTCCAAATGCAGCAAACACCGTACTCCATGTATGCAGCAATGGTGCACACACTCTCTCGAATCCGGAGGGCCGATACAAAGGAAATCGTCCAAGTAGTGAATTATAGATTCTTAACCTGACAAATCCACCAAAAATGAGCTAAACGATTCAAAGTATGCACATGACTAGGAACAGCCCATAGGCAAACACCGATCGACCAAAAAATCCCCTGTCCCAAAAACACCCTAATAGATGCAAACAATCCCGATGTACTAGCAATAACCTAAACGCCGCTTCAATGTCTGTCTTCGCTAGCAGCGCCCCCTGCCACGTCAAATGGGATATAGACCATAAAACACAAGGCCGAATCAATACCGTCATTGACAAACCATCCCTTTTGGGAAAGACAGGTGGTGAATAAGCCGAAACCTATTCACCTCCTTCGGAACCACCCCCAGTGCAGACTGCCACAAATTTTCAAATGACAGATCCAAAAAAACAGACCCGCCATCCAACCTAGCATGACCTCTATTATTTTTTATTTTTTTTTACGTTTTTCTGCCATTACCTCCGAATGCTCCCTGGCCGACCTCCAATTCCTTCTTAAAACCGCATCCCTGGGAACAAATAGAATTCTAAAACCCATCGAAAAACCCACCCGTAACAAACGCCACCTCCTTATCCAGGTATCTATCTAGGAATCACTCCATCCTTTCCAGATGGACCCCCCTTTGCTATTACTATCCCCCCTTTTTTGTCTATTTCCCCCTAAAGCACTGCGCCACTCCATGAGATCCCCCACAGATGGAGCATTCGTGCTTGAATTTGCACTTGGCTCCAAATTTACAGTTCCCATCATTAAATGAGAAGCACAGGCCATTCATGGACGCGGCGGCGACACCGTATTGACCCCCAGTTCCTGATTCCCCCCCCCCCGAAAGGACTGATCTAATGGGTGCAGTCACCTTCAGCCACAAAGCTAGATCTTTGTGGTCCGACCTCCTCCTTTCTGGACGCACAGCTTTCCGCTGCCTGAAATGCTCATACCGCAGCCACGCTATTTCCCCCCCCCCATATACCCGATACGCCTCACCAATTGCGTCCAAATAACAAAACAACGCCGAACAGCACTCCAGCGCCTTTTCCACTATCACTCGCTAATATTGCAAACGCCTATAACCAGTTCTGAAAGTTCGCGCTGTTAGACCATCCATCATCAATGTCCGGTCCTCTGCGCTGATCTTCCAGATTCAGACCCAAACGCTTTTCCCTGGCTGCGCTCTTACTAGGGACGTTAGAGCTGCTCTCCTCCATGAATTGGTCAGAGGGGGCGGAGCTTCTTCCATGCTGCGGTCTGGATGATGGTGGGGCCTGCTGCATGACTCCACCGGACTCTCTGCAGCCCTGTGTCTCCCGACATCTTGATCACGCTGGGGGGCACCTTCCTCCCCAGGGCTTGTGAAGGTGCCCGGTCCCGCTCCCACGCCGTTCCTGGATGTAGAACGAGGTGACCTGGCCCGGCCACCTCGTGGGTTTTGCCTGCATTCTGGATTCCTCCCACGCCGGGGAGTTCAGGCGGAAGCTTTCCCCGCCAACCTCCGGCGTGAAGGGTCCTCTGAAGGGCTTCGGCACTGAGCCTAGCGGCCGGTTTGCAGAGGGCCGAGGCGGTACTGAAGCCTAAGCCGCCCCCCTCAAGAGCTGCTGCTGCAGCTGGTCCTGAACCCAGCTGTGGCCCTGAACCTCTGCAGCCTCCCTTAATCTCCTAATGTGTCCTCCAATTTTGCCATCATTGGTAAGCTCTGTACTAAATGGCATGAACTCTGGGACTCCTTTCTGCTCTGCCTAAAATTGCACCCTTCTCCCAGTCTCAGCCTTTTAATCCCTCGTCCCCCCCCCCACCCCTAAACTCAAATTACCCAATCTCTATCCCCCCAGGATCTTCCTAAACCCATTCTCTGACTAACTTGCCTATCCCTAACCTCTGGGGTCTCGCTGTGCCCCCCAGTCCGGCCGTAACTCGAATTCATCAATACGTAATTTAAAGGAACTGTATGCAAGAAGGATGTATTTTTATTCATCAATTGGTTATTAACACACTACCATCGGAGAGTTACATGTTTCGCTTAATTCGTCGGCATGGAATCTTATACTGTTATAACGATTTATAAGAAGGATGTGGTTTTATTCATTCGATCTATCGTAATGTATGAATCCTGATTCTTTAAGGGTCATCATTGAGATTAATTTAGTTAGGGAAATACATTTGGATTATAACGCACAGATTATCAATCTGATTTTTATTTAAACCATGTTTATTAAATAAAATGTTACATTGATTGAATACTTTTCCATGCTACATCAGAGGATGGAGTGCCACTGCCTGCCATATAATAAATCGGCAGTGGGTGCGCCAAGGACCGTGCACCTACTCCAGAAGCCTAGGAAGGTTGAGCCACTGTGGCAATATATAAGTACATATGAATCTGTCTTACAAGAAAACGGCCACTAGAGGTCAAACCAAATGAATAAAGGGGCTGTCTCACTTCAGCAAGTGGCATTTATCATGTAGATAAAGTTTTTAATACAAGAAAATTACCGTACTAATGTATTGTTATTGTCCATATTGCCTCGTTTGCTGGCTGATTTCATTTTTCAATCACATAATATACTGCTTGTTTTTAGGGTTATGACCACCCTGCATTCCATCAGCGGTGGTCGTGCTTGCACACTATAGGAAAAGGCAACTGCCTCTCTGGTGACTGGCATAAATGTTTAGTATATTTGCCACTGCTGGAGTGCCAACCACATCACGGCTCCTGACACATCCTGACCCCATTCCGTCCAACTGCCAAACACTGGGTAAAAACTGGCCACAACTATTGTTGCACGACTGCTCAAACAAGGAAATTGCAACTTTTGGATTTAGAAATTTGCGGCATGTCGATTGTTTGTGTGGTTTTCAGTGCAATGCAAAGGGTGAGATCTGGGGTAAATCTGTGTCAAAATTTGTAAGCAACAAATGTGGGTTTTGGTGCAAAAAATCACCAAAATCTGCTTTAAACCACAGTGCCATGTATGTGCAGTATCCCAGGGGGTCAGTAGCCGCTTTGGGTATGCGGGGAGTCGTAGTGCAGGGCAACCCACTAACCTGGGATTCACTGTCTTCAATCTGGGTAAATACTGGAACAGGCAGTTCATAAATGTCGTGACGCCAGTGCCAATTGAACGGTGACACCCCGTGTAGTGATAGGTGGAATAATAGAGTAGTCTGGATATTCATACAACAGGTCAACTTTACTGCATGGATTTGTAGTAGGATGAACAGCCAGAGAATACAGTTCCAGAGTTATTCCACACTTTACCATACAGTTAACAGTAGTGGTTCAGGCTTTTACTTACAACAAGGTTAACTTCGAGACAGGCCTCCTAGGTTCAGGGATTCCCTCTTATGCTACTTGCAGCAATACCCTCAAGGTCCAGACACCTAATTCCTGGTGATAACCCTTGAGCAAATACTTGGTAGAGGTATTCTTCCCTCCTGATGGCAGGCTCTATCTTTTTGAGTTCTTCAGGTATAACTAACCTGGAAAGCTGGATGGGTATGACCCTCCACACCAGTAGTGCAATCTCTGCACTCTTGACTGAGCCCTGAATCTCTCAGCACTCTCTCCAGAAACTTCTAACTCCTTCCTAGGCTAGGCCCTAGCCTATTTATACTGAACTGGGGGCTCCCTCTGCTGGCTGGAATAATGATTGCCTGCAACAGGCCTAACTGGCTTAAAGGGAAATACACCTCACAATCTAGCAGTGTCGGGTAACCTACCCGTATGCTGCACACCCCCAGACTTTAACGTGAGTAAGGCCTCGTACTCACACACCTTCCTGAACCGGCATAACATGGTACATAACTTAAGCATTACATTATAAATATAATAGATAATTATTTCACACAGAAAAACATAACATTCGTAACTTCATGACCAAATGACGCAAGGGAAAGGGGCGTCTTCTTACTTCTTAGTCACGGCCGCCGACCTGGCACAGCGGACTTAAGGTGAACCAGATTAGTCCATTTTTCTTTGGTTGCAGTATAATAACGGAACTACCCAGGGGTTTCCTGTGGGTGTATCACAGGCAAGGGCTCACGTGGAGGAGTCCATTCTTGCGCACAAATGTCAAGCAAGGTATTACCAGTAGCAACTGCTCGGGAAGAGACACCAGCAGCATAGTCAAAGTCTCCTAACCGGACTGGCAGACGTCCCCTGGTCATCCGGGTAGACCTTCTCAACACAGGGGTCTCCTCTTCCCTTAGCAACGAGGTAGAAGAGAGAGGAGCAACAGGAGGGTCTCCATCAGTGAGACCTTGGTCAGGAACAACAGGAACAACAATATCCCTTAGAAGGGGGACTGGATCTGGGGCATCTTGAACCGGCTCTTCTGGAGGTGAAGATACATTAGGTTCCGGAGCGGGCACCAACAAGTTCAACCATGGTGTCAGAAGCCAATGCATGGGATCAGAGTCATACCTTAGATTATTGACAGCCTGCATCGGATCCTCGGGCTGTATTGATGGCTCTGACACAGGTGATTCAGATCTAGAACTCTCGGCACTGGGTTCTGGTGTCAGGCAGAGTTTTAACCGGTTTCTGTGTACAATTTGGGATCCCCTGCCTTCCCGGGTGATCTCATAAGTGTGAGTCCCAACATTTGGGATTGCAGTGACAACATAGGGACTTTGCTCCCATTTAATGTCCAGTTTACTTGTACGGCGGTTATTTTTTAACCATACCACAGCCCCTATTGTCAAGGGTTCTGCATGGGCTGCTTGATCATAGTCTCTCTGCTGTCGGTCTCTAGCATAATCCATACGTTCCTGAACAATGGCTTTGGCCGTATTCAATCGCCTTTGGTGCTCAGCAACCTAGTCGGTGTTAGGTAATGGGTTAATGCAATCGGGTACGTGTATGTCCAATGAGTGATCAGCAGGCAATGTCCCTTGGCGCCCAAACATCAAATAAAAAGGGGTATACCCAGTGGAACAATGGATGGTATGATTGTACGTGAACATGAGCTGTGGCAACAGACTAGGCCAATCTCCTCTGGTTTCAGGAGGTACGGCCCTCAGCATCTCTATCAAGGTCTGATTCATTTTTTCACACAATCCATTACCTTGAGGATGGTAGGCCGTTGTCCGGATCTTCTTACAGTTGTGTAAGCGGCACAGTTCATGGAACAGATGGGACTCAAAAGCAGGTCCTTGATCGGTGAGGATCTTTTCTGGACATCCGTAGGGCAGGAGGAAGTGTTTCCAGAACAGTTCGGCTGTAGTCTTGGCTGTCTGGTCTCTCACAGGCACCGCTACAACAAACTTAGTGAAATGGTCAATAATAGTCATGGTATAAGCATACCCTGAGCGACTAGGCTCCAGCTTCACATGGTCGATGGCGACAAGTTCAAGAGGATGGGTACTTACAATGGGTCTCAGTGGTGCCCTCTGATCATGGTGCTCACTTCGTTTTAAGGCACAGGCTACACACTCCCGACACCACTTCTCAATGTCTTCTCTCATGCCCACCCAGTAAAACCGCTGGCGGATATTAGCCTCAGTCTTTTGGACCCCAAAGTGAACGGATTGATTGTGGTACATCTCCAACACCATACCTGCATCTCGTCGGGGTATGAGAATCTGGTGTACTCTTTCGTTGGACACTGGGTCTAGGCTTCTCCGTAGCAATAGGCCCTTTTGTATGAAGAGTTGATGGCGCTGTCTCCACAGTTTGATGAGCTCAGGATCTGCACTCTTATGCCGAATCCTCTCAGGGGCTCTGCCACTAGTAATGAAGTCCAACAACTCCCCCAGCACTCTACTTTCAGACTGTAGTGTCACCCACCTTTCTTCTTTAGGTTTAGGCCTACTGGAGGGTGAAGGAACTGCAGCTCTGTCATTGGTAGCTCGAGCCTGATCCTGTTGAGCAAATTTGTTATAGAAAGCCGGCATTTCTACATCTTCCCAAGCATCTCGCCCATCATCAGGAGCTGTCTCTGTGGGAAGCCTGGATAAAGCATCAGCATTGTCATTAGTATGCCCAGCACGGTATTTTACAGAGAAATCATAGTTTGCAAGGCGAGAGGCCCATCTCTGCTCAAAGGCCCCCAATTTAGCTGTATTTAGATGCGCTAGAGGGTTATTGTCAGTGAATGCAATGAACGGGGTGGCGGCTAGATAATCTTTGAATTTCTCCGTCACTGCCCACACTAATGCCAGGAAGTCTAGTTTGAAGGAACTATAATTCTGGTCATTTTTCTCAGCCCCTTTCAGGGAGCGGCTTGCATAAGCTATCACCCTTTCTTTTCCCTCTTGGATCTGGGCTAACACAGCTCCCAGGCCTCGCTTGCTAGCATCGGTATACAGATGGAAGGGCTTGCTGTAGTCTGGATAACCTAACACAGGAGGCTCGGTCAGTTTCTTTTTTTAACAATTGGAACGCTATCTCTCTTTCCTCATTCCACTCAATGGGCACAGGAGTTCTAGGACTTTTCTTGGGTTGCCCCCTCAGGAGTTCCTGGATAGGATCAGCTATTTGAGCAAAATGGGGGATAAAACGTCTATAGTAGCCTGCAAAACCAAGGAAACCCCTCACTTCCTTGACGGTAGTAGGAACCGGCCAATTACGGACAGCCGCTAACTTATCAGGGTCAGGTTGCACGCCCTCTCCGCTTACCACATGCCCCAGGTATTTTACTGCAGGTTTGAGCAAGTGACACTTGGATGGCTTTACCTTCAAGCCATATTTGATAAGGATTTCAAATACTTCTGCTAAATGTTTCAGATGGTCTTCATATGTTTTTGAGTACACAATGACGTCATCTAGATACAGCAGCACAGTTTCGAAGTTTTTGTGACCCAAACACCGCTCCATTAGTCTCTGGAAAGTTCCTGGGGCATTACATAACCCGAACGGCATACAATTGAATTCGAACAGGCCCATGGGAGTGGTGAAAGCAGTCTTTTCCCTATCTGCAGGGGCCATGGGTACTTGCCAGTAGCCACTGGTCAAGTCCAATGTGGAGAAATAGGCAGAGGAGCCCAGAGCAGTTAGTGACTCCTCAATGCGGGGCAGTGGGTATGCATCTTTGTGGGTTATTTGATTAATTTTCCTATAATCCACGCAGAAACTGATACCACCATCCTTCTTTTTTACAAGGACCAGGGGTGCTGCCCACGGGCTACGACTGTCCCGGATTACATTAGAGTCTTTCATCTCTTGGATCATTTCCTTTACAGTCTGATATGAAGTAGGCGGTAAAGGTCTGTACCTTTCCTTGATAGGAGGATGTGAGCCAGTAGGTATGGTGTGTTGTATGGCACTAACCTCTCCATAGTCAGTAGCATGCTTACTGAAGGCCTGGTGGTGCTCTTTGACAAGCTGTATAATCCCTTCTTGTTGTTGTTGGGGGGGTAGTCTCGTCCCCGACATGGAGCTCTTCCCACCAGGGCACTTGTGGCTGGGTCACCGGCGAACATCCGCTGACTGCAGCTGGCGGCTTCTCTGTCACTGGAAGACGAATGATGTCTTGGAAAGACACCTGGGACAGCTGAGCAACAGGGTAATGCTTAGTAAGCGCAACAGGATGATCACTCAGGTTAATCAGACGGACAGGTACTTTACCTTTGGAGACGTTCACCAGGCACTTGGCAGCTCTCACATAAGGATAGTTCTCCAACTGGATTGGTTCCACCAGGGCTGGATAATCTCTGCCTTGGACTCCCAGGACAGCACGACACCATAAAAGAGTTTGAGAATTAGGAGGCAAAGTCACAGGCTTAATATCACGGATCCTGGCAGTACAAATTTCTCCTTTCCCATTAGCAAACCTCTGCTGGGCACTTAACACAGTAATAGTCTTTTGAATCACCCTCTTGGATGCAGAGGAAGCAGTGGGCAAAGTCTGGTGTAATACGGCAAGTATTTCTGAATAACAGTTTTTGAAGACATTGGTGCCTAGAATGACAGGATGTCCTCCTCCTGTCGCCGGCCTGTACTACTATCACCCCCTGTTGCGGTAAGGTTACTTCTCCCACCTGCAGGGTGGGTTCCCAGTATCCATGAATCTTTACTGGTTTGCCATTGCTGGCGATAATCTCTACCCAGGATTCAGGCGGCTGGATCAATTGGTCGGTGTCCCAGAACTTTTTAAATGCAGGCAGCTGAATGGTAGTGACCTGGGACCCAGTATCTAATAGGGCTTCAAAGGGGACCCCATTGATCTCTATATTGATTTTAGGATGGGATCCTACATACCGTGGCATCCAATTTGGATCTTTTGGACCTATTGTTCTACCTCCCGAGGGGTGGTCCTCAGCCTCAGGGGTTGCCCGTTTAACTGCCAGCACGTGGATTCTGTGTGTCCCACCTTTTTGCAGTATGTACACACGGGCCGCTTGCGATTTCTATTACGCCTCCCAGGATCCCTGGGGTGAGTCTCTTGGTATGTAGGTGGGAACGGCCTAGGAGGTGACAGGAACTCTTCTTCTGACATTATGGGTTTTTCCCATTCCTCTATTTTTCTGCACACTCTCTCTAGACTTTTAGTGAGCTTGATTAGTGATAAGCGGTTTTGGCCTGCAGGCTGATGACTCAGGTGGGGTGCTCAACTCCGTAGATACTGCTGACCCCAGAATTTTTATAGCCAGTTCTTTAAAGTCCAGAAAGGCACTGTTAGGGTGCTGGGCGGACAGCATCTTTAATTGGGTCCTTATTTGCTCACTAGACACCCCGGTGATAAATTGTTCCCTTAGGGTCTGGTCCTGATTATCAGCCTATTTGGGATCTATCTGTATTACAGCCCCTAAAGCCTCCTGAAGTGATAGGGCATAGTCACGGAGGGACTCACCGGGCTTCTGTTTCTTGCCAAAGAAGTGCATCTTTATCTCTGAGGCAGCCCTGGTTTCAAAAGTGGCCCTGAGGCGGGTGAATATCTGCTCTAGAGTACTCCGCTCAGCAGCAGGCCAGGATAATACTTCTCTGCGGGCAGCTCCCTCCAGTTGTGCTAGCAGGATTTCCATTTGCTGGTCGGCATTTATGGGGTACAGTTTGAATAATGCCAGCAGCTTTTCTTTAAAGTCTCTTAGGGTATGGGTCTCTCCTTTTATAGCGGGGAAACCATGGGGCCCCAAAATAGTAAGGCATGGTAAAGGGCATCATGCTGGGGGCTATAGGATTATTAGGAGCCGCAAGCTCTCCCGGGGCCGGCTGCTCGGGAACTCCCGGTTCTGACATGTTAGCTTATTACGATGTGGCCGCTGGCGACTAAAGGGGCCGGAACAATCCCCTTCCCTCCGGTTACAAGTCCTTACCGGTATCGCCGGGTTTGCGCAGTCCAAATCTCGAGACTCCGGACGTCCTGAGTACGCGGTGACGTAGAAGAAGCAGGGCCGCGGCGGTGCGATGATGAAGAGGGGCGGGATTCTCTGTGTCTTTGAAGGGATCCGCCCACGAAGGTCCTCAGCAGTGCGGGAAACTTTACTCCAGGCGGCCGGTGGCCATCTTGGTCACCACTTCCTGACAGCAAGCAGGGATGTTGACAAGTGAATAAATTGTAATCCACAACACGATTTTCTTTTCCTGGGGGTAGCGCAACACAGCACAGCGCCTCTGAATCCTCCCAGGCACACTTGTAATCCACCGACTTGGGAATAAAGGGTACAGTCCTTGCAATACGGTGGTGGAATAGTTAAAGCACACAGTTCACACTTCTCTGCACTCCAGAAGCATGCGGATCCTGTTCGTGACGCCAAAAAGAGCGATGCAGTATCCCAGGGGGTCAGTAGCCGCTTTCGGTATGCGGGGAGTCGTAGTGCAGGGCAACCCACTAACCTGGGATTCACTGTCGTCTTCAATCTGGGTAAATACTGGAACAGGCAGTTCATAAATGTCGTGACGCCAGTGCCAATTGAACGGTGACACACCGTGTAGTGATAGGTGGAATAATAGAGTAGTCCGGATATTCATACAACAGGTCAACTTTACTGCATGGATTTGTAGTAGGATGAACAGCCAGAGAATACAGTTCCAGAGTTATTCCACACTTTACCATACAGTTAACAGTAGTGGTTCAGGCTTTTACTTACAACAAGGTTAACTTCGAGACAGGCCTCCTAGGTACAGGGATTCCCTCTTATGCTACTTGCAGCAATACCCTCAAGGTCCAGACACCTAATTCCTGGTGATAACCCTTGAGCAAATACTTGGTAGAGGTATTCTTCCCTCCTGATGGCAGGCTCTATCTTTTGAGTTCTTCAGGTATAACTAACCTGGAAAGCTGGGTGGGTATGACCATCCACACCAGTAGTGCAATCTCGGCACTCTTGACTGAGCCCTGAATCTCTCAGCACTCTCTCCAGAAACTTCTAACTCCTTCCTAGGCTAGGCCCTAGCCTATTTATACTGAACTGGGGGCTCCCTCTGCTGGCTGGAATAATGATTGCCTGCAACAGGTCTAACTGGCTTAAAGGGAAATACACCTCACAATCTAGCAGTGTCGGGTAACCTACCCGTATGCTGCATATGCAGGGCCGGATTAAGAGCATCATGGGCCTGGTGCAGAAGATTTTAATGGACCTTTTTATAGAAAATGAAAACGCAACGCAGAGCAACTTTTTATAGCACAAATAAAGTGTGAATTTACGCAAAATTATACATGTGAAAATACGCATGCATAAAGTTTGAAGTGTGAACGGGTCTGCGTAATCCCATTCAAGTCTATTGGACTAAAGTTCATGTGTAATTTTGAAGCCGATTTACGCACGGGTTTGCGTGTGAAATCTGCTGTGTGAACTTAGCCTAAGTGTACATCTCTGGCCACAGTTTAAATATACAGCCATCTATATAGATGGCTATATTATGTATAGCCACCCCCCAAGGAGTTAACTAGTGCTGCTGGATATGTCATTCAGGAGCATGAAAAAGCTATTCACGTCTAGCTTTTCCATGCTCCTGAATGGCATATGTGTTTATAAAAGCTAATCTATTATAAGCAGATATGCCATTGAGGAGCTTGGAAAAGATAGGTAGGCAAGAAATAGTCACCTAGCTTTTCCATGCTCCTGAATGGCAGATCTGCCTTTAGGCATATCTGTTTATAATAGCTGATCTATTATAAGCAGATATGCCATTCAGGAGCATGGAAAACCTAGGTGAGAAATAGTCACCTAGCTTTTCCATGCTCCTGAGTGGTATATCTGCCTATAGGCATATCTGTTTATAATACCTGATCTATTATAAGCAGATATACCACTCATGAGCATTGAAGAGCTAGGTGACTATTTCTCACTTACTTTTTCCATGCTCCTGAATGGCATATCTGTTTATAATAGATCAGGCTCAGCTATTATAAAGATATATATGCCTATAAGCAGATATGCAATACAGGAGCATGGAAAAGCTAGGTGAAAAAAATCATTACCCAGCTTTTCCATGCTCCTGAATGACATGTATAAAGTATACAGTATAAAGTATACAGTATAATAGGTCTTTCACTTTACGGCATGGCCTAGGCCCCAGGGGAGGAGTCTGACGTGACGACGCAGCGCGGCGTGCACAGCTGACCTATCACCTGACCTGATCTGTCAGCTGTCACTGTCCTGGTGAGTTTTGTAAAGGGCCGGCCTGGGAGATTTCTCCTTGCGCGCTGGCCCTGTCATCTGACAGTCGGCACAGTTTGGTCCTACCAAAGGGTCGCGGGGCGGCCGCCAGGCAACCCCAGTGAGGCGGCCTATGCGGGCCTAGCTCCGGTTGGCCTATGTATGCGGGCTGCTGGGCCTATTTTCATGCAGGGGCCTGGAGCTGCAGCTCCATCCGCCCCTACGTTAATCCGGCCCTGCATGTATGTGTTATACTATTTAAGGGTATGTTCACACCGCAGAAAATATGCATCCAAAAAATCTGACCTGTTCACATTGCTGTGGAATGCAAGGCTAACCCTTGAATTTCTGCTGTGGATTAAGGCTACTTTCACTGGCGTTTTGGCTTTCCGTTTGTGAGATCCATTCAGGGCTCTCAGAAGCGGTCCAAAACGCATCAGTTTGCCATAATGCATTCTGAATGGAAAAGGATCCGCTCAGAATGCATCATTTTGACTCCATTCCACTTTGGAGGCAGACACCAAAATGCTGCTTGCTGCGTTTTGGTGCCCGTCTGATTGAAAATGCATCTTGGATCATTTATGATGCTGTGAGCTCACATCAGAGGAGCAGAGTTCAGTCTGGGAAATACAGTTGTCAAACTGGCTTAAGGGTACAGTCACGTTTCCTAATACAGCTTTGGAAGCCAAAACCAGGAGTGGATCATAAAAGGAGAAAGTACAAAGGACTTGACTCCTGGTGTTTGCTTCCAAAACTGCATCAAAAACCCTGGCTGAGTGGTCGCATCCCAATGACACCTGGTGAGCTCGAAGTCGGTAGGCTTCCACTGCGTTCTTTCCTCATCTAATGTTCTTGCAATGTCCCCGTTACTCAGGTTATTGATGCTCTGGCAGCAGCTATTTCTGAAACTGAAGGATGTCGTTTATTAGATGTGGACCCTGGAGCATCCACCAACAGAACAGTCTACACTTTTGTGGGCACCCCTAAGGCAGTGGTTGAAGGGGCACTGAATGCGGCACGTGTGGCTTTTAAGATGATTGATATGAGTAAACACAAAGGTAGGTAATACTTTGTCTCATAATGCCCCTTTATAACCGTGATCCCATAACATTGCCAGCGACACGGTCATGAGTTTGCAACACCAAGCTGCATTTCCTAACCCTAGAAGTGTATTGGACTGATGCATAGACCTTAGGCTACGTTCACATCTGTCTTAGTCCTTTCCATTGAAGCGCCGGATCCAGCACATAACTAAAACGAACAGAGCTAAGTGGATCCCTTTGACTATAATGGGGTCCATTTGGTTTCCATTTGGGTGTCCCTGGTTTAGAGGAAAGAAGGTTTCTACACCAACATAGAAGAGGATTCTTTACGGTAAGAGCAATGAGACTATGGAACTCTCTGCCTGAGGAGGTGGTGATGGTGAGTACAATAAAGGAATTCAAGAGGGGCCTGGATGTGTTTCTAGAGCTTAATAATATTACAGGCTATAGCTACTAGAGAGGGGTCGTTGATCCAGGGAGTTATTCTGATTGGAGTAGGGAAATAATATTTTCCACTTTTTAAAATGTGTGTGTGTGTGGTCTTGCAGGGTAACTGGATGGACGGATGCCTTTTTTTCTAGGGCTCATTAACGTGACAGTTGCCTGTCGCAACTTGCGGATCTGCAAAACACTGGTATCGGCTGTGTGCGTTCCGCATTTTGCGGAACAGAACCTCTTGCCCATAATGGAACAGTCCTATCTTTGAACATTAATGCGGACAAGAATACAACCTGTTTTTATATTTTTGCAGATGGAACGGGCATACAAATGTGAACAGCATACAGTGTGCTGTTTGCATCTTTTGCAGTCCCATTGAACTGAATTGATACACATCTGACCTGCAAAAAAAAATGCGGATCGGATGCATGCGGACCAAATATACGTTTGTGTGCATGAGCCCTTACAAATTGTTACTATGTTCTACAAATCCGCAGATTTGCAGTAATTCATGGTTCCATGTAGAATTCAACACTGGTCCCTTTAATCAGATGTGTTATCATTGATCTCCAGGGGAGCATCCTCGCATGGGGGCTCTGGATGTGTGCCCCTTTATCCCTGTCCGGAATGTGACCATGGCTGAATGTGTTTCCTGCGCAAATACTTTTGCTGAAAAACTGTCTCATGAACTGCACATCCCAGGTGAGAAATGCACATTTTATAGTCTTCATATAAATCAAGGCTAATGCGTCTAAAACCCTGTGGTTCATGCTCAGAGATATGTTATTGTCATCAGTCGTATAGCAGTATCATCAGCATTAGGCCTCATGCACACGACCGTTCCGTTTTTTTGTGGTCCGCAAATTGCGGATCCGCAAAACACGGAAGCTGCCTGTGTGCCTTTCGCAATTTGCGGAACGGAACAGGGGGCCCATTGTAGGAATGCCTATTGTCTGCAAAACGGACAAGAATAGGACATGCTATATTTTTTTTTTTTTTTTTTTTTTTTTTTTGCGGGGCCACGGAACGGAGCAACGGATGTGGACAGCACACTGAGTGCTGTCCGCATCTTTTGCAGCCCCATTGAAGTGAATGGGTCCGCATCCGAGCCGGTTGTGTGCATGAGGCCTTATACAGGTAAAACATCTGACAAAGAGCTCTGTAAAGCATTGAAGCGTGTTCATATTATAAACTAGATATATCATTAAAGAGAATCCTGCCCATGTGAGCCTACAATCTGTAGGATACAGGGGTAGATAAAAGGTGGGAAAATAATGAAACTGCAGCCACCAGTGGGAACCATATAAAAACAGGAATTGAGGATGATCACTAGCCCAAAAAGAGATTTGACAGGAGTCCCAGAGTGGTACATGGTATAAATTGAAGAGCTGGAGATAAACCCTGGACATGAGCATGTAAGAGTTACTTATGGAGTTCCCCTTTAAGAGTGATCACAGAATGTAGGGGTTCATTTACGAATAGATATACACCACTTTTTGGCATCTGTCGCAGATTGAAGCACAAATGACCTCTGTACCGCAAACTGACTTTTTCCCCTTTTCTGCCACTCACGCCAGGTCTAAAAAAAAAGTGGGCCGGGAGGCCCGTCTCATTTATCACTTTCTGTGCCTGTTTTAGGAATAGAAAATGATCTAAATCTGCACCAGCAAGGGAGCTTGAGTAGATTTAGACAAGCGTAAAGTCCGCCTAGGTTATGTAGATGGCGTCTAAATCACCTGTGTTCATGAATTTCCCCCATAGTCTTTAGGGATCATTTATTATCCAGAAATACGCCTGGATTAGGCGCATTTCTGGCGCAGATTGCGGCGCAACAGTTAGCTGCACCGCAATCTGACTTTCCCTGCTCATGCCAGGTCTCAAACAGTGAGCATGGTGTGGAAGGGGATGAGCAGGCAGGCCCATCTCATTCAGCCTTTTCTACGCCTGTTTTATGGCTTAGCAAATGGTCTAAATGTAAGTCTAAGGGGGTCATTTATTCTGAAATGCCTATATTAAGTGTTTCAGGCACCGATTAACCGTTGTGCAGCAGTCTGCGACTTCTTCCCTGGTCTAAATAAGCAGGCATGGTGTGGGCAGAGAAGGCGACGGGCCAGCAGTTTTCGGCCAGCTACTCCTTTTTCGTTGTCAGATAACTTCCTACTACTCCTTTTTTCTTTTTCTCTAGTGTATCTTTATGCAGAGGCTGCACACACTGAAAGTCGAAGGGCTCTGCCCTCTGTGCGAGCTGGAGAATATGAAGCTCTTCCCACTAAGGTAGAACTAGACTCTGTAGTTACACCTAATAAATTTTGCACATGCATGCTGCCAGTCACTCCCATAGTTTGAATGGGCAGCAGCACATAGGCTTGACTTCTGTTCCAGTCAAACTCCTTCTTGCCTCAGTCGTGCAGCCATGGTGGGATATACCGGTAGATTGATCTGTTTCCACCAATCTGGTGATCCCTGGGGGACCCAGCTGACTGCATGCCATTAATACGTTAAAGGGGTATTCTGGTTTCGGCACTGAAATGTAATGCTATAACGGACAGGAACGTGTTTAGAACTCTATTACCCAGCAGTATAATTTTGAGCTCTATTTTCAGTTGTTCAATTTTATACCTTTTTTTTTTAAAAGGGGTATTACAGGAGCTTTTACTTTTGATGGTCTGCTACTTTCACACTTGCGTTGTTCTTTTCCGGCATAGAGTTCCGTCACAGGGGCTCTATACCGGAAAAGAACTGATCAGGTATGTCCCCATGCATTCTGAATGGAGAGTAATCCGTTCAGTTTGCATCAGGATGTCTTCAGTTCAGTCGTTTTGACTGATCAGGCAAAAGAGAAAACCGTAGCATGCTACGGTTTTATCTCCGGCTAAAAAAACTGAAGACTTGCCTGAATGCCGGATCAGGCATTTTTTCCCATAGGAATGTATTAGTGCCGGATCCGGCATTCAGAATACCGGAATGCCGGATCCGTCCTTCCGGTATGCGCATGCGCAGACTGAAAAAAAGGTGAAAAAATAAATGCCGGATCCGTTTTTGCCGGATGACACCGGAAAGACGGATCCGGCATTTCAATGCATTTTTTCGACTGATCAGGCATTTTTAAGACTGATCAGGATCCTGATCAGTCTTACTAATGCCATCAGTTAGCATACATTTTGCCTGATCCGGCAGGCAGTTCCGGCGACGGAACTGCTTGCCGGATCTCTCTGCCGCAAGTGTGAAAGTAGCCTAACCTCCAGCACTCCAGCTGTGGTGACACTACGACTCCCAGCATGCTCCTTTCATTTCTGTGGAGTTCTGAGAACAGCCAAACATATGTACATCTTGGGAGTTGTAGTTTTACCACAGCTGGAGTGGCGGAGGTTAGCCATCACAGGGATAGGCTATTTAATGTGTGATCAGCTGGGGTTCAACAGTCTGCACCCCCATGACCAGCTGTTCTGCAGTAGCTCCGGTGCTGGAACTACACAGATCTGAACTACTCTGCAGTGGATGTAGCTGGTTACCACAGCGCTGCTGCAGAGGACCCCCCCCCCTGCCTCAGGGCCCTTTAAGAGATCAGTACTTGTTTCAGGACGCCAGTTGCAATGAAGCAACAAGGGCTTAGGGCCCTTTTTAGTGATACTGTGGATGGTACCCAGATGTAGGAATGCCAGAGTGGTGTAGGGTGGCTTAAATGTCCCTTATGGTTGGTGCACGTGTCACGGTGCTCCTACATGTATACGCTGGACCCCAGGCTTTGGCCTATGAAGGAATAAAAAGGGGGGGGTAGTTGAATTACGGGGTGAATAATAAATTCCAGACCTTGTGATGAAGTTCAATAACAGCATTACTTGAATAAACATTTCTCCAACAGTTTCAGCCTTTGTCTTGGTTCCCAGCAGGCTTTAGCATTAACTATGGCAGGCAAATAAACTCAACTCTGCCACATATGGTGCTCTCCGGCTCTGCTGTGTTGACAGGCTGTAGTCTGACTCTAGATTTGTCCTGGGAAAACTCCTCCTGGCTTCAGAGGCTCCAAGCTGTGGCTTCCACACCTAGCAGAGCTTAGGGTGCTCTAGCTGGCTTGGGCAGCACCTGCTGCACACCTAACCCCTAGTAGGGGGGGTAAGCTAGACTGACCTCTAACGAAGACCCCCCCCCCCCCCCCTTAGAGGGAGAGTTGGAATGGAAAGAAGGGTTCCATTCTCTGTAGCTCTGCCATGCTTGCTGCCACCTTCTGGTGAACCAGGTAAATAGCATGAACAATAACCGTTACAAGAAATAGGCATGCACATTGTGATGGACTTGGAATAAATACACAGATGACATGATATTAGATTAGATAGTAGCGGGGTGCAGAAGTGGTAATGCCACTCTGGGGCATTACACTGCTCCCATTCACGCTCCATCCACTTTAATTATTTGCACGCACAGGTGCATGGCTAATTTTTACGAGACACCCTGTTACATACTGTACCTGTGATCAGTTCCACACCGGAGATTTCGCTACATGAGCAGGACTTTTATCCATGAAGAATGAAACTTGCCACTGAATGTCTGAAAGCGGAGAAAGTGAGAATCATGTGGAATCGATGTAGAAAGTGTACTGGAAAACTGTATTCTTTATACATAGATTAAATGGTTTGTCCGCAAAAAATATTCTGTCTTCAAACCAGCACCTGGATCTAAATACTTCTGTAATTGGATGTAATTAAAAAATGATTGACTCCACAGAGTTAGGCCCCTTTCACATGGGCGAGTTTTCCGCATTGCACCCGCACTGAATCAGGACCAATTCATTTCTATGGGGCTGTTCACATGAGCGGTGATTTTCATGCACCCCTTGTGTGTTGCGTGAAAATCACAGCAAGATCTATTTTGTGCATTTTTCACGCAATGCAGGCCCCATAGAAGTGAATGGGGCTGCGTGGAAATCGCAAGTGCGGATGCGGTGCGATTTTCACGCACGGTTGCTAGGTGACTATCGGGATGGAGACCCGATCATGATTTATTTTCCCTTATAACATGTTTATAAGGGAAAATAATAGCATTCTGAATACAGAATGCATAGTAAACTAGCGCTGGAGGGGTTAAAAAATTAACTCCCCTTAATCCACTTGCTCACGCAGCCCGGCATCTCCTTCTGTCTTCATCTTAGCTGTGTGCAGGAAAAGGACCTTTGATGATGTCACTCCGGTCATCACATGATCCATCACATGATCTTTTACCATGGTGATGATCATGTGATGGACCATGTGATGACTGGAGTGACGTCGCCACAGGTCCTTTTCCTGCAATCAGCAAAGGAGACAGAAGAGAAGCCAGGCTGCGCGATCAAGTGGATTAAGGTGAGTTTAATTATTTTTTTAACCCCTCCAGCCCTATTTTACTATGCATTCTGTATTCAGAATGTATTATTTTCCCTTATAACATGGTTATAAGGGAAAATAATGGCAATCTACAGAACACCGATCCCAAGCCCGAACTTCTGTGAAGAAGTTCGGGTTTGGGTACGATTCTCACGCGAGTGCAAAACGCATTACAATGTTTTGCACTCGCGCGGAAAAATCGTGCATGTTCCTGCAACGCACCTGGACCTTTTCCCGCAACGCCCATGTGAAAAAGGCCTTATTCAATGAAATATATCTGTATAGCACCACCTGCTGTTTTCTTTTCTTTGTCCGGCTTACTGAGATGGCCGCACAGGAGGCAGTTTTAGGATGAAACGGAGCACGAGTTGTGATGGGGAGAGATCTGCAGCAGAATGGACACTCCTGAGCTGCAGCAAAAAGAACATGCACCCTGAGCTGTCAGCTTGATATAAATCCAGCAGAGCAATGAATGGGGAGAGCTCCCCTTCACGCATAAAGTTGATGACAGGTTCCCTTAAATGTATAACACTGAACTATATACTCCACCTTTACTGACTATTTTATTTTTTTATTCTTTTAGTTGCAAAATCCAGACTGGAAACCAGAGTTTGGGGAGGCAGTCTTCGTTCCCAGCTGGGGGGCAACTGTGACAGGAGCCCGGAAATTTCTCGTAGCATACAATATAAATCTGCTGACTACTAAAGAGCTAGCTCATCGTATAGCGCTTAATATTCGAGAAGGTGGTCGTGGGAAAGACCAGGTTAGTAGTGCAGTGTCCTGAAATACACTGCAAAGCATTGAAAGTGTTAATATCACTGTATTTCATGTACTATAAATCCTATAAGGATGTATAGGGAGGTCCCATGAGGCTAGTCGGGGCTGGCTCCACTCTTCCTCTCTAGGAGGAAGATTCTGGAGTTTATGGCTGCCTTCTGAGGAGAGAACACCTCAGGGGAGCAGCTTCTGTAGGGAGATTCCATTCCCCTACAGCCCACAGGCAACTTGTGTGCCAGCCTTCAGAACGGAAAAGCTCCTATAGAAGGCTTAGCCGACAGAGCGATTGTGGCAAAGAAGGTAATTGCCGCTAATCTGGCTACAGCATCCTCTGCATGTGGTGGAAATGCTGTAAGCTACAAGTTGCCCACCATAACCAAAGGATAGAATAGCTCCCTGTTCAGTGACTGTAATCCCCTGAGGATACTGTGGGTATCATATACTTGTGTATATATCTGATAAAGTGCATCCCTTTTAGGCTGGGAAAAGGAGAGATTGACCAGTCAGAGAGAAGCTAGCCTCCATATACAATCTTTACAGTCGATTCAAGTAGTTCGCAAAGACTGCATTTTATGTGGATGCTGCTTGTGTGGATCAACTGCTGACCGACTTTATAAAAGTACAGTAAATTTGTTATACGAGCACCGGTCTCATTATACCACACTACATTTGCACCACAAGCTGCTGGCAACATCAAGGGCACCTCAACCTTCATCACGCAGAATCAGGGCTCCCTTCAGGTCACTGCACTCTGACCCAGGAAGCTTCAGGAAACCTTGAGTAGGACTACTGCACCAATCCGGCCACCCACACTTGCGTGCGCCCATGTGGCCCGTTCACTGCAGTAGGAAACCTCTGAAGCATAAAGAATAAATGTGCATGCTGTACTATGACTTCATGCAACCTGGATGAAATTGACAGCTCCCAGGATGCTACTGCTTTCACTTTGCCAATATGTTGCTGAGATTAGAAAATTATTATTTAAATGGATTCTGTCACCAGACAATTTACTCATAACCAAGCACAATGCATTGAAGGGCTAGCTCAACTGAATGTAACGATACCTTTCACTTAGTGATCCTTTGCTTTATTCTGGAGAAAAAGCACTTTTTTAATCCATGTGTAACTACACAGTTAAGTGCACTGAGGACGGACCCAATCCACTCTGTGCACTCTTTTTCTTCTGGCTTACTCCACCAACGCCTCCTTCTTGGATTGCCAAGGCCATAATTTTGCATAGTCCTCCCACCCTGCCAATTAAGGAGGGAGGGGCTGGCAGAGGGAGTAAGGGTGCACAAAGTGACTTGGGCCCTCCCCCATTGCACTTAACTGCTCATTTGCATAAGGATTAAAGTACCTATTCTCCAGCATGTAACAGATCACGAAGTGAAAGGTTTCATTACTCTCTCCTGGGCTAGCCCTATAAGGCATTGTGCCTGGTGTAAGTGAATTTTCTGGTGACTGACTCATTAAAGGAGTTTCCAGGATTAGGAAAACATGGCCGCTTTTTTTCAGAAATGGCACCACCTCTTTCACAAGTTGTGTGTAGTATTGCAAGCACTACCACATTGACTCCAGTGGAGATGAGCTTCAATACCAGACACAACCCATGGACAGAGGTGGTGCTGTTTTTGGAAGAAAGCAGCCATGTTTTTCTTATCCTGGACAGCTCCTTTTAAGCCATTAAGGGGTTATGGTATATTGACATTTGGAGTAAAGATTGTAAATTTAAAGAAGGTTGGATAAAATTGCTTCCTGTGTAATAAATAGTCACTTTTTATGTAATTTTTAAGAAATTATATCTTGTGAATTAAAGAAACAAAAAATCTTTTTTTTTTTTTTTTATGACTTCAGCCTGGACGACTTAAGAAAGTGCAGGCAATTGGCTGGTATCTGCAAGAAGAGAATCTGGCACAAGTGTCAGCAAACCTATTGGATTATGAGATTACTCCTCTTCACATGGTGTATGAAGAAACGCAAAAAGATGCCAAGGTGCTTTGGTCTTAATTTTCTGCCCAAAGCCACAGAGTTTAATAGGTTTAGCTAAACTGCTTTGTCTTGTTTCAGGAGTTAAACCTTCCCATTCTTGGCTCACAGCTGGTGGGTTTAGTGCCCCTTCAAGCATTGCTGGCTTCTGCAGAATATTATATTAAAGAAGAAAACCTTTTCATATTGGAAGAAGAACACAAAATTAGACTGGTAAGGTTTGCCCTGACTTTCTTTGTAGCAGGGCAGCATTTCTAGGGCAAATGATAGCTGAGCATGCATGTGGTGGTGTGGTCATCTGTATGCTTAAAATGTCTTGAAGGTTATTAACAGACTTGGATTGGACTCTCTGGCCCCTTTTGAACCTCAGAAAAGAATTATTGAGTGAGTGAACTTTAACTTTTATTTGTTACTTTTCTGTATTCCACCTACCATACATTAAATGGGTTGTCTCACCTGAGACATTGGGGGCATATCACTAGGATAAGCCCCCATTGTCTGATAAGCTGGGACCCACACCTATATCAAGAACTGAGCGGGCCAAAGAGGTTGTTGGAGGACTCCTTTTTTTTTTTTTTTTTCGGGAGGGGAGATAGGTGACCGTCAATAGGGGCATATCCTAGTGCTATGCCCCCATTGTCTCCCATCCCCTTTAAGCTTCTTACATGGCAGAGAGCTGTAGTTTATAGTGTTTATACTGTGTCTATTACAGGTATCTCGTCCAAGATGACTTCTCTGGGGCACTTATCACAAAGACTTTGAAAGGGTTTGTGCACAGTGTGGGTGCACGGACCCCGACCCCTGGTGGAGGCTCTGTATCTGCTGCCATCTCAGCTATGGTAAGTACAATGGATGGGAGCAATTGAGATGATGGTGATTTACAAAGTTAAAAAATTCATCTAATTTAACATTAGTATAATTGTACTGAAAAAAATCCTTTTTGCATTTTCAAGATCTGTTTTCTTTCAATGAATTGGAATAGTCATGTTGACTTCCTGATGCTGAAATGAATTACATACATTTAGAAATTTCATTGAGAATTTTCAACCGTTGTATCCAGCCTACCCAAATCTCTGAGCTAAGTGTTGTACATTGGCAGCACACATTTCCCTTGCTGATTTATCTAGATCAGGGATCAGCAACCTTAGGCACTCCAGCTGCTGTGAAATTACAACTCCCAGCATGCAAACCTGGCCGGCTGTTCTGACAACTCCCATAGACGTTAATAGAGCATTCTGGGAGTTGCAGTTTCAGAACATCTGGAGTGCAAGAGGTTGCTGATCCTTGATCTAGATCATGGGTCTCAAACTTAGACGGGTATATGGGCTCCACATAGAATTTTTTTTTTTTTACAGTTAACAGGCTGTTCCTCCCTGCAGCTCCCCTGTAGTTCTAATGCACCCCTGAAGTTAAATCCTCCTGTAGTGATATGTATGATGCCCCCTGTAGTGCATTGGCCTGTATTCATGCCCCCTGTGTAGTTTCCCCAGTAGTGCTGAAATATAATACTTGAATCCCATTCCCTGCCTGCTGCTGTTTGATGCAGGTCACATCCCGTCACAAGGACCTCACCTCAACTTCCTGCACCAGGTCATAGGCAGCACAATGACATGATCATGAATGCCTGTGTCGGGATGTTGGCATTCGTAACTAAATCATTCTGCCACCATGAGCCTTGCACAGGAGGTTGCAATAATATAATGACAATCTCCTCCGCCATTCTATTGCCTCATTGGTTTCAGGCCTAGTGGCTGGTCGGGCACCACCTGAGAAGACATGTGACCCCCCTGGTCTCAGATAACTGCCTCAGTGGCCAAACGCTGTTCTAGACCCAGTACCACGGTTATATGGTCCAGATATTAACTGCAATATCTGGACCCCATAGTCAAAAGGGTAAAAAGGGTAAGGCTCCTTGAGCTCTTTCACATGTATACTGTCGGCCTACGGAGTTCTTGTGATCTGTGGTGGTCCCAGTGGTAGGACCCCCACTGTTCTAATAGTTATCCCCTATCCTGTGGATAGAGGAAAACTTGTAAGTATTGGAAAATCCCTTTTTAATTTAAGATCCTATGTTGGCTGCTGTAGGTTTGGAGGAACTCCTGACTTGTATACCACCGATAGAAGGCTGTGATGTATTCCTTTGTGTGCTAAAAGCTACAGGTATACTAAAAATAAACAAGCATACTTTTATATGAAATGGTGTCAACTATTGTACTAATCAACCCAAAGAAAAGGTTTGCAGGTGGATATAGCTCCCTGGAGGCCAAAAGGACAATCTTTTCACCTGTCTTGGGTGAATGGAGCGTTTGGATAAGTCTGGTGTATGCCCCAGGATCTTTTCATTGTGTAAATGCCAAACATGGCCTTGTAACGTGAACAGAACCATGGGTTTAGCTACCATGGAAGTAGGGGAAGCCGCTTTTCTTGTGTAATTTGAGCACAATCACAGGTATGACCAGGGGTTTACGCTACCATAGAAGCAGGGAAAGCGGCTGCTACGGGGCCCGAACTCTGGAAGGGCCCCAGGAGGAAGACAAATGGATTTATTTTTCAGGGCCCAGGGAGTGGCGAGTATGGTGCTCCTAGTCCTAGCATTATTTTGTTTTGATCCGGTCTGAGGTCTGCATTAAGGGGACTGAAGGGGGGGGCCCCATTCAAAAATTTGCTGTGGGGCCCAGTCAGAGATATAGATTATATAATATATTACTGAACTCAAAGATCTGAAACATTTTCTACATACACAAAAGACCCATTACTCTCAAATATTAACAAATCTGTCTAAATCTGTTAGTGAGCACTTCTACTTTGCTGAGATAATCCATCCCACCTCACAGGTGTCATATCAAGGTGCTGATTAGACAGCATGAATATTGCACAGGTGTGCCTTAGACTGCCCACAAAAAAAGGCCACTCTGAAATGTGCAGTTTGATCACACAGCACAATACCACAGATGTTGCAACGTTTGAGGGAGCGTGCAATTGGCATGCTGACTGCAGGAATGTCTACCAAAGCTGTTGCCCGTGCAATGAATGTTCATTTCCCTACCATAAGCCGTCTCCAAAGGCGTTTCAGAGAATTTGGCAGTACATCCAACCAGCCTCACAACCGCAGACCATGTGTAACCACACCAGCCCAGGACCTCCACATCCAGCATGTTCAACTCCATGATCGTCTGAGACCAGCCACCTGGACAGCTGCAGCAACAATTGGTTTACATAACTAAAGAATTTCTGCACAAACTGTCAAACTGTCTTGGGGAAGCTCATCTGCATGCTCGTCGTCCTCATCGGGGTCTGGACCTGACTGCAGTTAGTCGTCGTAACTGACTTGAGTGGGCAAATGCTCACATTCGATTGCGTCTGGCACGTTGGAGAGGCGTTCTGTTCACGTATGAGTACCGGTTTTCACTGTTCAGGGCAGATGGCAGACAGTGTGTGTGTGTGTGTGTGTGTGTGTGTGTGGTGTTGTGTGGGTGAGCGGTTTGCTGACGTCAACGTTGTGGATCGAGTGGCCCATGATGGCGGTGGGGTTATGGTATGGGCAGGCGTATGTTATGGACAACAAACACGTGAATTTTATTGATGGCATTTTGAATGCACAGATACCGTGATGAGATCCTGAGGCCCATTGTTGTGCCATTCATCCACGACCATCGCCTCATGTTGCAGCATGATAATGCACGGCCCCATATTGCAAGGATCTGTACACAATTTCTGGAAGCTGAAAACATCCCAGTTCTTGCATGGCCAGCATAATCACCAGACATGTCACCCATTGAGCATGTTTGGGATGCTCTGGATCGGCACATACAACAGCGTGTTCCAGTTTCTGCCAATGTTATGCAACTTGGCACAGCTCATTGAAGAGGAGTGGACCAACATTCCACAGGCCGCAATCAACAACCTGATCAACTCTATGCAACGGAGATGTGTTGCACTGCGTGAGGCAAATGGTGGTGTAATGACCGACGTCACGCACAGGGAGGAAAACAGGGAAAGCCCTGCCCAAGGGAGAGGGAAAGGTGGTGACCCCTAGCTCACCTTGCGGCTGGCACCTGACTGCCCTGACGTCCCTAGACTGGTTCCTCACCCGTGCGGCGATCACGTGCCTAAACCCTGGCTTTCCCTAATATGAGCCCTGGATAGTGAACAGGCCGGTGGGATCGCTAGTCCACACCACTATCACTAAGAGGGAAACACCAGGGAGAGGAAAGACAAAACATACAAACACATACACCCAGGTGGGCGAGCACAATAAACCAAAAAGGTCCAACAGGGATCCGGAGGGTAGCGTTCTGGACCAACTACCAGCGAACGCAGCAACACAGCTCCAGAAGGTCAGAATAGATGTCCAGGTAGGAAGCTCTATCTCTGGCAACCAGAGAAGTGTGAGAGAGGAATATAAGGAGGTCTGGGAGTGCTGGACAAGGAACAGCTGAGGAGAAGGAGCTACGGATCCCTGAGTGAGCCAAAAGGGTTTGCTAAGCAAACCCAGAAAGCTACCATAAGGAAAACAGCCCTATCTTAAATAGAGTGTGCAGCCAACCGCTGCGACTTCCTGACCCCGGGTATAACTGAGTCAAGCGTGGTCCTCGACACCCTCGTGACAGTACCCCCCTCTCTACGAGGGGCCTCCGGACACTCAGGACCAGGTCTCTCAGGATGAGAGGCATGAAAAACCCGAACTAACCTGTCGGCGTTTACCTCAGACGCAGGAACCCACATTCTTTCCTCGGGACCGTAACCTCTCCAATGCACCAGATATTGAAGAGAGCGGCGGACCCGACGAGAATTAACAATTTTGGATATCTGAAATTCTAGGTTACCATCCACGACAACAGGAGGGGGTGGCAGCGGTGATGGTTCTAGAGGTGGAACATATTTTTTGAGTAACGACTTATGAAAAACATTATGAATTTTAAAAGTCTGAGGTAACTCCAGGCGAAAAGCCACGGGGTTGATGATGGCTACAATTTTGTAAGGGCCAATAAACCTAGGACCCAGTTTCCAAGAGGGAACCTTCAATTTAATATTCCTAGTAGACAACCACACATAGTCATTCACTCCTAGGTCCGGACCTGGCGACCGTCTCTTATCAGCCATGCATTTGTATTTACCTCCCATATTTTTCAAGTTAGCTTGCACCTTCTGCCATACCGATGAAAGATGACGAAAACCGTTCCTCTTCGGGAACCCCAGAAGACCCCCCCTCTTTGAAAGTACAGAATTGGGGATGAAAACCATATGCACCAAGAAATGGTGACTTGCCAGTGGATTCCTGACGACGATTATTTATGGCAAACTCAGCTAACGGTAAATATGATGACCACCTCTTGGTTTTCAGACACAACATCTTAGATATGTCTCAAGGTTTTGGTTGGTACGCTCAGTCTGTCCATTCGACTTAGGATGGAAAGCTGAGGAAAAGGACAAGTGTACCCCCAAACGGGAACAAAAAGCTTTCCAAAATTTAGAAATAAACTGGGTACCCCGATCCGAAACAACATCAGAGGGGACCCCGTGAAGCTTCACGATTTCACTGACTAATACCTGAGCAAGAGTCTTAGCATTAGGTAGTGCGGGTAACGCAATGAAGTGTACCATTTTGCTAAACCTGTCCACTACTACCAAAATAACTGTTTTACCCGCAGACAAAGGTAAGTCAGTGATAAAATCCATTGACAGATGTGTCCACGGTCTATTGGGAATGACGAGTGGTAATAGAGACCCTGCAGGACGTGTATGTGAAACTTTTGCGCGCGCACAGGTAGAACAAGAAGACACAAAATCCAATACATCCTGACGCAACCTTGGCCACCAAAAACGACGAGACAATAGTTCCAAGGTTGCTTTACTACCCGGGTGCCCAGCAAGTGCCGAATTATGATGTTCCTTTAATAATTCGAAACGTAAGTTCAACGGTACAAACAATTTCTCTGAGGGGCAAGAGACCGGGGCGTCCCCCTGGGCCTCTAACACCTTCCCCTCCAAAACAGAGTGTACCGCAGAAACAACCACTCCTCTTTTGAAGAATGGGTACCGGATCACTCACATTACCCCCTCCAGGGAAACAACGAGATAGTGCATCAGCCTTGGTGTTCTTTGCCCCAGGACAATAGGTAATCACAAAGTTAAACCTGGTAAAAAATAGCGACCACCTAGCCTGTCTAGGGGTGAGACGCTTAGCTGACTCGAGGTACAGAAGATTTTTGTGGTCCGTAATCACAGTGACGGGGTGGACTGCCCCCTCTAAGAAATGACGCCACTCCTCAAACGCAAGTTTAATAGCTAATAGTTCCCTATTGCCAATATCTTAGTTCTTTTCTGCTGCAGATAGTTTTTTAGAAAAGAAAGCACAAGGACGCCATTTGCCAGGAGACGGACCCTGAGACAGCACCGCCCCCACTCCCACCTCTGACACATCGACTTCAACAATAAAAGGCTGAGAGACATCAGGTTGGACCAGTACAGGTGCTGAGGTAAACCTCTTTTAGAGAGGAAAAAGCAACTTTAGCGGCGTCAGACCATTTAGAAAAATCAGTCCCCTTCCTAGTCATGTCAGTAAGCGGTTTTACAATAAGTGAATAATTTTTAATGAATTTCCTATAGAAATTTGCGAAGCCCAAGAACCGTTGTAGTGCTTTGAGGTTCTCAGGAAGATCCCAATCTAAAATTGCCTGGACCTTCCTAGGATCCATACGGAAACCTGACGCAGATAAAAAATAACCCAGGAATTGTATCTCCTGAACGGCGAAGACACATTTTTCAATTTTAGCATATAATTCATTCGTCCGTAGGACCTGCAGTACTTGTCTGACATGCACCTCATGTGTTTTCAGATCAGACGAATAAATTAAAATATCATCTAGGTATATTACCACAAACCTGCCGATTAGATGACTAAAAATGTCATTAACGAAATGTTGAAAGACGGCAGGAGCATTGGTCAGACTGAAAGGCATAACTAGATTTTCATAATGCCCCTCAGGGGTGTTAAACGCTGTCTTCCACTCATCCCCCTCCTTAATACGAATCAGATTGTAGGCACCCCTAAGTTCAAGTTTGGAGAACCACCTAGCACCCGCAATCTGATTAAACAGGTCAGGAATGAGAGGAAGAGGGTATGGGTCTCGGATGGTTATCTGATTTAATTCGAAAATCTAAGCAAGGACGCAGGCCCCCATCTTTCTTTTTAACGAAGAAAAACCCTGCAGCCACGGGTGAAGAAGAGGGTCTGATGTGTCCCTTAGCCAAGCTCTCGGAGATATAATCTTTCATGGCTTGTCTCTCTGGACCCGAAAGATTATATAACCTGGTCTTGGGTAATTTTGCGCCGGGAATAAGGTTAACCGGGCAATCATAAGGACGATGAGGTGGTAACTTCTGACAACCCTTTTCAGAAAAAACATCCTCAAAGTCCGAAATAAATGTAGGTAGGGTAGTTATGGAGGCGACTAAGCAATTGCTATTTAAGCAATTTTCTCTGCACTGCTCACTCCACTCCAATATCTCCCTGGCCTGCCAATCCACCACTGGATTGTGCGCTACCAACCAGGGAAGACCCAGCACTACCGGAGTGGGAAGCCCCTCCAGAACATAACCTGAAAGCATCTCGTTATGGTGGTCCCCTACCCGAAGGTGTAAATTATGAACAATGTGCGTGAGGTTTCTCTGAGACAGGGGAGCAGAATCAATAGCGAATATGGGAATGGGTCTCTGTAAAGTACAGAGACAAACCCAAAGTGCGGGCAAAATGGGCATCTATCAAATTTACCCCTGCTCCACTGTCTAGAAAGAAAGAAATAGTCTCCGTCTTATCACCAAAAATAACCGCTGGCAACACAAATTGCGATGTACGTATGGAGGAAACGTATACCCCCCGGCTGACATCCTCCACACAGCCTGGGGTTAGTAGTTTTTCCGACGGTCTTTTGTTTCTGAGGAAAGAAGGACAGACATTAATGAAATGACCCCTCTCCCCACAAAAAAAACAAACCCCACGCCTACGGCGAGCCTCAGGAGGACGGACCTGACTAGTAGTTCCTCCTAGCTGCATAGGCTCGTCTAAGTCCGTACAGACTAACTGCTGCCTGGGAGGGGTTACCAATTGCTCCGGTTTTTTCAACCTGTCCCTAAGGCGTCTATCTATTCGGATAGAAAGGGACATAACCGCATCAAGGGAAAAGGGGGTCTCATATAATGCAAGCGCATCCTTAACCCTTTTGGATAACCCAGAGCAGAACTGACTCCTGAGAGCCGGGTCGTTCCATTGGGTATCCGTAGCCCACCTACGGAATTCAGAGCAATACTCCTCTACCGGCCGCTCTCCTTGTAAGAGTCTCCGTAATCTTGATTCAGCCAGGGCGACTCGGTCAGGGTCATCATATGAGACCCAAGGCCCCGAAAAACTCATCCACTGACCGAAGAGCCTGGGAATCAGTAGGTAAAGAACGCCCAGGACTGCGGATCCCCCTGCAGCAGGGAAATAACAACCCCCACCCACTGATCTTCATTACCAGAGGAGTAAGGGCGCAGTTTAAAATATAACTTACAGGCCTCACGGAATGTCAAAAACTTGTCCCTTCCCCCAGAAAATCTGTCAGGGAGAGGGACCTTGGGTTCCGCAACAACCTGGTTACCAGTAGCAACCGCTGGGCTTGGAGTCAGTTGTAATTGCTGCTGTTGCTGGAGGACCGACGCCTTCAATCCTACCACCTCCAAAGACAGGCCATGAAATTGTTTGGACAGAGCAGCAATTTGATCCATACTGGATTCTAAGTAGGTAAAAAATTATTTTTTTTTTTTTTACCTACACAAAATAAGGGCCAGAGATAATGTAATGACAGACGTCACGCACAGGGAGGAAAACAGGGAAAGCCCTGCCCAAGGGAGAGGGAAAGGTGGTGACCCCTAACTCACCTTGCGGCTGGCACCTGACTGCCCTGACGTCCCTAGACGGGTTCCTCACCCGTGCGGCGATCACGTGCCTAAACCCTGGCTTTCCCTAATATGAGCCCTGGATAGTGAACAGGCCGGTGGGATCGCTAGTCCACACCACTATCACTAAGAGGGAAACACCAGGGAGAGGACAGACAAAACATACAAACACATACACCCAGGTGGGCGAGCACAATAAACCAAAAAGGTCCAACAGGGATCCGGAGGGTAGCGTTCTGGACCAACTACCAGCGAACGCAGCAACACAGCTCCAGAAGGTCAGAATAGATGTCCAGGCAGGAAGCTCTATCTCTGGCAACCAGAGAAGTGTGAGAGAGGAATATAAGGAGGTCTGGGAGTGCTGGACAAGGAACAGCTGAGGAGAAGGAGCTACGGATCCCTGAGTGAGCCAAAAGGGTTTGCTAAGCAAACCCAGAAAGCTACCATAAGGAAAACAGCCCTATCTTAAATAGAGCGTGCAGCCAACCGCTGCGACTTCCTGACCCCGGGTATAACTGAGTCAGGCGTGGTCCTCGACACCCTCGTGACAGGTGGCCACACCAGATACTGACTGGTTTTCTGACCCCCCCCCCCAGTCTAAGGCACACCTGTGCAATATTCATGCTGTCTAATCAGCACCTTGATATGCCACACCTGTGATGTGGGATGGATTATCTCGGCAAAGTAGAAGTGCTCACTAACACAGATTTAGACAAATTTGTGAACAATATTTGAGTAATAATCTATAGGTCAGATGTCGCACTAGGAGAAATGGACACCAAAAAAGGTGCACCTGTCAAAATGAGAACTCACTCAATTAGGGGAAACAATATTATATAAATAGACAGGGCACTCAAAGAAAACTGACCATGTGGTTTGAATAAGTAATATACTTTTATTATTTAGTGCTAAAAACAGTAATATTTAGGCAATATATTAAGTTGATCTTACATATAGTAAATGTCAATATTCGAAAAATCTGATTCTGATGGATAGTGGATAACAATATTCAACTGGGTCTTTAATAAAACATGGGATAAATAACAATATTCAATAAAATACTAGCTCAAGGAATAAATTATAGTAGCAATACATACAATAAACAATGGACGGCTGCTATCAATATTCGACAATTGGATGACAATAATCGACGGATGACCATATTCAATATAGTACTGACTCAAGGAATAAGTAATAGAAATATTCAACAGGATATTCGATGCTTCTCGATATAACAATCAGTAATGACAATATTCGACAGAATATTCAATGATATAATGACCAGTAAAATATGCGATCCTATAAAAGTCAGACACTGAGTATCGATAAAATTGTCGCGACAAAGACTATGTCCAAAGCTCCACACCTGATTACAGCGTGGGTAGCAGCGTCCCGCTACTGAGTTGCTTGCAAGTAAAGTTTTACCTTATTAATCAACCAGAATTTCATCCAGACCTCGAGGTGTCGTAACTCCCCAAATGTGCCTCTATGGGTACAGCACTACTTTATCGGGAGGTTGAAAATGGCTCTATTGATGAATTTGACTTCACTGCTTGGGCCAAAGGATCCCGGCCTTATGATGATAGTTCCACAGCGATGTTATGTCAAAGACTTTTGTTGATATACAGCCCACCTCTGGTCAGTTGGTAGTCGATAGTTGGTACAAAAGTGGGGGATGTAGCACCAGACGCGTTTCGGGGTCCAACGTTCACCCCTTCCTCAGTGGTATGCATCCCCCCTTTTCCAAACCCCTCTTTTATACTGAGTCTTCTATGGTCCTATTGGTCAATGTTCAGACGTCAGATCCTGTTTGTCAATTAACTCAGGTGTCTATCATTACTATGCAATTTCATTCATGGTGTCATAATGAATGGACTTAAAAGTAAAAAGATCTATTTTTTGACCTTTAGCAATAAGTCATAAATTTGCAATTTCATCCATGTGTATATATTGAGCCTATGTCTCTCCTAAAGAGAAAACGCACCTATGCACTATGCGTTTTTGATGCGGCATCTGTGCGTTTCTTCTTTTTTTTATTAAATAAGAGGAAGAGTACTTGCCTACCGTTCCACTCATAAATGTTATGGTTAGAACAATAACAAAAAAAACCGCTTTTTTTTAACATTAAATAGTAACAGTGATATTTCCTTTTAGTAAATATATTCCATTCTATGCATCTATTAAAATAAAACCATTCTTCCCCAAAACTAAAAAACACACATGTAACAGCTGCGTTGTCACTGCGGTACCTGTGCGTTTTTTTATATATAAAATCCTGGATACTACACAAAGTATTACCTTTTATATTGGATCTACACATATTGAAACCAACATTATTAAGCAAAAGTAGAGCATGATAAAATCAATGAAAAAAATAATTATATATATATATATATATATATATATATATATAATTATTATTTTTTTCATTGATTTTATCATGCTCTACTTTTGCTTAATAATGTTGGTTTCAATAGGTGTATGACAGCTTGAGTCGCCTAACTTGAGCGCGTCTGCAGAGCATGCGCAATACAGCGTTCCACATTCCAGTGGCAATGTTGGAAGAGGGCAGAGGGTAATGTGTCTCCCGGCGTGTACGTCAGTCATCGACATACCCAATTGCCCCACAGCACATCCATATTCCGCCACAAAATATATCAGAATAGGGGCAAAGAAGGGTTGCATGGACATGATGGCAAAAGCGCGCACCGCCAGGCACACACTACTCGCTGCCAGGGAACATAAGGCAGATCCCACGCACACTAGTGTGAGAACTACACCAATATACCCTGTAAATCCAATCGCATACTGCCCCAGAGGGTTCTCCTCAAATGGTCATAATTCATACATATGAACCAACATGTCATGATACTGTACCAATATACTCATGACGCAGCCTGGGCATGCTTTAAATAAAAAAAACGAATTACTAAAATAAGTCGCTATCACTATCTGTCGGCATTAATCACAAATCCATCCCAATCTTCATTCCTCTTCTGAAGATCATCTTAAAAGAGAAGAAAAAGAGTAAGTATAACCAATAGGTAAAAAAATGCAGAAAACTTATAATCGTCCTAATATTACTTCCTATTCAACAGCAGGCAGATTGCCCAAATGCTAGGGGCAGAGGGCAGGCCACAAAAATCCCTATACCTTTTGTAAACCTGAAATCAACATTAAGGCCATTGGGCCTGAGACTATTCAACTTTATAAATCCATTGTAGTTCTTTTTTCTGAAGAAGATTAACCCTACTGCCCCCTCTTCTGGGCATTGGGACATTATCAACGATCCAACATCTCAAGTCTTTCTCTTTTTGTGTTTTAATTCAGAGAAATGTCTGAATACAGGTAAGTCAAGGCGATTTTATATATATAATTTTTTTTCCTATATGTATTACGGTGATTATTCAAACTCTTTTTTTAGATCAGTAGAGGTCTCACCAACATAAAGCAAGTTGCACGGACACGATAAAACATATATAACATGATCAGAAATACATGTTGGATAAAAACGAATGGGATGGATGGAAACTGAATATGGATGTGTAAAGCAACTACCTTTTGCATATATATCTACAATTCACACAGCCAAGACATAGGAAACAACCCGTGCTTGGCTGTGTCAATGTAGTTTGCCTAGTGACTTTCTTAGGTCCTACGTCTGCCTTGACCAATTGGTCACGCAGGTTTTTTGATTTTCGATATGACAACAGGGGAGCTAAATTCAACTCTGGTACATTTTTGTGACATGCACCTAAGATGTTCCAGTGTCATCTGATAATTTTGGCTATTTCAACACTACGTTCCGTGTATGTGGAAATAAAAGGGATCCTGGACTGCCTCTGTTTGGATTTCTGATTCACCAGGGTGGACTTTCTCTCCAAACACCATCTTTTTGTTCTTGTAATTTGTATGGATAACCGCTTTTAAGGAATTTGTCAATCATTGTCTTAATCGTAGTGTCCAAATTTTTATGATCCAACACTATTCGTCTCGCTCTGATAATATGGAAGATGTTTTACCATCTTCCTGGGATGACAACTGTTGTATAATAAAATGGTGTTTTTATCTGTGGATTTACTGTACAATTGGGTATACAGTCTGCCATCGGAAAAGACCACCCTGATGTCCTGAAATTGTATATCAGTCATGGAGTGGGTCAAAGTAAACTGCAGTGCATCATCAATATTGTTCAAGAAAATGTGAAAATTGCACAATTCAGTCTCACTGCTAGTCCATATGAGGAGGAGGTCATCTATGTATCTCCCACCACCGCAGAACATGTCTGAAGTGGTGGGACACATACACGACGTCCTCCTCCAACGGCGCATAAATATATTAGCATAGGTCGGGGCCACTATTAAGCCGGCTGACAATTTTTTTTTTTTTTTTAACGATTATGGGGTTGTTGGAAATATATAGTATGTATAGATGTCGAGGGATTACACAGAACACCAGGCTTGCTTCCTCACTCGCCTAACTGGATTTTGAGGTTTGATGCAGATGTGGTGTATGTCCCACCTGATTATAGAACTGAACTTTAGTTGATAAACTAACGCTTTCATTTTAGGGCGCAGCACTGGGATGTATGGTGGGGCAGATGACTTATGGAAAACGTCAATTTGAGTCTTTGGATGGAGTAATGAGAGCGCTGATTCCTTCTTTTCATCATGCAGTCGATCAGTTACTAACTATTGTGGATTCAGACTCTAATGCATTTGGAAGCTATATGGTAATTTTTTTTTTTTTTTTTTCTTAAATCCTCCCAGGCTCTGCTTTTTCCTCAGCGCCTGGATTTAGCTGTAGCTGTTCAGCCTTTGAAATCTTTTACTGCATACATGTCTGTTTTCTCCTCTTGTGTTCCCATCTGCAGGCCGCTCTAAAGCTTCCCAAACAGACTGAAGAAGAGCAACAAATGTGAGAGCAAATGTTTTACTACGACAAATGTCTGAGATGTTCTGTAAACCTATCACTTTACTGACCTCTTGCCCAAATAACATTTGGCAGCAGCACATTCCCCAGGTGTCGCTATGTATAAGACAACAGTTATATCTTGTAGATGCGAGGGGCTTTTGGGCTTACTTGGTCATCAGGGGATGTTCAACATGCATTTTAAGGCTATATGCACATAACCGCGCTGTGTTTTGCAGTCTGCAAATTTCTGATCCACAAAACATGTATGCCGCCCTTGTGCGTTCCGCAATTTACAGAACGGGTCACCCATTACAGAAATGCCTATTGTCTGCAAAACTGACAAGGATAGGACATGTTCATATATACATTATTTATAATTTTTTTTTTTTTTCAAGGCCATGGATTGGAGCAATGGATGTGGACAGCACACAGAGTACTGTCCGCATATTTTGCAACCCTATTGAAGTGAATGGGTCCGAATCCGAGCTGCAAAAAATGCAGCTTGGATGTGGACTCAAACAGTTGTGTGCATGAGGCTTAAGGTATTTACTAACAACCATTTAGGAGGTGTGACCTGTTTGTTTTTGGGTTTGGACTTGGGAGGCACATTATTTTATACCCACTGGTATGTTTTTTTAGTTTTTTTTTTCTCTCTCTTTTCTGACATTTGATTTCATGGTTAGGATAAACCACAAAATGAAATGTGTATTAATTTTTTTTAATCAGATTTTTATGTGATTTTTAAGTTTCTCAGCCACACTTCACTTACCTATATTGTGCGGTATGTGTACAATATATTAACACTATACAATACTTATGTGCAGTCTAATGGCCAATACAAACCTCTATTACTAGTAAACCATGAACTGAGTGATGATATAAACTTTTACAAATATAACCTTGGACAGGAGGAACGATTTCAGTTGTCCTTGAATGGATGATCCTCTTGATGGTGCATATATGGAGTATATTAACAATACTATGTTCCTCCTTGGTTCAGCATTAATACCAAGCAATTCTGAGCAGGTGCTGGAAATGTATGTTCTATGTTTGTTTTGTCAAGGGTGGGGTAGACCAGGGCTCTTTCTGACTCTGTAGCTGCAGGGCTTACACCTGGAGCTAACCATGTTCCACTCCCTGCATTGTATTTTGATGAGGTATGTTTTGACCCTGGTAATTTGTCATGTATTCTTACTTTTTTACACTCAACAGACGTTTCCAGGCTCTACAGAATGGCCTGAAGGAGGCAGTAGGTGTCCCCTTAAGCCTGGCTGAAAAAATAAGTACTTTGTGGAAGCCACTTTTGGAGCTCTCTAAACATGGCAATCCATCGTGTATATCAGACTTGCAGGTAATGACATGGCATTAAATGTTTTACGATTAATTTTTTATTTTTTTACTTTTACAGTGTATTAGACTAATTTTGGTAACAGCAAACACCTAACCTTCCTACAGCCAATTACAAGTATTTTTATTTGGCATAGTATATTTGAATTTCTGAATAAATATATCTAGAGATGTATCCAAGCAGAAATGAAAGGGACTGCACCAAATTAAATAAAGCATGAAGTCCATAACGTTAAAAAACCCTGACGGGTGAAGTGAATACCATTGATTATCTTGTTACAATGGCGCCTATAAAGGACTGAAAATTGATTTGTTGGAAACAGGAAATTGGAGAAATGTAAGGACCTGAATAACTGACTAGCACCAAATTGTGATGGCTATATGACTGGTCAGAGAATTTCCAAAATGGCAGATCTTTGGGGTGTCCCGACTCCCTAGTACCTGAATGTGGCAGGCAGGACAGCCTTCTTAGCCCTAGCGGGAAGGCTAATGGGTTGGACCTATGACTATCATGATTGTTTGTTTCATAGTTTGCAGGATGTCGGAGAGCATTAGGACTGAGATGTAGGCTGAGGCCACATGGTAACTTTGGCTGTGACACTGCACGTGGGAAAATATTGCAGTGTAGTGCTGCGTACAAGTCATCACGATGATGGAAGTGAATATGTTGAATGTTTGAAATTGCAGGGTTGGATTTCTTGCAACGATCATGTTGTGGTCACAGAAACCTGCAGGTCTCAATGCAACCCCGTTCACTTATATACAGTTAGGATTACTTGCAATGTATGCAAAGTCTCTGTGAAGCCTAGCCTTGAGGATTATCTAATTAATACAAAAATAATACAGAATTTGCTCATAGCAACTGACTTTAGATTCTGTTTGTTGCACGTGTTTTAGAAAATTAAAGCTGAGCCCTTATTTGTTGCTACAGACAACTGTTCTACTTTTCCCTTGCACAAGTTTTAATTAATCTCCCCTTCTTTGCAATGATAGTTTTGTACGTTGTAATTTTTTTTTTCTTAATTACATCACTTCGTATCCAGTTAGCATACCAGTTTTTGGCTTTATGTTCGCCCGGACAGGAAACTTGGTATGGGTGCTCTAAATGTTGTGCTTTTTTGTTTGTTTTTTTTATACTGTGTTTTACGTGGGACTTATGATTATTCTTTTAACTTAGGTAGCCGCTAAAGCTTTAGAGACTGGAGCGTTTGGAGCTTATTTCAATGTTCTCATCAACCTCCGAGAGATCAAGGATGAGGAATTTAAAAGTCAGGTAATAGCAAGTTGGGTGTAAAACTATGCATGACTGTGTCAAAAGTAATAAAACTAAAATATTGCTGCATTTTTTTATTTTATTTTTTGTAAAGGAATTTTGTAGTATTTAAGTCCATGATGCAGTTTTTGCAGCATTAGCCAGTTAGTCATCATTGCAGCCTCTTCTTACTCCTCTTGCCTACTCTGTTCCCATGCAGCACCTCCATGTCAGACTGCCCAGCTACTGTAATCTGTCTTTCATAGGCTTGTGGGTATGAAGACTAGTAATGAGTGGCAGGGACTATATTTGAATCCACGATTGTGAAAATCTGCAATGTAATATTCGCGTAAAGCGCACGCAATACAGATGTGGATCACTATATAGCTACATTTTTCAAGCTGCTTAAAGTTTCCTGAGACTGGAGAAAATGGTTGGCACGGCAGAACATTAGAATAGCTTTATATGCAGATGGAGTGCTCCAATATATTCGTGATTGTGCTAATCGGCACGAATGATGTGAATATTTTGTGACCTGATCCAGCACTATGTATGTAGCCTGTATGTATCACTATCTAACCTACACTGACTATCTCCCACTAACTATCTGTAATATATTGTAATGACACAGGAAAGCAGAGAGCACCAGCATTAACCTCCTCAGGACCGCCGTACACAGGATTGCGTCCTGGCGGAGGCCCTGCTCTTCTGGGTGGACGCATATACGCGTCCTCTCGCGATAGCCGAGATTTCCTGTGAACGCGCGCACAGGCGCGCGCGCGCTCACAGGAACGGAAGGTAAGCGAGTGGATCTCCAGCCTGCCAGCGGCGATCATTCGCTGGCAGGCTGGAGATGTGATTTTTTTTTTTTAACCCCTAACCGGTATATTAGACGCTGTTTTGATAACAGCGTCTAATATACCTGCTACCTGGTCCTCTGGTGGTCCCTTTTGTTTGGATCGACCACCAGAGGACACAGGCAGCTCAGTAAAGTAGCACCAAACACCACTACACTACACTACACCCCCCCTGTCACTTATTAACCCCTTATGAACCCCTGATCACCCCATATAGACTCCCTGATCCCCCCCCCCCTTGTCATTGATCACCCCCCTCTCATTGATCACCCCCCTGTAAGGCTGCATTCAGATGTCCGTATGTTTTTTACGGATCCACGGATACATGGATCGGATCCGCAAAACACATACAGACATCTGAATGGAGCCTTACAGGGGGGTGATCAATGACAGGGGGGTGATCACCCCATATAGACTCCCTGATCCCCCCCCTGTCATTTTTCACCCCCCTGTAAGGCTCCATTCAGACATTTTTTTTTTGGCCCAAGTTAGCGGAATTATTTTTTTTTCTTACAAAGTCTCATATTCCACTAACTTGTGTCAAAAAATAAAATCTCACATGAACTCACCATACCCCTCACTGAATCCAAATGCGTAAAATTTTTTAGACATTTATATTCCAGACTTCTTCTCACGCTTTAGGGCCCCTAGAATGCCAGGGCAGTATAAATACCCCACATGTGACCCCATTTTGGAAAGAAGACACCCCAAGGTATTCCGTGAGGGGCATATTGAGTCCATGAAAGATTGAAATTTTTGTCCCAAGTTAGCGGAAAGGGAGACTTTGTGAGAAAAAAAAAATTAAAAATCAATTTCCGCTAACTTGTGCCAAAAAAAAAAAATATTCTATGAACTCGCCATGCCACTCATTGAATACCTTGGGGTGTCTTCTTTCCAAAATGGGGTCACATGTGGGGTATTTATACTGCCCTGGCATTTTAGGGGTCCTAAAGCGTGAGAAGAAGTCTGGGATCCAAATGTCTAAAAATGCCCTCCTAAAAGGAATTTGGGCCGCTTTGCGCATCTATGCTGCAAAAAAGTGTCACACATCTGGTATCGCTGTACTCAGGAGAAGTTGGGCAATGTGTTTTGGGGTGTCATTTTACATATACCCATGCTGGGTGAGATAAATATCTTGGTCAAATGCCAACTTTGTATAAAAAATGGGAAAAGTTGTCTTTTGCCGAGATATTTCTCTCACCCAGCAGTATATGTAAAAAGACACCCTAAAACACATTGCCCAACTTCTCCTGAATACGGCGATACCACATGTGTGACACTTTCTTGCAGCCCAGGTGGGCAAAGGGGCCCACATTCTAAAGAGCACCTTTAGGATTTCACAGGTCCTTTACCTACTTACCACACATTAGGGTCCCTAGAATGCCAGGGCAGTATAACTACCCCACAAGTGACCCCATTTTGGAAAGAAGACACCCCAAGGTATTCCGTGAGGGGCATGGCGAGTTCCTAGAATTTTTTATTTTTTGTCACAAGTTAGCGGAAAATGATATATTTTTTTTTTCTTACAAAGTCTCATATTCCACTAACTTGTGACAAAAAATAAAAACTTCCATGAACTCACTATGCCCATCACGAAATACCTTGGTGTCTTTCCAAAATGGGGTCACTTGTGGGGTAGTTATACTGCCCTGTCATTTTAGGGGCCCGAATGCGTGAGAAGTGGTTTGAAATCAAAAACTGTAAAAAATGGCCGGTGAAATCCGAAAGGTGCTCTTTGGAATATGGGCCTCTTTGCCCACCTAGGATGCAAAAAAGTGTCACACATGTGGTATCTCCGTACTCAGAAGAAGTTGGGGAATGTGTTTTGGGGTGTCATTTTACATATACCCATGCTGGGTGAGAGAAATATCTTGGCAAAAGACAACTTTTCCCATTTTTTTTTTTTTATACAAAGTTGGCATTAGACCAAGATATTTATCTCACCCAGCATGGGTATATGTAAAATGACACCCCAAAACACATTCCCCAACTTCTCCTGAGTACGGCGATACCACATGTGTGGCACTTTTTTTGCAGCCTAGGTGGGCAAAGGGGCCCACATTCCAAAGAGCACCTTTCGGATTTCACCGGTCATTTTTTACACATTTTGATTTCAAACTACTTACCACACATTTGGGCCCCTAGAATGCCAGGGCAGTATAACTACCCCACAAGTGACCCCATTTTGGAAAGAAAACACCCCAAGGTATTCGCTGATGGGCATAGTGAGTTCATAGAAGTTTTTATTTTTTGTCACAAGTTAGTGGAATATGAGACTTAGTGGAAAATGATGATTTTTTTTTTTTTTTTTTCTTACAAAGTCTCATATTCCACTAACTTGTGACAAAAAATAAAAAGTTCTATGAACTCACTATGCCCATCAGCGAATACCTTATGGTGTCTACTTTCCAAAATGGGGTCATTTGTGGGGTGTTTGTACTGTCTGGGCATTGTAGAACCTCAGGAAACATGACGGGAGCTCAAAGTCAGAGCTGCTTCAAAAAGCGGAAATTCACATTTTTGTACCATAGTTTGTAAACGCTATAACTTTTACCCAAACAATTTTTTTTTTATCAAAGACATGTAGAACAATAAATTTTGAGAAAAATTTATATATGGATGTCGTTTTTTTTGCAAAATTTTACAACAAAGTGAAAAATGTCATTTTTTTGCAAAAAAATCTTTAAATTTCGATTAATAACAAAAAAAGTAAAAATGTCAGCAGCAATGAAATACCACCAAATGAATTTTACCTCCTTTTCTTCTCACTAATAGAGCTTTCATTTGGTGGTAAGTTGCATGACCCAGCAATAAAGTCAGTAGTGTAGGTCAGAAGTGTAAAAAGTGGCCTGGTCATTAAGGGTGTTTAAGCTAAGGGGGCTGAAGTGGTTAACACTGCTCTCTCTCTCAGATCTACAAAATACTGCATACAAGGGCTGCTGGGGAGGTTCTTATATAGTAAGGGGTAGGCAACGTTCCTATTGGTTGCTAGGGATGTTGCTAAGCTCAGACAAAGACATTGCAGCCTTCTTATTGGCTCACAAGCAAGAAGGGAGGTTACTGATGAAAAATAAATCTAGAATATTCGAAATTACGAATATATATCACTATATTAGAAATATTTGTGAATTCGCGATGAAAATTCGCTATTTGAATATTCGCGCTCAACACTAATGGAGACTCACCATAGGCCCCTCTACTACAGGAGGAAGACATCTTTAGTCAACTGCAGGCTTTTTCTAGTGCTCAACCCCTCAATGGGGATAGGAAGGTGGGGGTTGTGCCATGTGTTTGCACCTCACTTCTCCTTGGCATGACGGCTGCTAACCACTTATACTGTATAATGCTCCTCCTGTCCTCTGAATGAATTATGTGCTAGCTGCATCACACAAGTGGACTTGCACCTCTACAGCTCTGCTTTCCCTGCATTAGTGGACAGTGCATGCCTTGTTCATGAGGTACTCTTCATTTCAACACTAAACAGAACCCCTCCCTTCCCCTGAGTGCCACTCAGATGGCCTCTGGTCTCATCAACCACATCTTCCATATAGTCATGGGTTTTCTGGTGGTGTGCTGAACTATTTTGCTTGCTGTGTTACTGTCACAGCAGACCTACAGCCTTCACTAACTGCATTAAAATGTTTACATTTTTTTCCCTTGAGTACAATGCTAGCTCTATAAATCTGTATGCAGTAAGCACCTCCTAGTGGTGGCTGCAGACAACCGAAATTATATAATTTATCAAGTACATTTATATTAAAAATAAATTGACATCATACACTTAAAAAATGGCATGCACTAAATAAAACACTAAACTTTCTCTCTACAACCAGTCCAGACACACCACTCATTAGCCTCATCCCCAACATATGGCACATATGGCATAGAATATTTAAAAGTAATAAACTATTAGGAGAGACTCCATTCAAAACCATTTACGTTAACAAAAAAATCACACCCCTAAACACCTTAGAACATCTTTATGGCCAAGTTACAATTCCCAAAGCCCAATACCAAAAGCTCTCAGATTTATTAGATAAAATATACCCCAATCATGTTGTTACAGCTAAAGAGACTGTGGTCTCGTCTCTCCTCCGCAGTCGCTCTTCCAGAGATCACCTGATCTCCAAATGTTACGAATTAACTGACTCGACAAAACACTTGCATATCTGGAGAAATTTGGCAAAGATTTAAACTCTCAATTTAAAGCATCACATACAAATTACATATTGAGAAATGCCCACTCAATCTCTTAAGAGATGCAATACAAATTGACATCACGCTGGTATAAAACCCCGGCTCTGTTACAGAGTAAACCCAGAGATCCCCGATCGCTGTTGGAGATGTGGAGGAGATTGGGACATACTCATATATTGGTTTGATGTATGTCATGCGTCTATAAAGTCAGTTATGTATGCTTTTCCTCAATGCGGCTAAGATATTAATACCAAGGAAGTGGCTGCAGAAAGAACCCCCCCCCCCCACCCCCCACTTAAGGAGTGGTTCTTGGAAGTCAAGAAAATACAAAGCTATGAAAAAATGCGATTGACTTTGGCCCATAACACACAGATATGAGGACATTTGGGAAAAATGGACTACCCCAGAAAAGCAAAAATGTTGTTAATGTGACCTGATGCTTACTTAAGTGTTTGTTATATCTTACATAGTACAACCAATCTCTAAATTATCTTGACTGGTAACCTATATTTCTCACTTACCCTTTCCTCTGTTACCCTCTACCCTTCCCTTGTTTGTCTTATTTTAGTTCTTTGTTTTGATATGCATACTATGTATGTATGTGTGTGTATGTATATATGTGTGTGTGTATGTATGTGTATATATATATATATAGTAAAGAAATGCTTTAATTTGTTCAATTGGGAGTGCTGTAACTCCATAATATATATCCTTGATATACCTTTTATAAATAAAAAAATAAAACATGTACATGCATCAACATAGATTTTGGACCTAAATGGTTGATGTTAACTAACAACTGCTATCTTGTGTAATGTGGCCATAGTGAAGTTGTGCTGGGATTGCTACCTTGAGGTTTAGATGATGCATACTATGTAGTTGGTGAATTTTTTTATTTTTTTTGGGGGGGGCTCAATGGTGTTAGCGGATTGCATTGACAGGCCTACAGAAGCTGACATTTTTTTTGTCTTTGTCCCCCTCTAGACCCAGAAGAAGGTTTCCCAACTGTTGGATGAGGCAAAGAAATCTGCAGAATCTGTGCTGCTACTTTGTGAAGGACGAAGCTAAAATTTGACAAAATAAAAATGGACTCTGCTCAGACACTTGTGACAGTTCTACACTTTTTGTAAAGTAATATTGGTACAACAGACATTAAATGGAACCTTGTTACAGGCATAAGTCACCCCCTTGTGTTTATCATGTATGGTATTTTTGATGTTTTTCATGACCAACATTTATCAAAGTGTCGTCATACAATGTTAAAGAAGCACTCCCACAACTTTTTTTACTCCCCGGCTCATTAGAAAGGTACATTACGTAAACTGTACTGAAGGCAATCTTTTTACCAGTGACCGTATTTGTGAGTTATAGCCTCCCTTCTGATCCCCAGCTGTGTCAATGTTACCAGCACTCCAGAGTGCTCCTACAGCTAGGCTAACATTAACATATTAAACCGGTATATAAAAAAAAAACTATACATCAGTGTTACATGTTTCACGGGTGTGCCACCCTCTTCCTCATACCCAGATATGTGCCTGAGGAAGCGGGTGGCACACACTAGAAACACATAGCACTGATGTATAGTTATTATTTTTTTTAAATATGGTTTTAATATTTTAAGAAATTAGGCCTGCTGTAGGAGCACTCTGGAATCTCCTTTTTGCTGTTACCCCGTTCATGCATTGGTTTCAGAAGTGTGTGTGTCAGGGGAGTGGAGCTGCACCTAGCTGGCGGTCTGATCCATATGCTCTCAGCATTGTTGTGCTGGCTCATGCACAAGTTAATCTGGTAAGCCTCACTTCACCTGGAGTTGTACGATTTGTTGTGCAGTATTCACACTATGCAGGGTCCTGCTGCTTGTTTTTCTCATCTCCAACTGACACTATTTGTTCCTATAAGGCTGACATTGAGGTTTCCATTGGAATACATGAAGAAACTGGCTTTCTGTCCATACAAGATGCTGTCTTATTTGGAGAGTCAAAGTGTTGGTCACATGGCACAGCTGAGGATCAAAAGGGAGGAGGTAACTCACAAATAGTCACTGGTTAGATTACCTTCACTATAGTTTATATCCTCTACCTTTTCTAACATATCCGCGAATAAATCTTTTTGTGGGAGTGCTTCTTTAATAAATTTTTGTCTAAATCCTGGCCAAGTAGCAAGTGACAACTACATTTCCCCCACTCCACTACAGCACTCCTCAGTTTGCTTCACCCCTGCGAAGGACCGGAAAAACACATCCAGAGAAGTTAAAAGCCCTCCCCTTCCTACTATGCCTGTTTTTCCTGTCCCCTAGGCCTCTTGCACACGAACGTTGTGCATCCGTTTCCCATTCAAGTGAATGGGACCACATCTGTGATGCGGAGTGTACACAGGCCGGTGCCTGTGTATTGCGGACCCACCATATGCGGGCCGCAATATGGCCATGGGCACACAAAGTTCGTGTATGGTGTGCGTCTTTTGGCAGGTAATAAATGTATATAAAAGCATTGTGAGGATGCAAAAATGATAGAAGATTCAGGCACATGCAATGATGTGGGAGAACAGAGAGTGGTCCCGGTGGTTGTGAGTGTGCTCTTGTTCTATTTTGATTGTTTGGAGAAAATACTTAATTGTAGTAATTTTGGAAAATTTTCCTACCAAAAGGATTAAAGAGGAGATATCCTTTTAGTGAAGAGGACGCTGTTAAATGGGATTCAGTGGATGTTTCGGTTGCAAAAATTGCCAAGAAAACATTGCCTCCTTTTTGAAGACTCAACTCAGTTGAGATCCAATCGACCGGAAGGTAGAAGATTTTCTGAAAAACAAACTAACATGGGAAGCAACCTCTGCAATTTTGAGACTAAATATTTCATCCACATGTGTAGCTAGGAGTCACTATCTATGGTTGGGGCAATTAAAACTCCATATAAAAAGTCGTACCACAGAGAACAGTTTTTGGAATCCTTGCCATTATTAAAAATGGCAGCAGGATTCCTTGCTGATGCTACCGCAGAAGTGGTTAAAATGGCGAACTCCTGCAGAAGAGTTCTGTGTTTAAAATCTTGGCAGGGAGACTTTGCATAAAAAAAATAAAAATAAACTTAATGATTTTCCTATTTCATGACGTAAAGTCATAGTTTTATTAAAGACACGGAGGCGAGTATTGCTTTCTCCTTCTTTACTGAACCACCAATAGCAGCAAAGAGAAAAATTTACATATAAGGAACCATAGCAACCAAGGTCCCTCCCCACTGGCCCCTATAATAGGCCTCTCTTCCTCTGTGACTTCCTCTTTCTTTGATCCTCTGGTGCTGACATCCCGAACATCCCAACGGTAACTCCGAACTGAACCGACATCACGAACATCACAACGATGACTCCAAACTTCAACTGGAACAGACAGTCCAACGCCCAGAAGCGTAATCAACTAGCCAACCAGGCTAAACTGTAGAACATATCCTCCGGAAAACACGGCATACTGCAACGGAAAGACTTCATCCTGGAAAATAAAACAGACCATAGGCCTAGGTGAAACAACATCTCCAGACAGAATGTCCAGACGCCACCTTCGCCACTGGAAAAACAGGTGACAAGTGACCGAACACAATAAGAATTGTAATAAATAACATGAAATACAATGTCAATGCAAGAACATTAGGACAATAAAACCTAAAACACAATAACTTAAAAGGTTAATAATACATAGAGGTAATGATACATGACCCCTGTAACCAAAAACTGCGAGAAAAAACCCAAGGGAGGGAATAGGGTGGGCAATACTCGCCTCCGTGTCTTTAATAAAACTATGACTTTACGTCATGAAATAGGAAAATCATTAAGTTTTACAGCAAGACACGGAGGCTTCGTATTGCAAGTTCAAAGCCCGTCAATGATTGAAGCAAATAAATTAGGTGGAGGACGGAAATAGAACTCCCTGAAAGTGGTCACATTGGACCAATCAGCCAGGCGCATAACATCCTCTAATCTGGCACCCGAAACCGCCAAGGCGGTGGCAGAGGCCCCACGCGCAGAATGGGCCGTGAAGACAGACGTGTCCACACCCGCTAATGACATGACCCATTTAAGCCAGCGTGCTAACGTGGGGCTAGAAACCGGTCCAAAAGGATGACGAATAGAAATGAACAGCTGAGAACTGTTCGGAGACCGATGCGCCAGAGTCCTGGACTCGTATTCTTTAAGGCACGCCACTGGACATAAAATCGGAGAGTCAGGAAAACTGGGGTAGGACACGAAACGTATGTTGGTCTTCGTGCGACGCGAGATGTTGAAAGTAACCCCCTCCGGGGTAAAGGAACGCGCGTCGTGATCAAGAGCCCTCACATCTGAGACCCTCTTGCACGAAATGAGGCAAAATAACGTCAAGAGCTTAGCTGACAATTGCCTAATTGTGAGGTCAGAGTTCTCGGGCCAGGAGGACAAGAAGGTAAGGACCAGGGCCACGTCCCATGTAGTGGAAAAACGAGGACGCGGGGGACGAGATAAACGAGCCCCCCTTAACAGGCGAGAAACAGACGGATGTTGGCCAGCCGCGACTCCCTCGAAGCCCGCATGGGACCTAAACAGGTTAATGGTCCGATATGCCTTCCCCGCCTCGAAGAGAGAGGTGAGAAACTCTAGCAGGTGGGTTACAGGTGCCGAAACGGGATCCAAGTCCCGTTCCACGCACCAGTTAGCCCAAGTTCTCCAGGCTGCCCGGTACGACTTCCTAGTGCCGGGAGCCCATGCACTGTCCAATAGCTGTCGAGTTGCTGCCGAAACTCCCTCGAACGATCCAGGTGTCCGGAGATCCGGCATGCCAGCAGCCGCAGGGATCCGTCGAGTAGAAGGGGATGTTGTAGTCCCAGAGGGTTGTGGAGGAGATCCGATCGGGTCGGGAGAAGTACAGGAATCTCCACTAGAATCCTCAGCAACGAGGGGAACCAGACCTGAGACCCCCAGAACGGTACCACAAGAACTAGGTCCGCCTGCTGACGAATCACCTGCAAGAGTGTCCTCGGAATCATCGAGAATGGGGGAAACGCGTACAGGCGGGATACCGACCAATCCTGGAGGAACGCATCCACTGCTAATGCTTCCGGGTCCGGACGCCAGCTGTAAAAACGGGTGAGCTGTCTGTTCAGCCGTGAAGCGAACAGGTCGATAGACATCGGACCCCACAATTCCGAGATAGCTGAGAAGACCAGAGGGTCCAATTGCCAATCGCTGCCATCCGATAGGTAGCGCGAGTTCCAATCCGCCTGGACGTTGTTCAGTCCCGGTAGGTACTCCGCCTGGACCATGATGTCCCTGGCTAGGCAAAATGTCCAAAAGTCTTTGGCCAGACGAGCCAACGTCGCTGAGCGAGTACCCCCCAAACGGTTGACATACTGGACTGCTGATATATTGTCCATACGTAACTTGATGCAAGCGTTGGCGATCCCGTTGGAAAAACTCCTCACCGCGAAAGATCCTGCCAGGAGCTCCAAAGCATTGATGTGCAGGAGGGACTCCTCCGCTGACCATGGGCCTCCCGTAGATACACCATTGCAATGGGCGCCCCAACCCTGGAGGCTCGCATCTGATTCTATGGTCAACTCTGGCAGGGAGCCGAAAATCGCCCTGCCGTTCCACGCCTCCAGATTGGCTATCCACCAACTCAATTCCTCTCGGGCCTCCGAATCCAGGACCACCGCGTCCGCAAAGGATGCACCGGTCCGAAGATGGGCGATCTTCAGACGCTGGAGCGCACGGTAATGTAATGGGGCTGGAAACACCGCCTGGATGGACGAGGCTAACAGACCGATGATGCGGGCCAGATGACGCAATGAGAGATGGGGTATGAGAAGCGCATGTCTCAGTTCCTTGCGGATCGCCCGCAATTTTGCCGTCGGCAGACTGAGGGACTCCGAGAGAGAATCCACCGTGAATCCTAAGAATTCCATCCTCTGAGTCGGGATGAGGCAGGACTTCTCTATGTTGAGGAGGAATCCGAGATCTGAAAGCAAATCCGACGTCCACTGGAGATGTACCAGTAACCCCACCCTGGATTCGTGCATCAGAAGGATGTCGTCCAGGAAAATAATTAGGCGGACGCCCCGAGTCCTCAACCATGACACGACCGGACGCAGCAACTTGGTGAAGCACCAAGGAGCTGACGACAGTCCGAATGGCAGACAGGTGAACCTCCAGACCTCGCCGTTCCACCTGAACTGGAGTAGGTCCCTGGAGTGAGTGGCCACTGGGACCGTCAGGTAGGCATCCTTCAGGTCCAGCTTTACCATCCAGTCCCCAGGAACTAACAAGTCCCGAAGAAGATGGATCCCCTCCATTTTGAAATGCCGGTAGCGAACTACCGCATTCAGCGCGCGCAGATTGATAACTGGCCTCATCTGTCCACCCTTCTTCTGGACAAGGAAGATATTGCTGATCACCGCCCCACGTGATGGGGACGCTCGTTCTATCGCCCGCTTCTGTCTGAGGGAGCACAACTCCGCGTCGACCAGAGCGCAAGCTGTGTGTGACAGGGGGACAAGTGGCGGGGAGGGGACAAGGTAGGGGGACCCCGTGAGCTCTATGTGAAATCCCTTGACCGTGGTGAGGACCCACGGGTCTGAGGTAATGACACTCCAAGCGTGGGAAAAACGCTGGAGTCTGCCCCCTACACAAGGAACCATAGAATCCCCGGTCAGGGGAGCACTTACCCAAGGGTCTGCGATGGTTGGGGTTGCCCCGGAAGGAACGAGAACGCCACTGGTTTCTTCTGGAGGCGAAGAAAGGAGACGGGTTGCGTTGCTCCTGGAAGGATGGACGATGTCCACCAAAGCCTCTACTTGCTCCACGGGCCTGGGAACTAGAACGGCCGGACAGGCGGCCCCTACCACTGCCGGCCCGATGAGAGACCCGACCCTGAAATACTCTGCGCATCGAGCTCTGGGCCTTGTCAAGCGCGGTAAAGGTGCCCACAAACCGACTCATGTCTTTAATGAAAGACTCGCCGAAAAGGAGGCCCTGTGCTTCCTTTCCCGCTTCAGTGAGCGCTAGATTGGCTAGCTTCGGGTCTATCTTGAACAAGATTGACTTGCGCCTCTCAATCGCCACAGCCGTATTGGCGTTACCAGTAAGGCAAATAGCCAGCTGGGTCCAACCCCGTAATTCCTCGGGGTCTATTTGGGATCCCTCATTCCTAGCCCTCTCGGCCATCTCCAAGATCTTGGTCAGTGGACCAAGGACATCTAGAATCTTGTCCTGGCAGCTGCGGAGAGCTGAATCCAGGCCCTTCTTAGAGTTCCAGCCAGTCTTGGCCAGAAATTGCGCCATCTTGGGGTCAACAGTAGGGGTGTCACAAACCTTATTGGGTACTACTGGTCTGGGACACTCTGCCCTGAGCTTATTGCGTGACTCGCGGGAAAGCGAGTGACGGACCCAATGCTCTAAGTAAGCCCCCACATGGGGAGAGGGGAGCCATTCCGCCGAACGCGGGTGATGTAAGGACTCAGGGTCGAACATGGGTTCTCCTGAGTCATCTAACACGACCTCAGAACGGTTAGCATAACTGGAGGAAGCCACCTCCTTGGCAGAGGAGGCCGCAGTAGCGGAAGTAGAGGGGCCCTGAATCGGGGGGGGTGACATCCTCCTCTGCCCCGTAATCCATGTCTGCATATGCCTCCTCGTCTGAAGCTCTGTCAAGAGTCAGACAGTTCCGGTAATTGCGCTCTCGCGCATTTCCATGTCCGCGCCCGTTCTGCCTGGCGGGAATAGGCCCTTTTCCGTGAGCTAAGCACGGTCTCTGGGGTGGCAAGATGCGCACCAGTCACAATCTCCTGAGTCACAGGAGGGTCATTAGAGGTAGGCTGCATAGTATCGATGGGGTCCTGCAAAGGTACAGTGGGAGGTGGGACGGACAGAGCCTGGGAAATGGTCTGTGAGAGAATGGATGACATGGAGCCCATGGCTGCCATGATTGCATCCGATACAGAGCGCTGCAGGGCCAGCGCCTGTGCATCCACCTCAGTGGAGAGACGTCCCTCAGAGGGGGAGGGGGGCCTACTGGCTGTCTGAGGGGGAGTAGTAGATGACATCCCTAATAACTGGCCAGATAAAGCTGCAAAACCGCCCTAGTATAAACCCACAGGGTGGGAAAGAGGTCACCTGTAGAAGCGCTGCAGTCTAATTAGCAGGGGAGCAGGAGCCGCCGACCGTGCCGGGTGCAGGGGACGAGTGCCTGGAGGAAGCAGGAAGTGCCGTAGCCCCGCCCCCCAAAAGCCCGCGAATCGCGGCAGCCAAACGCAAGATGGCCGCCGAGATCTCGCGAGATCTCGCGGCCCTACCGCTCCGGGAGCGTCAGGGATGGTGCGGCGGTACAAGGGGAAGGAGGACCCGCCCACCGAGCACCGGGAGCCGCGCTATCATGTTGTAAGGTTAAATAAGGTAACACTGACTGATTGTGGCAGCGAACTGGCCCTGGGAAGGAATAAGCAAAAGGGGGCAGCTGAGGGAAAGCGTCCCTGGGAGCAATAAGCGCGGTGATAAGCGCAGGGGACTAGGGTAGTCGCCCCAAACAGGGGCAGGCATACAAACACAACAAATAGGAGCGCTGCAGGCAAGCAGGGTTAGTCACCCTGGGATACACAGCGCACAATATACACCAAACATCAATGACATAAGCAAGGAAGAAGATGTACTTAACTTGGTGGCAGCAGCAAAGAAAGAGGGAGTCACAGAGGAAGAGAGGCCTATTATAGGGGCCAGTGGGGAGGGACCTTGGTTGCTATGGTTCCTTATATGTAAATTTTTCTCTTTGCTGCTATTGGTGGTTCAGTAAAGAAGGAGAAAGCAATACGAAGCCTCCGTGTCTTGCTGTAAAACTATCAGTTTCCTTCCATGATGAATTCTTATTTTGCTTCTGATCTGGACAGTATCTTAGAAAAGACAATCCAAATTGCATACAACCATACCAGATCATACTCTACCAATCTGCAAATAGTTACTGCTAACTGCATACTGCAAATTTAGCAAGTGAACTATTAGTTAGACCTCAGATATACCTCTCAGAGATCATAAAGTGCTTAAATAACTTAAAGTGAGAGTACAGATACTCGAGAGAAATATATCCACCGGTTTATGTTCAATGACCAGATTGAACAGTTGATCCACCATCTTATGCATACTGCCATTTTGTGATGCTTTATTCAACACGTGTTTTGTACATGGACTATCTGCTGCGGAGAAGTTATTCAAAGCATTTGGTGTGCTCTTTAAACCAACTGTTTCCATAGAACTGCGCTAGAGGAATTCTAGAGTAATAGACAGTCTGGTTAGACTAAAAGTCAGAGATATCAAAATTCTTCTAATGCCAGAGCGCAAAAGGCACTTCATAGTGCTGCGCCTGCCACATGAGGACAGGTGATGAATAGTAAAAGCCTGGACAACCCCTTTTAAACAAGCTACAGAAAATTCAAAATGGACACATTAAAATCGGCAATTCCCACAGGGGGCGTTGCTAGGGTCTCAAAAGATCTGGGGCCCAAGCCCTAATGATTAGGGCCCAGTTCCCTAAGTTGCCCTCTCCCCCCACACACCGTATTTTGCTGTACTTGCTATACAGTTTGGGGCCTCATTAGCATATTGGTTCAAACTACACTGCTCAAAAAAATAAAGGGAACACTTAAACAACACAATGTAACTCCAAGTCAATCACACTTCTGTAAAATCAAACTGTCCACTTAGGAAGCAACACTGAGTGACAATCAATTTCACATGCTGTTGTGCAAATGGGATAGACAACAGGTGGAAATTATAGGCAATTAGCAAGACACCCCCAATAAAGGAGTGGTTCTGCAGGTGGTGACCACAGACCACTTCTCAGTGCCTATGCTTCCTGGCTGATGTTTTGGTCACTTTTGAATGCTGCCGGTGCTTTCACTCTAGTGGTAGCATGAGACGGAGTCTACAACCCACACAAGTGGCTCATGTAGTGCAGCTTATCCAGGATGGCACATCAATGTGAGCTGTGGCAAGAAGGTTTGCTGTGTCCGTCAGCATAGTGGCCAGAGCATGGAGGCGCTAGCAGGAGACAGGCCAGTACATCAGGAGATGTGGAGGAGGCCGTAGGAGGGCAACAACCCAGCAGCAGGACCGCTACCTCTGCCTTTGTGCAAGGAGGAGCACTGCCAGAGCCCTGCAAAATGACCTCCAGCAGGCCACAAATGTGCATGTGTCTGCTCAAACGGTCAGAAACAGACTCCATGAGGGTGATATGAGGGCCTGACGTCCACACGTGGGGGTTGTGCTTACAGCCCAACACCGTGCAGGACGTTTGGCATTTGCCACTGGCGCCCTGTGCTCTTCACAGATCAAAGCAGGTTCACACTGAGCACATGTGACAGACGTGACAGAGTCTTGAGACGCCGTGGAGAACGTTCTGCTGCCTGCAACATCCTCCAGCATGACCGGTTTGGCATTGGGTCAGTAATGGTGTGGGGTGGCATTTCTTTGGAGGGCCGCACAGCCCTCCATGTGCTCGCCAGAGGTAGCCTGACTGCCATTAGGTACCGAGATGAGATCCTCAGACCCCTTGTGAGACCATATGCTGGTGCGGTTGGCCCTGGGTTCCTCCTAATTCAAGACAATGCTAGACCTCATGTGGCTGGAGTGTGTCAGCAGTTCCTGCAAGACGAAGGCATTGGTGCTATGGACTGGCCCGCCCGTTCCCCAGACCTGAATCCAATTGAGCACATCTGGGACATCATGTCTCGCTCTATCCACCAACGTCACGTTGCACCACAGACTGTCCAGGAGTTGGCAGTGCTTTAGTGCAGGTCTGGGAGGAGATCCCTTTAGGAGACCGTCCGCCACCTCATCAGGAGCATATTTCCAGATGACCCACTAACCCAGGAAGTTAATTCAATTATTCCAATAGTCTACTGACTATAATTTCCCGTTTCTGGTCCTATAATTAAAATATAACTTTTATTTCCTTTTATTAAACTATATTCCACACAGAAAAAACACACTTTTAAAAAAAATTGACTTGTTTTAAGGTCATTACATCAAAGTTGGATCAGCCTGTAGTGTGTTTTTCTACTTTAATTTTGAGTGTGACTCCAAATCCAGACCTCCATGGGTTAAAAAATTTGATTTCCATTTTTTTTTATTTTTGTGTGATTTTGTTGTCAGCACATTCAACTATGTAAAGAACAAAGTATTTCAGAAGAATATTTAATTAATTCAGATCTAGGATGTTATTTTTGTGTTCCCTTTATTTTTTTGAGCAGTGTATTTTTTTTTCATGCTGTATAGATGAACTGCAGCCCGTTGATAGCAGCAGTGTTAGGCCTGTGCCTTCTACCATACCTCCTGCTGTCTCACCTGTCATATCCCAGCATCTCTTGCCTCGCTGCCTGCTGCTGTCTGTGGCAGGTGTGTGCCTGCCAGACATGTCCTCTGGCCACACTTCTTCCGTGCTCCGTCCCATAAGGGTGCATCCCCGTGGCTTCCCGCTCTCCCCACCTACTACAGCCCCTCCCTAGGAATCTGTGGATGGGATATTGATGAGGGGGTCTGTGGATGACGACATGATGGGGGGAATCTGTGGATGGCACTGTTATGGGGTGGTGGATCTGTGGATGACACTGCAATAGGTGTCATCCACAGATCCCCCCCCCCCCCATCATAATGCCATCCACAGCCCCCCCCCCCCCCCATCATTTTCTCATCCACAGATTCCTAGGGAGGGGTTGTAGTAGGCAGTTAGTGGCGGGGCAGTGCAGGCACTGTACTCTGGCCCCGCCGCTCAGTATGTACTGTATTATACGTAGTGTTAATCATCATATCTAAACTGAATAATGATGCGATCCCCCTGCGTACCGTACTTACTGGTACACATGTCACGCTTCTGTAGTAAGCGCTAGCAGGCAGGCCGGGCGGCCGTAACTCACTGAGGTCACGTGCCTGCTCCGCCTGCTTCATTCATAAAGTAGGCGGAGCAGGCACGTGACCTCCGTGAGTTATGGCCGCCCGGCCTGCCTGCTAGCTGCTAGTGCTTACTACAGAAGCGTGACATGTGTACCGGTAAGTACGGTACACATGGGGAGCAGGGGGAGCTACAGTCCCTCCTCCCTAATATATCGCAGTCTGCGATGCAAATTGCCAGCATTCGCCCCATAAGACGCAAGGGCACTTTCCCCCCACTTTTGGGGGGGAAAAAGTGCGTCTTATGGGGCGAAAAATACTGTATATTAGACGGTCAAGGGATATCAATTATACTGCAGGCCAGTGGACTACAGGCCCCAAAAATTATTCATTCACTGGACAGAAAACATCAAAAAAACATTGCAACGAGGTTTTAAAGGTGAAGGAAGCTTTTCACACACTTGGAAATGATATACGGGAGGTTGCATCAACTGTTTCATTCTCTGCAGTTTTGCCTGTGCATAACTTTTAGCATGACAGGAAGATGCGCATTAAGGAATTCAATGTATGGCTTGGTGAATGGTATCTGAACCAAGGGTTTGGCTTTGTGTCTCATGGTAGTAGTGTTCCAGCAAAATTGACCCTTTAAAACATAACTTTTACTTAATTATACTAATAAATTACCACCACATTCATGATTCACTAGTGAAAATCTGTGAGACAGATGATAGTCAGAAATAATAAATGCTTAAACAGGGTAGCCAACCATTGATATGATTATGAAGGTTGGTGTACACAGGGCAGTGTTGGGGGAGTATTGGAGTGTCTGTCCTATCCCTACACTCACCCTATATATAGATCCTCAGCCCAGTGACGTCCCCTAGTGGTGGAGACTCCCTGTCTTCGTACCTGGAATGACTGCCCTACGTACACCCTCCTCTCAGTGAACAATACCCCGGTACCCTGTGAAAACGACGGGTAAATTCTGTGTCACAGGCAGGTTAGCACCTGTATAGACAACAGCCCATGTAGATGGCAAAGACAAAAAACACATATGGTGTAACGGTGTAGGTCTCACCTATAATACCATGCAAAAAGCCCCTCTAGGGGCGTCAAAATATTAATACGCTCCCAGGATAATTAACGCAAAACCCTGACGCGTTTCCCCTATTTTTAGGTTCATCAGGGGGTAAATAAACAGTCATAATGAAATCAAGATAATATTGATATACTTATGATACAGATGGAGGATGCAGGACCAGATAACGCAGACACTGATATGTGTATGGTACCAAGGGGATCAACAGATATTTTCCTACCTTCCATCTACAGGTGGGATATATCAGGCTACAAACTTAATTCATATTTATTCATACTTTTACCCCTTAATCTTTGAGACACTTACTTAGTATCCTAGGTGGTCAGATAAATCAGGAGCCCATTAAGATGAGGGCCAACCCAGTGTCCAAAGCTGTAAAAACATATAGTATAAAGCTCCATTGCAGACCAGAATTATAACCTGCCAGATTAAATCAGGGGGTCCTTACTCACATTACTTGCGTTCTGGTATCATCCTGTTCCTCCATGTGGTCACACACTAAGTTATCAGCCTCCCTAAATACCCCATACTCAGCTGTTTCAACTTGCAATTTGCCCCCACACTTAATGGGCTCCTGATTTATCTGACCGCCTAGGATACTAAGTAAGTGTCTCAAAGATTAAGGGGTAAAAGTATGAATAAATATGAATTAAGTTTGTAGCCTGATATATCCCACCTGTAGATGGAAGGTAGGAAAATATCTGTTGATCCCCTTGGTACCATACACATATCAGTGTCTGCGTTATCTGGTCCTGCATCCTCCATCTGTATCATAAGTATATCAATAGTATCTTGATTTCATTATGACTGTTTACCCATGACTGTTTATTTACCCCCTGATGAACCTAAAAATAGGGGAAACGCGTCAGGGTTTTGCGTTAATTAGCCTGGGAGCGTATTAATATTTTGACGCCCCTAGAGGGGCTTTTTGCATGGTATTATAGGTGAGACTTACACCATATGTCTTTTTTGTCTTTGCCATCGTGGCCAAAAGTTTTGAGAATTACATAAATATTGGAAATTGGAAAAGTTGCTGCTTAAGTTTTTATAATAGCAATTTGCATATACTCCAGAATGTTATGAAGAGTGATCAGATGAATTGCATAGTCCTTCTTTGCCATGAAAAATAACTTAATCCCAAGAAAACCTTTCCACTGCATTTCATTGCTGTCAATAAAGGACCTGCTGAGATCATTTCAGTAATCGTCTTGTTAACTCAGGTGAGAATGTTGATGAGCACAAGGCTGGAGATCATTATGTCAGGCTGATTGGGTTAAAATGGCAGACTTGACATGTTAAAAGGAGGGTGATGCTTGAAATCATTGTTCTTCCATTGTTAACCATGGTGACCTGCAAAGAAACGCGTGCAGCCATCATTGCGTTGGATAAAAATGGCTTCACAGGCAAGGATATTGTGGCTACTAAGATTGCACCTCAATCAACAATTTATAGGATCATCAAGAACTTCAAGGAAAGAGGTTCAATTCTTGTTAAGAAGGCTTCAGGGCGTCCAAGAAAGTCTAGCAAGCGCCAGGATCGTCTCCTAAAAAGGATTCAGCTGCGGGATCGGAGTGCCACCAGTGCAGAGCTTGCTCAGGAATGGCAGCAGGCAGGTGTGAGCGCATCTGCACGCACAGTGAGGCGAAGACTTTTGGAAGATGGCCTGGCGTCAAGAAGGGCAGCAAAGAAGCCACTTCTCTCCAAAAAAACATCAGGGACAGATTGATCTTCTGCAGAAAGTATGGTGAATGGACTGCTGAGGACTGGGGCAAAGTCATATTCTCAGATGAAGCCTCTTTCCAATTGTTTGGGGCATCTGGAAAAAGGCTTGTCCGGAGAAGAAAAGGTGAGCGCTACCATCAGTCCTGTGTCATGCCAACAGTAAAGCATCCTGAGACCATTCATGTGTGGGGTTGCTTCTCATCCAAGGGAGTGGGCTCACTCGCAATTTTGCCCAAAAACACAGCCATGAATAAAGAATGGTACCAAAACACCCTCCAACAGCAACTTCTTCCAACAATCCAACAACAGTTTGGTGAAGAACAATGCATTTTCCAGCACGATGGAGCACCGTGCCATAAGGCAAAAGTGATAACTAAGTGGCTCGGGGACCAAAACGTTGACATTTTGGGTCCATAGCCTGGAAACTCCCCAGATCTTAATCCCATTGAGAACTTGTGGTCAATCCTCAAGAGGCGGGTGGACAAACAAAACCTACCAATTCTGACAAACTCCAAGAAGTGATTATAAAAGAATGGGTTGCTATCAATCAGGAATTGGCCCAGAAGTTGATTGAGAGCATGCCCAGTCGAATTGCAGAGGTCCTGAAAAAGAAGGGCCAACACTGCAAATACTGACTGTTTGCATAAATGTCATGTAATTGTCGATAAAAGTATTTGAAACGTATGAAGTGAGTGTAATTATATTTCACTACATCACAGAAACAACTCAAACAAAGATCTAAAAGCAGTTTAGCAACAAACTTTGTGAAAACTAATATTTTTGTCTTTCTCAAAACTTTTGGCCACGACTGTACATGGGCTGTTGTCTATACAGGTGCTAACCTGCCTGTGACACAGAATTTACCCGTCGTTTTCACAGGGTACCGGAGTATTGTTCACTGAGAGGAGGGTGTACGTAGGGCAGTCAGTCCAGGTACGAGGACAGGGAATCTCCACCACTAGGGGACGTCCCTGGGCTGAGGATCTATATATAGGGTGAGTGTAGGGATAGGACAGACACTCCAATACTCCCCTAACACTGCCCTGTGTACACCAACCTTCATAATCATATAAATGGTTGGCTACCCTGTTTAAGCATTTATTATGTGCCCCACGGAACAATGCCAGTAGCTTAGGTTAAGAAATGACAAGCTCAGAGTCTTTTCTACAAATGCTCGCAGTTTAGGGAATAAGATCAATGAACCTGAGTCTATAATGGTATCTGAGAATATAGATTTAGTGGCTGTTACTGAGACATGGTTCAATGGGAGTATTGCCTGGGATATAACAATACCAGGGTTCTCTCTATATAGGAAAGACAGAGAAGGCAAGAAAGGGGGAGGGGTGGCCCTGTATGTGAATGATCGCATAAAATCTAATTTAATACACGTTAGCAAGACCAATTTAGAGTCAGTTTGGGTTACCTTGCAGCTTGATAATCATAAGGTAACTCGTGTAGGTGTTATTATATAGACCACCTAGCCAAGTCAAAGAATTAGATGATCTACAAGTTGAGAAAATAGCTAAAATGAAATTGAAAGGGGAAGTTATCATTATGGGAGACTTTAATCTTCCTGGTGTAAATTGGAAACCAAAATACCTAGTTCTGCCAGGAGTACAGATATTCTAAATTCCCTATTGGGATTATCTCTACAGCAATTAGTTGAGGAGCCAACCCGGAAGGAGGCCATTTTAGATTTAGTATTAAAAAATGGGAATTTGGTATCTGATATTACTGTAGGGGAAAGCTTGGGATCTAGTGATCCCCAGTCAGTGTGGTTTACTATTAATACAGTGACTGAGTCACACCACACAAAAACAAAAGTTTTAGATTTTAGAAAAACTGACTTCTAAAATTAGATTAGTGGTATACGAGTCCCTATCAGATTGGAACAGTTTCAATGGAGTCCAGGAGAAATGGGACTACTTAAAAGTGGCCCTATTGAAGGCAGCAGATAATTGCATTAGGCATGTCAGTAAAAGCAAAAAAAGGAAGAGACCACTGTGGTACTCAGCAGAAGTGGCCAAAATCATTAAAAACTAAAATATAGCATTTAGTATTATAAAAAAAAAAAAACGAGGATGACAGGCAAATTTATAAGATTAGGCAGAGAGCGGCCAAACAAGTTATAAAAGCTTCTAAAGCACAGGCAGAAGAGAAATTAGCTCAGTCAGTGAAAAAAGGCGATAAGACATTCTTCAGATACATAAATGAAAAAAGGAAACTAAAACAAGGAATTACCAAATTAAAAACTTAAGAAGGAAGGTATATGGAAGAAGATAAAGAACTAGCTGACTGCCTCAATGAATACTTCTGTTCAGTTTTTACAAAGGAAAATGAAGGAAAATGACCTCAGTTAGGAAGGAAGACTAATGAATCTTTTGATGCATGTGTCTTTACAGAGGAAGAGGTTTTAAGTCAGCTGTCTAAAGTTAATACAAAATAGTCACAGGGACCTGATGGGATACACCCAAAGCTATTAAAAGAGCTTAGCGGTGAACTAGCAAAACCATTAGCAGATTTATTTAACCAATCACTGGTAACAGGAGGAGTCCCAGAAGATTGGAAATTAGCAACTGTTGTGCCCATTCACAAGAAAGGTAGTAGGGAGGAATCAGGCAACTATAGGCCGGTAAGCCTGACATCAATAGTGGGGAAATTAATGGAAACCATACTTAAGGAGAGGATTGTGGAACATCTAAAATACCATGGATTGAAAGATGAAAAACAGCATGGGTTTACTTCAGGGAGATCATGTCAAACTAATCTTATTGATTTTTTTGATTGGGTGACTAAAATAATAGATGGCGGAGGTGCAGTAGACGTCACTTATCTGGACTTTAGTAAGGCTTTTGATACTGTCCCACATGGAAGGCTTATCAATAAATTGCAGTCTTTGTGCTTGGACTCCCATATTGTTGAATGGATTAGGCAGTGGCTGAGGGACAGACAACAGAGGGTTGTAGTCAATGGAGTATATTCAGACCATGGTCTTGTTACCAGTGGGGTACTTCAGGGATCTGTTCTGGGACCCATATTGTTTAATATCTTTATCAGCGAAATTGCAAAAGGTAAGGTGTGTCTTTTTGCTGATGACAAAGATTTGTAGCAGGGTTGATGTTCCTGGAGGGATACACCAAATGGAAAAGGATTTAGGAAAACTAGAGGAATGGTAAAAAATCTGTCAACTAAAATTTAATACATGCATGGGATAGGCATAAGGCCATCCTTCATATAAGATAGGGCCATGGGCTATTCATAGTATTCAGTATATTGGGCAGACTAGATTTGCCAAATGGTTCTTATCTGCCGACACATTCTATGTTTCTATGTTAAGTAATTATGTGGCTGGCGGTATATTAGACGGTCATTGGATATCAATTTTATTGCAAGCCAGTGGAGTACAGGCCCCAAACATTATGCATTCACCGTACAAAAAACATCAAGTGATTATGTGGCTGGAGGTAGATTGAGCGGTCAATGGATATCAATTTTACTGCAGGCCAGTGGACTACTGGCCCCCAAAAATATTCATTCACCGTACAGAAAACATCAAGTGATTATGTGGCTGGAGGTATATAAAACGGTCAATGGATATTAATTTTACTGCAGGCCAGTGGAGAAAAGGCCCCAAAAATTATTGATTAACCATACAGAAAAGAACAATTGATAGTGTGGCTGGAGGTACATTAGGTGGTCACCGTATAACAATTTTACTGTTGGCCAGTTAGACGAAAGGACCCAAAAATTATGCATTCACCGTACATAAAACATGAAGTGATTATGTGGCTGGAGTTATATTAGACAGTCAATAAATATCAATTCTTCTGCAGGCCAGTGGACTAAAGGCCCCAAAAATTATTCATTCACCGTACAGAAAAGAACAATTGATAATGTGGCTGGAGGCACATCAGGCGGTGAATGGATATTAATTTTACTGCAGGCCAGAGGACTACAGGCCCCAAAAATTATTCATTCACAGTACAGAAAACATCAAGTGATTATGTGGCTGGAGGTATATTAGACGGTCAATAGATATCAATTTTACTGTAGGTCAGTGGACTATAGGCCCCAAAAATTATTTATTCACCGTACAGAAAAGAACAATTGATAATATTAATGGAGGTACATTAGGCGGTCATTGGATATCAATTTTACTGTTGGCCAGTTACATTTCAGGCACAAAAAACTATTCATTCACCGTACAGAAAACATCAAGTGATTATGTGGCTGGAGGTATATTAGACGGTCAATGGATATCAAATTTATTGCAGGCCAGTAGACTACAAGCCCCAAAAATTATTAATCCACCGTACAGAAAAGAACAATTGATAATGTGGCTGGAGGTACATTAGGCGGTCATTGGATATCAATTTTAATGCAGGCCAGTCGAGTAACAGCCCCAAACATTAGGCATTCACCGGACAGAAAAGATCAAGTGATTATGTGGCTGGATGTATATTAGTCAGTCATTGGATATCAATTTTAATGCAGGTCAGTGAAGTAAAGGCCCCAAACATTAGGCATTCACCGTACAGAAAAGATCAAGTGATTATGTGGCTGGAGGTATATTAGACTGTCAATATATAGCAATTTTACTGCAGGCCAGTGGACAATAGGCCCAAAAAATTATTCATTCACCAGACATAAAACCTCAAGGGATTATGTGGCTGGAGGTATATTAGACGGTCATTGGATATCAATTTTAATGCAGGCCAGTGGAGTAAAGACCCCAAACATTAGGCATTCACCGTACAGTAAAGATCAAGTGATTATGTGACTGGAGGTATATTAGACAGTGGATGGATAAAAATATTACTGTAGGCCAGAGGACTATAGGCCCCAAAAATGATTCATTCACCTGACCATAAAACATCAAGTGATTATGTGGGTGGAGGTATATTAGAAGGTGGATGAATATCAATTTTACTGCAGGCCAGTGCACTACAGGCCCCAAAAATTATTCATTCACCGTAAAGAAAACATCAAGTGATTATGTGGCTGGAGTTATATTAGACGGTAGATGGATATCAATTTTACTGCAGGCCAGAGGACTATAGGCCCCAAAAATTACTCATTCGCCGGACATAAAACATCAAGTGATTATGTGGCTGGAGGTATATTAGACGGTCAATGTATACAATTTGAATGCAGGCCAGTGGACTACAGGCCCCAAAAATTATTCATTACCCCCGGACAGCAAATATCAAGTGATTATGTGGCTGTAGGTATATAAGACGGTCATTGGATATCAATTTTACTGTTGGCCAGTTAGATTACAGGCCCCAAAAATTATGCATTCAGCGGACAGAAAAGATCAAGTGATTATGTGGCTGGAGGTATATTAGACGGTCATTGGCTATCAATTTTAATGCAGGCCAGTGGAGTAAAGGCCCCTAACATTATGCATTCACCATACAGAAAACATCAAGTGATTATGTGGCTGGAGGTATATTAGACGGTCAATGGATATCAATTTTACTGCAGGCCAGTGGACTACAGGCCCCAAAAATTATTCATTCACCGTACAGAAAACATCAAGTGATTATTTGGATGGAGGTACATTAGACAGTCAATAGATATCAATTTTACTGCAGGCCAGTGGACTACAGGCCCCAAAAACTATTTATTTACCGTACAGAAAAGAACAATTGATAATGTGGCTGGAGGTACATTAGGCGGTCAATGAATATTAATTTTACTGCAGGCTAGTGGACTATAGGCCCCAAAAATTATTCATTCACTGGACAGAAAACATCAAGTGATTATGTGGCTGGAGGTTTATTCGACGGTCATTGGATATCAATTTTAATGTAGGCTAGTGAAGTACAGGCCCCAAACATTATGCATTCACCGTACAGAAAAAATCAAGTGATTATGTGGCTGGAGGTATATTAGACGTTCAATGGATATCAATGTTACTGCAGGCCAGTAGACTATATGCTCAAAAAATATGCTCCATATACAAGGTGGAGTTCCAGCGCGTCGGGCTGTCACAAATCAGACGTCTGACGGGCAAGTGGTGTCGCCGCTGAATTTCAGCAAGGCAAGTCATGGCTGTGTAAGATCTTCTAAAATGCCCAGAGATTTTCCTGGCCTGCCGCGAGATGTCCTGGACCCCAGGGTATTTAGCAACGAATCGCTGCACGACTAAGTTTAGTACGTGTGCCATGCGCGGCACGTGTGTCATTTTGCCCAGTTTCAGCACGCTCAGCAGATTGGCACCATTGTCGCACACCACTTTACCAACTGTCAAATTTAGCAGGGTTAGCCACTGATCGGCCTGTTATCGCAGAGCTGGAGTGCAGGACTGGTGTGGCTCTTGGCTTTCAGGCACAACAGCCGCAGCACAGCATGGCAACGTCTCACCTGGCACGTAGAATAGGTTCTGGGGAGCTTGGAGGGTGCAGCGGAAGAGGCGGTAGCAGTGGAAAAGGAGGAGTCAGCCGAGGAGATGACAGAGGAGGGAGTAGGAGGAGAAGAAGAAAAGGCAGGTCTGCATGCAATCTGTGGCGGTAACACCAAATCCACACAGGTGCCACGGGTTGCATGCTTGACAGCCGTCAGAAGGTTCACCCCGTGGGCAGTAAAAGTTATGTATCTTCCCTGCCCGTGTTTGCTAGACCACGTTTCTGTGGTCAGATGTATCTCGGCACTGACACTGTCAGAGATACATTCACTTGCCACTGAACATGGCCATATAGCTCTGGGATGCCTTTCTGGGAGAAATATTTCCTTCCGGGGACCTTCCATTGTGGTGTGGCAATGGCCACACATTTTCTAAAGGCCTCCAAGTCCACCAGTTTAAATGGCAGTAGTTGGCGGGCTAGCAGTTCCTACAAGCCGGCGGTCAGCCGTTGGGCAAGAGGGTTATCTGGCGTCATCAACTTTTTATATTCAAACATTTGGGCCACGGAAGCCTGCCTTTTGCCAGATGAATGTGATGACGGCACGGATGAAGGTGGAGTGGAGAACAAATGGGAGGAGAGAGGAGAAGGAGAATAGGCAGGACATGGAGATCTGGGAGTGTGGCTTTGTGGGTTCTGACGTTGTTGCTTACCGCGACTTATGCGTTGCCAGCACAGGCTGCAGATGGCAACACTATTGTCAGTAGCTGACACGTTTAAAAAAGCCCACACTGTGGAGCCATGTGTCAGCATCCTGGGAGCACCAGATGTGACAGTGTATGGTGGATGGCTCGCTCCTAATACATTTGCAGTCTGATTTTTGCCTCCTGTGCACTGCGAGTTCTGCCTGCTTCTCCTCCCTATCTGCTGCTCCGTCTCTCCCTCTGAACTCCCCTCCTCTTCCTCTCTTCTGGGCACCCACGTGACGTCCATTGACACGTCTTCATTGTCGCCTTCACCTTCCTTGGGCCGATCTGTGTACTGTCGCCAGACCGCTGGGTCGGGGCCGTTGCTACCTCCTCTTCCTCATCCGATGCCAAGAATGGCTGCGCATCGTAAGGTCTGGGAATGGATGGGAAAATAATTCCTCTGTCTCTAGTGGAGGGGCTATGGTGGTGGTGGTGGTGTCTTTGGAGTTGCACACAACAGAGAGTGAGGGGGGTTCTGATACAAAGGATGAAGATGGTGCAGAAGCGGAGGGCTGAGTGAGCCACTCAAGCAACTCTGGTGCGTCCTTTGACGTAATCGCACGCATCTTCTCCAACTTCCCACTTAGGCTACAGCCTGGTTCACCTGCCCGACCCCTACCACCCCTGCGGAATGGCCTGCCTTTTCCTCTGCCTGTCATTTTCAAAATGACCCTGTGACAAAGTCCCTATAGAAGAGCAGTATTTGTCGAACCAGGAATATCGCAGGCCTCAATCAATATTTTGTGGAAGCAGGTATATCAATACCCTATATCAGTATTTCGTAGATAAGGGATTTAGAACCTAATAATGAGTATTTGCTGGAAGCCGGTAAATCAAACCCCTTAATCAATATTTGGTGTAAGCTGGTGTATCGCGTCCTTAATCAATATTTAGTGGAAGCCGGTATATCAATCCCCTGTATCAGTATTTTGTGGAAACCGGTATATAGAACCCAATAATGAGTATTTGCTGGAAGCTGGTAAATCAAACCCCTTAATCAATATTTGGTGGAAGTTGGTGTATCGCAGGCCTTAATCAATATTTGGTGGAAGCCGGTATATCAATACCCTCTATTAGTATTTTGTGGAAACAGGTTAATAGAACCCAATAATGAGTACTTGCTGGAAGCTGGTATATCACACCCCTTAATCAATATTTGGTGAAAGCCGGTGTATCGCAGGCCTAAATCAATATTTGGTGGAATCCGGTATATCAATATCCTGTATCAGTATTTTGTGGAAACCGGTATATAGAACCCAATAATGAGTATTTGCTGGAAGCTGGTAAATTAAACCCCTTAATCAATATTTGGTGGAAGCTGGTGTTTTGCAGGCCTCAATCAATATTTGGTGGAAGCCGGTATATTAATACCCTCTATCAGTATTTTGTGGAAACCGATATATAGAACCCAATAATGAGTATTTGCTGGAAGCCGGTAAATCAAACCCCTTATTCAATATTTGGTGGAAGCTGTGTATCTCAGGCCTCAATCAATATTTGGTGGAAGCCGGTATATCAATACCCTGTATCAGTATTTTGTGAAAACAGGTATATAGAACCCAATAATGAGTATTTGCTGGAAGCTGGTATATCAAACCCCTTAATCAATATTTGGTGGAAGCTGGTGTATCGCAGGCCTCAATCTATATTTGGTGAAAGCCGGTGTTTCACACCCCTCAATCAATATTTTGTGGAAGCAGGTAAATCGCACCCCGTAATCACTTTTTTGGGGGGCAACAGATATATCACACCAGTTGCAATTAGTTATTCCAATAACGTTTGTCCCTCTATCTAGCTGCTGTATCTCAGCAGGACCGCACACAACTGCTGCACAATACAAATGCACTATAAAAAACTTTCTATGTTAGACGGTATATTATAGGTATATCACACCCCTCAAGCAGTTTTTTTTTTGGGGGGGAACAGGTATATCACACCAGTTGCAATTGCCTTTTCCAATTGCGTTTGTCCCTCTATCTATCTGCGGTATCTCAGCAGAACCGCACACAACTGCTGCACAATACAAATGCACTATAATATACTTTCTATGTTAGAAAGTATATTATAAGTATATCACACCCCTCAGTATGTCACACCTATCGATAGCACTCCTATACCAGTCCTTAAAAGGACTTTTGTGGCCCTATTAGCTAGCGTTTGGTGTCTCTAACAGTATAAATCAATTCACGGCACTCGAAAATTGCAAAATGAAGCTTAAGTATTTATTTAGGCCACCAGTGGTTTTCTGTTTAATTTGGCCAACGTTTCGGTCCTCCCGGACTGCGTATGTCCGGTATAAAAGGCATTCTAATCGCGCGATAGTACGAGGAGCGTCTGACCTCATAGATACGTGCGCAGTATTATTCTGTGTGCTATAAGGGAAATCCTGACAATGAAGTCCGATCATGTGGCACTGTGTCACATGTACCTGGGGATGGATCGGCGCATGCGCCGGAGAGCTTGACGCGCAATAGAGGCATGAAGTGTCCAGAAATAGTGAAACAGATAATAAGCGGGCTAACATCGATGTGTATAGAAATGTATATAGTAATATGGGCATATCATTGCAATAATATATAGGAAGGACTCATACAGTTTACTCCACACCAATAAGCATTATACATGTCATTAGTATACATAATAGAATTGTTAACATAGTGATTAATATAGACATAGGCATGACCTCACAAAAGAGGGACACTACAAAGTGCCGTGAATTGATTTATACAATTATTGGGACATCTTCCCATCACAGAGCACCGAGTGAACACATGAAAAGTGCCAGCCATCCAACTTGTACATGGTGTCCCTAAAAAGTCTGTCCCTGCTTCACACAGCAACCTCTCCCTACACTGGCAAGACAGAATGTAAAATGGCTGCCAGATCAGGTTTATTTATAGGGTAGGGGGTGTGTCCATGTGCTGAAACGTCTCAATTGGCTGCCCTGTCCCACCTGATGGATGTGTCATGGGTCAAAGTTCTTCACAATGCTAAGAATATGGCGCTGGCAGACATCGCCATATGTTCGCCTGTTTGGCGAACCGTGAACGTGCAAGGTTCGCCGTGAAATGACAGCTGAGCAAACCGCAAGGCCATCTCTACTCAACCTGTGCTGCTATACTACATTGCTACCCATGTGGATTACAAATGACATTATTGCCTTATGTGGATTACAAGTGACTTTTACTACCTCATTTGGATTACAAATGACATTATTTCCCATGGATTACAAATAATGACGTTGCCCTATATCCTATGGATTACAAGGGACTCTGTTGTACTTGATAGACGTTGTTGCACTTAAAGTTCCAGTTTGGTGCACATTCGGTGTACATTCAAACATGAAGAAAAGAGACTCTAATGTGGTTTTATTATTGCACTGTTTTCTTGCATTAAAAATGCGCCTTATCTATTTGCCTTAAATATTTGTACTAACCTTTTACATTTTCAGCAACGTTTAAGCACTTTTGCCCATTGTGTGTATTCTTTTGCAGGTACAACAATGTGATACTGTGCATTTTTGCATGGACTTTGCACTTAATACTTTTAACCAGATAGTCAGCACCTTATTGCTTAGTTATTATGGACTACCTCTGAGGACGTTAACATACGTCACAAGCAGATATAAGATCGTGAAGGGTAACCTTGCTGCTAATGTGTGTTTGGAGGTAATAACCCTCATTGAGATATGGGAGAGAACCGGCTCCTTCTCCTAGTCTATTTATGTCCTAAGGTATGGGGCACCGCCTTAGGGAAATTGTGTGTAGTTACCTGTTCAGTCATCAAGGTGACAAAGCGTAAAGCATTATAAGGCCTTGGTGCTAGTAAGGGAATACAGGATGAAGCCACCCTTCTATTTGCGGACGTCTCATAGCATCGTGGAGGGATTACAGTACATGACACCTCCACGCTCCATATACGACTATAGCCAAAGTCCTGTGTGGAGTATTTGAGCGCTTGGTGCAGACTTGTTGGATCACTGGTTTTAACGAGAAGGGCAAACTAGACACCCTACTCATACTGGCAGGAACCTAGAGGCCTTCTAGCCGTCTTATATGTTAGTCTGTTTCAGTGTATTCTCATGCAGCACTTAGTATTTTCCCAGGTACCCTGAGATCATATTTATATGTTTACCCTAAGCACAAGCCGAGGACGGCTTGGTTCTTAAGTGCCGGGGAATGTAACGCCCCAGAGGTGCACTACCACCTTTTACACCTCTCCACTATCTGTTATGGTTAATATAACATAATCTATGCACTTATTTCCAGGTCCTGCAAAATGTGTATATTTATTTCTATGAAACTGTTATGTTTAATGTAATGTACCTGGTTCACCAGCAGATGGCGGCATACATGGCAGAGCTACAGGGACACAGGATGGAATCTTCTTTCCATTCTCATCTCCTTCTGGGGAGGAGTTTAGATAATTGAAGTGAAGGTCAGTGAGAGTCTAGCCTACCCCCCTGCCAAGGGAGGCTGTGTGGCAGGAGCTCGTCCCTGCTGGGCGAGCCTTGCCTAGGCCAGCTAGAGCACCTTCAGCTCTCAGCTCTGCTGGACACTGAGGCCAACGCCTGAAGCCTCAGAAGCCAAGGAGAAAGTTCCCTGGATGAAGTGAGAGACAGACCAGATTACAAAAGTTAAGTTGCAGCATACAGCACAGCAAAGGAAAGCTTCCTATTTAATCCTGACAACACAGCAGAGCCAGAGAGTAACTGATGTAGCAGAGCCGAGTGTGTTTGCCTGCCAGAATTAATGCCAAAGCCTGCTGGTGACTAAGACAAAGTTGGAAGATTCGTTCCCGATGAAAGTTTATTCAAGTAAAGCTGTTATCAAGTTTATCACAAATCGGGACTCAATTTTTTTCATCATCCTATTTCTATATCTTTTTTGTCCAACCAGACTGTATGTTACTCTGCTTTAATTCTTCTAGCGCCGTTCTATGGAAACGGTAGGCTTAAAGAGCACATCAAATGCTTAAAATAACTTTTTCTTCATATACACTCACCTAAAGAATTATTAGGAACACCTGTTCTATTTCTCATTAATGCAATTCTCTAGTCAACCAATCACATGGCAGTTGCTTCAATGCATTTAGGGGTGTGGTCCTGGTCAAGACAATCTCCTGAACTCCAAACTGAATGTCAGAATTAGAAAGAAAGGTGATTTAAGCAATTTTGAGCGTGGCATGGTTGTTGGTGCCAGACGGGCCGGTCTGAGTATTTCACAATCTGCTCCGTTACTGGGATTTCCACGCACAACCATTTCTAGGGTTTACAAAGAATGGTGTGAAAAGGGAAAAACATCCAGTATGCGGCATTCCTGTGGGCAAAAATGCTTTGTGGATGCTAGAGGACAGAGGAGAATGGGCCGACTGATTCAAGCTGATAGAAGAGCAACGTTGACTGAAATAACCACTCGTTACAACCGAGGTATGCAGCAAAGCATTTGTGAAGCCACAACACGCACAACCTTGAGGCGGATGGGCTACAACAGCAGAAGACCCCACCGGGTACCACTCATCTCCACTACAAATAGGAAAAAGAGGCTACAATTTGCACGAGCTCACCAAAATTGGACTGTTTAAGACTGGAAAAATGTTGCCTGGTCTGATGAGTCTCGATTTCTGTTGAGACATTCAAATGGTAGAGTCCGAATTTGGCGTAAACAGAATGAGAACATGTATCCATCCTCTGATGGCTACTTCCAGCAGGATAATGCACCATGTCACAAAGCTTGAATCATTTCAAATTGGTTTCTTGAACATGACAATGAGTTCACTGTACTAAAATGGCCCCCACAGTCACCAGATCTCAACCCAATAGAGCATCTTTGGGATGTGGTGGAACGGGAGCTTCGTGCCCTGGATGTGCATCCCTCAAATCTCCATCAACTGCAAGATGCTATCCTATCAATATGGGCCAACATTTCTAAAGAATGCTATCAGCACCTTGTTGAATCAATGCCACGTAGAATTAAGGCAGTTCTGAAGGCAAAAGGGGGTCCAACACCGTATTAGTATGGTGTTCCTAATAATTCTTTAGGTGAGTGTATAACACTGCCACCTCCGCAGCAGATAGTCCATGTACAAACACGTGTTGCATAAAGTATCACAAAATGGAGGCATGCATAAGATGGTGGTTTAACCACTTAAGGACCACAGGTTTATACCCCCCTAAAGACCAGGCCCTTTTTTACAAATCGGCACTACACTACTTTCACCGTTTATTGCTCGGTCATGCAACTTACCACCCAAATGAATTTTACCTCCTTTTCTTCTCACTAATAGAGCTTTCATTTGGTGGTATTTCATTGCTGCTGACATTTTTACTTTTTTTGTTATTAATCGAAATTTAACGATATTTTTGCAAAAAAATGACATTTTTCACTTTCAGTTGTAAAATTTTGCAAAAAAAACGAGATCCATATAGAAATTTTGCTCTAAATTTATAGTTCTACATGTCTTTGATAAAAAAAAAATGTTTGGGTAAAAAAAAAATGGTTTGGGTAAAAGTTATAGCGTTTACAAACTATGGTACAAAAATGTGAATTTCCGCTTTTTGAAGCAGCTCTGACTTTCTGAGCACCTGTCATGTTTCCTGAGGTTCTACAATGCCCAGACAGTACAAACACCCCACAAATGACCCCATTTCGGAAAGTACACACCCTAAGGTATTCGCTGATGGGCATAGTGAGTTCATAGAACTTTTTATTTTTTGTCACAAGTTAGCGGAAAATGATGATTTTTTTTTATTTTATTTTTTTTCCTACAAAGTCTCATATTCCACTAACTTGTGACAAAAAATAAAAACTTCTATGAACTCACTATGCCCATCACGAAATACCTTGGGGTCTCTTCTTTCCAAAATGGGGTCACTTGTGGGGTAGTTATACTGCCCTGGCATTCTAGGGGCCCAAATGTGTGGTAAGGAGTTTGAAATCAAATTCTGTAAAAAATGACGAGTGAAATCCGAAAGGTGCTTTTGGAATGTGGGCCCCTTTGCCCACCTAGGCTGCAAAAAAGTGTCACACATCTGGTATCTACGTACTCAGGAGAAGTTGAGGAATGTGTTTTGGGGTGTCATTTTACATATACCCATGCTGGGTGAGATAAATATCTTGGTCAAATGCCAACTTTGTATAAAAAAATGGGAAAAGTTGTCTCTTGCCAAGATATTTCTCTCACCCAGCATGGGTATATGTAAAATGACACCCCAAAACACATTCCCCACCTTCTCCTGAGTACGGCAATACCAGATGTGTGACACTTTTTTGCAGCCTAGGTGGGCAAAGGGGCCCATATTCCAAAGAGCACCTTTCGGATTTCACAGGTCATTTTTTACAGAATTTGATTTCAAACTCCTTACCACACATTCGGGCCCCTAGAATGCCAGGGCAGTATAACTACCCCACAAGTGACCCCATTTTGGAAAGAAGACACCTCAAGGTATTCCGTGAGGGGCATGGCAAGTTCCTAGAATTTTTTATTTTTTGTCACAAGTTAGTGGAAAATGATGATTTTATTATTTTTTTTTTTTTTTCATACAAAGTCTCATATTCCACTAACTTGTGACAAAAAATAAAAACTTCCATGAACTCACTATGCCCATCAGCGAATACCTTGGGGTCTCTTCTTTCCAAAATGGGGTCACTTGTGGGGTAGTTATACTGCCCTGGCATTCTAGGGGCCCGAATGTGTGGTAAGGAGTTTGAAATCAAATTCTGTAAAAAATGACCTGTGAAATCCGAAAGGTGCTCTTTGGAATATGGGCCCCTTTGCCCACCTAGGCTGCAAAAAAGTGTCACACATCTGGTATCTCTGTATTCAGGAGAAGTTGAGGAATGTGTTTTGGGGTGTCTTTTTACATATACCCATGCGGGGTGAGATAAATATCTTGGTCAAATGCCAACTTTGTATAAAAAAATGGGAAAAGTTGTCTTTTGCCAAGATATTTCTCTCACCCAGCAGGGGTATATGTAAAATGACACCCCAAAACACATTCCCCACCTTCTCCTGAGTACGGGGATACCAGATGTGTGACACTTTTTTGCAGCCTAGGTGGGCAAAGGGGCCCATATTCCAAAGAGCACCTTTCGGATTTCACAGGTCATTTTTTACAGAATTTGATTTCAAACTCCTTACCACACATTTGGGCCCCTAGAATGCCAGGGCAGTATAACTACCCCACAAGTGACCCCATTTTGGAAAGAAGAGACCCCAAGGTATTCGCTGATGGGCATAGTGAGTTCATGGAAGTTTTTATTTTTTGTCACAAGTTAGTGGAATATGAGACTTTGTATGAAAAAAAAAAAAAAAAAAAAAAAAATCATCATTTTCCACTAACTTGTGACAAAAAATAAAAAATTCTAGGAACTTGCCATGCCCCTCACGGAATACCTTGGGGTGTCTTCTTTCCAAAATGGGGTCACTTGTGGGGTAGTTATACTGCCCTGGCATTTTCCAGGGGCCCTAATGTGTGGTAAGTAGGTAAATGACCTGTGAAATCCTAAAGGTGCTCTTTGGAATATGGGCCCCTTTGCCCACCTAGGCTGCAAAAAAGTGTCACACATGTGGTATCGCCGTATTCAGGAGAAGTTGGGGAATGTGTTTTGGGGTGTCATTTTACATATACCCTTGCTGGGTGAGAGAAATATCTTGGCAAAAGACAACTTTTACCATTTTTTTATACAAAGTTGGCATTTGACCAAGATATTTCTCTCACCCAGCATGGGTATATGTAAAATGACACCCCAAAACACATTCCCCAACTTCTCCTGAGTACGGCGATACCAGATGTGTGACACTTTATTGCAGCCTAGATGCGCAAAGGTGCCCAAATTCCTTTTAGGAGGGCATTTTTAGACATTTGGATACCAGACTTCTTCTCACGCTTTGGGGCCCCTAGAATGCCAGGGCAGTATAAATACCCCACATGTGACCCCATTTTGGAAAGAAGACACCCCAAGGTATTCAATGAGGGGCATGGCGAGTTCATAGAAATTTTTTTTTTTTGGCACAAGTTAGCGGAAATTGATATTTTTAATTTTTTTCTCACAAAGTCTCCCGTTCCGCTAACTTGGGACAAAAATTTCAATCTTTCATGGACTCAATATGCCCCTCACGGAATACCTGGGGGTGTCTTCTTTCCGAAATGGGGTCACATGTGGGGTATTTATACTGCCCTGGCATTCTAGGGGCCCTAAAGCGTGAGAAGAAGTCTGGAATATAAATGTCTAAAAAAATTTACGCATTTGGTTTCCGTGAGGGGTATGGTGAGTTCATGTGAGATTTTATTTTTTGACACAAGTTAGTGGAATATGAGACTTTGTAAGAAAAAAAAAAAAAAAATTTCCGCTAACTTGGGCCAAAAAAATGTCTGAATGGAGCCTTACAGAGGGGTGATCAATGACAGGGGGGTGATCAATGACAGGGGGGTGATCAATGACAGGGGGGGTGATCAATGACAGGGGGGTGATCAGGGAGTCTATATGGGGTGATAACCACAGTCATTGATCACGCCCGTGTAAGGCTTCATTCAGACGTCTGGATGCGTTTTGCGGATCCGATCCATCTATCAGTGGATCCGTAAAAATCATGCGGACATCTGAATGGAGCTTTACAGGGGGGTAATCAATGACAGGGGGGTGATCAGGGAGTCTATATGGGGTGATCACCACAGTCATTGATCATGCCCCTGTAAGGCTTCATTCAGACGTCCGGATGCGTTTTGCGGATCCGATCCATCTATCAGTGGATCCGTAAAAATCATGCGGACGTCTGAATGGAGCTTTACAGGGGGGTAATCAATGACAGGGGGGTGATCAGGGAGTCTATATGGGGTGATCACCACAGTCATTGATCACGCCCCTGTAAGGCTTCATTTAGACGTCCGGATGCGTTTTGCGGATCCGATCCATCTATCAGTGGATCCGTAAAAATCATGCGGACATCTGAATGGAGCTTTACAGGGGGGTGATCAATGACAGGGGTGTAATCAATGACAGGGGGGTGATCAGGGAGTCTATATGGGGTGATAACCACAGTCATTGATCACGCCCGTGTAAGGCTTCATTCAGACGTCCGGATGCGTTTTGCGGATCCGATCCATCTATCAGTGGATCCGTAAAAATCATGCGGACGTCTGAATGGAGCTTTACAGGGGGGTAATCAATGACAGGGGGGTGATCAGGGAGTCTATATGGGGTGATCACCACAGTCATTGATCATGCCCCTGTAAGGCTTCATTCAGACGTCCGGATGCGTTTTGCGGATCCGATCCATCTATCAGTGGATCCGTAAAAATCATGCGGACGTCTGAATGGAGCTTTACAGGGGGGTAATCAATGACAGGGGGGTGATCAGGGAGTCTATATGGGGTGATCACCACAGTCATTGATCACGCCCCTGTAAGGCTTCATTTAGACGTCCGGATGCGTTTTGCGGATCCGATCCATCTATCAGTGGATCCGTAAAAATCATGCGGACATCTGAATGGAGCTTTACAGGGGGGTGATCAATGACAGGGGTGTAATCAATGACAGGGGGGTGATCAGGGAGTCTATATGGGGTGATAACCACAGTCATTGATCACGCCCGTGTAAGGCTTCATTCAGACGTCCGGATGCGTTTTGCGGATCCGATCCATCTATCAGTGCATCCGTAAAAATCATGCGGACATCTGAATGGAGCTTTACAGGGGGGTAATCAATGACAGGGGGGTGATCACCACAGTCATTGATCATGCCCCTGTAAGGCTTCATTCAGACGTCCGGATGCGTTTTGCGGATCCGATCCATCTATCAGTGCATCCGTAAAAATCATGCGGACATCTGAATGGAGCTTTACAGGGGGGTAATCAATGACAGGGGGGTGATCACCACAGTCATTGATCATGCCCCTGTAAGGCTTCATTCAGACGTCCGGATGCGTTTTGCGGATCCGATCCATCTATCAGTGCATCCGTAAAAATCATGCGGACATCTGAATGGAGCTTTACGGGGGGGTAATCAATGACAGGGGGGTGATCACCACAGTCATTGATCATGCCCCTGTAAGGCTTCATTCTGATGTCCGTATGCGTTTTGCGGATCCGATCCATCTATCAGTGCATCCGTAAAAATCATGCGGACATCTGAATGGAGCTTTACAGGGGGGTGATCAATGACAGGGGGGTGATCAGGGAGTCTATATGGGGTGATCACCACAATCATTGATCATGCCCCTGTAAGGCTTCATTCAGACGTCCGGATGCGTTTTGCGGATCCGATCCATCTATCAGTGCATCCGTAAAAATCATGCGGACATCTGAATGGAGCTTTACAGGGGGGTGATCAGGGAGTCTATATGGGGTGATCACCACAGTCATTGATCATGCCCCTGTAAGGCTTCATTCAGACGTCCGGATGCGTTTTGCGGATCCGATCCATCTATCAGTGGATCCGTAAAAATCATGCGGACGTCTGAATGGAGCTTTACAGGGGGGTGATCAATGACAGGGGGGTGATCAATGACAGGGGGGTGATCAGGGAGTCTATATGGGGTGATCACCACAGTCATTGATCACGCCCCTGTAAGGCTTCATTCAGACGTCCGGATGCGTTTTGCGGATCCGATCCATCTATTAGTGGATCCGTAAAAATCATGCGGACGTCTGAATGGAGCTTTACAGGGGGGTGATCAATGACAGGGGGGTGATCAATGACAGGGGGGTGATCAGGGAGTCTATATGGGGTGATCAGGGGCTAATAAGGGGTTAATAAGTGACGGGGGGGGGGTGTAGTGTAGTGTAGTGGTGCTTGGTGGGACTTTACTGAGCTACCTGTGTCCTCTGGTGGTCGATCCAAACAAAGGGGACCACCAGAGGACCAGGTAGCAGGTATATTAGACGCTGTTATCAAAACAGCGTCTAATATACCTGTTAGGGGTTAAAAAAAACACATCTCCAGCCTGCCAGCGAACGATCGCCGCTGGCAGGCTGGAGATCAACTCTCTTACCTTCCGTTCCTGTGAGCGCGCGCGCCTGTGTGCGCGCGTTCACAGGAAATCTCGGCTCACGCGAGATGACGCCTATTGGCGTTAGCGTAGCCTGGGGGAGCCGCCGCGATGACGCCTTTCGGCGTTACAGTTGCGGGAAGTGGTTAAGATGGTGATTTAAGATGGTGGTTCAACTGTTCAATCTTGTCATTCAACATAAATCGTGGATATATTTCTCTCTTCAGTATCTGTACTCTCACTTTAAGTTATTTAAGCACTTTATTCTCTCTGAGAGGCATATCTGACATTTGCTATTGGTTTGTTTGTACGCAGATTGTGATATGATTTGCACAGTTTGTTAACAGTTTGCTTTAATGGCTCAGTATGATCTGGTATGAGCAGTTCAGTTTGATGGAACTGTGAACAAACATATACAACTGGTTCAGTATACAGTTCTACTCACAATACTAACAATAGGAACCTCACATAACCGTACTAAATGCCTATTTGGCCTCTTGTTCTCATAAAAGTCATCTCTTAGTGGAATGAATGTCTGTTCAGCTCCTCTCCTCTGGTGTAATGACTCTTCCCACACAGGCTCAGTGTGAGGCTGGCTGTGATTGGTCAAGACTCCTGTGCAGTAACAGTTTAACTCTATGCTTTCTGTTGATAATTCTGCTGTGTCATTGAGCTTACCTTACATTCATTTTACTGAATCTTTTCTGCGAACACAATATATAACTGTTATATGAAATCCAAAACATAATGTCACTGTAAATAACTCTTTCTGTCTTTAACATATAAACATATGAACTGTATTGGCAGGCCTAGCTGTATACACATATAAGCCATATTAGCAACCTAGGGCAGGTCTTAGCTGGCCAGCTACACCAACTACCCCATTTTTTGCAACGGACGGCCGTGCCTAGGGTTTCAGTGTATCTAGGTAGGAGCATCGTAACAAGGGCAACATGATTAAGGGACATTAGGCCACCCTACACCACTCTGGCATTCCTACCCTGGGTACCATCCAGGGGCCCTGTGCCCTTGTTGCTTCAATGCAACTGGCGTCACGACAAACACTTACAAAAATTTAACTTGGGGTACTTTCACACTAGTGTTTCTTTTCCGGTATTGAGTTCCGTCACAGGGGCTAAATACCGGAAAAAAACTGATCAGTTTTATCCTAATGCATGCGGATCCGTCTGACAAATGCCATCAGTTTGCGTCCGGATTGTCGGAGCGACGGAACTGCCTGCCGGAATCCTCTGATGCAAGTGTGATAGTACCCTTAGTCACTGAGTTATAACATCTATCAGTCTAGCACCACCCTGTGTGTGCTCTTTTCCTTATTTCTCTGTCCACCTCACTGAGGTGGTCACATACAGTACAGACCAAAAGTTTGGACACACCTTCTCATTCAAAGAGTTTTCTTTATTTTCATGACTATGGAAATTGTAGATTCACACTGAAGGCATCAAAACTATGAATTAACACATGTGGAATTATATTCATAACAAACAAGTGTGAAACAACTGAAAATATGTTATATTCTAGGTTCTTCAAAGTAGCCACCTTTTGCTTTGATTACTGCTTTGCACACTCTTGGCATTCTCTTGATGAGCTTCAAGAGGTAGTCCCCTGAAATGGTTTTCACTTCACAGGTGTGCCCTGTCAGGTTTAATAAGTGGGATTTCTTGCCTTATAAATGGGGTTGGGACCATCAGTTGCGTTGAGGAGAAGTCAGGTGGATACTACTGAATAGACTGTTAGAATTTGTATTATGGCAAGAAAAAAGCAGCTAAGTAAAGAAAAACGAGTGGCCATCATTACTTTAAGAAATGAAGGTCAGTCAGTCAGCTGAAAAATTGGGAAAACTTTAAAAGTAAGGGCTATTTGACCATGAAGGAGAGTGATGGGGTGCTGTGCCAGATGTGTTTTTGCTATTTATTCGATACTTTGGAGAGACAGGGGCTGGCACATGAATCCTGGCAAATTTGCTAACACTTGAACCTCTTTTCCTGGTGTATATGTAGGAGAAAACTACTCCCCTTGCGCTGCCGTAAGATTTTGCTAAGACGGGAGCAAAATTTTGGTCTTTGGTAAATGACCCCTGATGCCATGTACTGTATGATGTCTGATTTAAATTTTTTACGTCACTTATGGAATAACCCTTTTATTGCAATGTATACACTATGAATATCACCTGTTTTATTGTGGTTTTTATGTGTTGTCCTATTTGTATATGTTTTGACAAGTATTAGATGCTGTAACAGGGAGTGTCGTGTCATTCCTTCCTAGATGACTCAGAATTGCCATAGAACCTGTTCCGTGTCTCCTCCCCCCACCTTGGATCCTATCAGTATTATATAAGTAGCAGGTTTACTTCAATAGCAAACAGAACCTCTTGACTCCTGTGAGCGGTATGTATACATGGTATTCCGATATGCATGCAGGGTGTGAGCTACTGGAATGCAGACTACTTATCAGTAACTCACAATTTATGTGGACTGCTCTACATAACGCAGACCAAATTCTTATTTTGTACAAGAAGTGCATGTGAATTCCTGCAGGGAGTCTTGCTCAATTATGTTGTGTACCATATATTTCCTAAAAAAAAATAATAATCTACCGAATCTTTAATCCTATGAACTATACTTTATGTGGCTAGAGATTTCAGACAACCAGTTACTGAATGACTTGTTCAAGGTTAGTTTGTGAAGGTTGTTGATCCAGTAGAAAAAGCTGTAGATTACATGATGGCTAGCTGACTATTGATAGATTGCTGTGTCCCTTGGCTTCAGTAACACAAGAGACTTGAGCATGCGTTTAAAGCCTCATTCACATGTCAGTTTTTTCCCATGAGTGATTGTGAGCCAAAACCAGGATTGGAGCCTCCACAGACATAAGGTGTAAGGGAAAGATCTGCACCTGTTCTGTGTTTACAGCTGCACCTGGTTTTGGCTCAAAATCACTTATGTAAATGCAACGGGTGCCTCCCCCTAGGGCCCTCTACTTAATGAGACCCAGGTATAGGAAATGCTGAGTGGGAGGAATAATTGAGGGATTTGAAAGAAACATTGAGTCCAGACCTTGTATGTAGTTGAACAGCAGCTTTACTTTGCATAAACGTTCTCCAAAATGTTTACAGGCTTTGTCTTGGTTCCAGCAGGCTTTAGCATGAAACTGTCAGGCGAACTCGACTCTGTTTCTCTCTGGCTCTGCTGTGCTGACAGGCTGACTTTATGACTGTATGCTGCACTTCTCTCTTTGTAGGGTCTGTTTCTAAATTTAGGCCAGGGAACTTTCCTCCTGGCTCCTGAGGCTCTAAGCTTTGGCCTCCATTGCCAGCAGAGATGTGCCCTGCACACCTTCCCCTAGCAGGGGGTAAGCTAGACTAACGCTCACTAGTGGTACTCGCCCAGACCTCTCCAAAGGGGGGGGGGGGGGTAGAATGGAATGGAAGGTTCCATTTTATCTAAGATAGCTCTGCCATTTGCGCTGCCACCTGTTGGGGAACCAGGCACATTACATATAAACAGTTGCAAACATTAGAACTGCACAGTGTGGTGAACCTGGAATAGAATGCATAGGTGACATTAACCCATTCGCTACCAGCGCCGTACATGTGTGGCGCTGGAGCGATGTGCGAACATGGCACCCACTCGCACGTGCAGCGGGCGTCAGGGCCAGCAGATCTCTGCTGTTTCAAATAGCAGAGACCTGCGGCTAATCCCCGTGACCGGCAATAATGCCGATCGCGGTAATTAAATGCTTTAGATGCCGTGACCAAGTGAGGTCATGGCATCTAAATGCGCAAAAACCCGTGTGGCCAAATGGGGCATCGGTACTTGCGCTGAACACTTTCAGCCTCGCTGATGAGGCTGAAAGTGTTCATTCTGCAATTCTTATTTTGGCCAACAGATGGCAGGCCAGGATAAGAAATTAGCAAAATTGACTTTCAATGGCAATTTAAAAATCCCTGAAAGAACAAAATGAAAAATTCAAAAAACATAATTAATAAGCTCATATATGAGTCACAAAATGATCACAATTTTTTTTTAAATGGCTAAAAAATATATATATAAAAAAAATATAAAATTAAATCACCATACGGTCTCAGATAAACGGTACACTCCCAATACTTAGATCAACCACAAAAAAGAGTGCAAAACACACCATTAATGAATCATAAAATGTAATATTTATTGATAACAATAGTTAAAAAATGATATTCACAATACTAGCTTGTGAATGAGCAGGGACAAAAACACAGTTGCACACCACCTCAATTGTGGACTCTCAGCTATAACAAGTTGCAACAATGAAATCGACCTCTAAAGATGTTAATAATCCCAATACAGGGTAAAGCGGTCAAGTTTATATAAAGTGCATATGCATTAGAAAATGTGCCAAAAAGTGACTAGTCCATATTAAGAGCAGCGAAATAACAAACAAGTATACTCGCTAACCTACAAATGCGACATGAATGGCAACATACCAATGGAAAGAGAGTTAAAGACAGAGTGGTGGCGCTCCTCGACACGCGTTTCGCGTGTGATCGTTTCCTCAGGAGTTTAAATCACCCCCCTTTCCGTATAATTAAAAAATAAATATCTAAATAACAATAAATATAAACATCATGGGTATCACCGCAAACGAAACCACCCATACTATTTAAATGGGAAAAAAAGTCCAATACGGCGAATGGCGTAGAAAAAAGGGTTAAAATGGCCGATTTGCCATTTTTTCATTGCTTCTCTTCCCCAAATTTTTTTATAAAATGTGATCAAAAAGTAACACACACTCCAAAATGGTATCAATAAAAAAAATGAGCCCCTTTAACAGCTCAGTAGACATAAGTATAAAAAAGTTATGGGGGTCAGAATATGGTGGTGTCAAAAAAAAATAATTCTCAAAGTTAAAATTTATTTTTACACTATTTAGACATAAAAAACCTATACATATTGGGTATAGTTGCAATCGTACTGACCCAGAAAATGAAGGGCATGGGTCAGTTTTGCCGTAAACGAAACGCTGTAGAACCAAAACCCGCAAAACGGTGGAAGGACTGCTTTTTTTTTTCCAATTCCACCTCATTTGGAATTTTTTCCCGCTTCCCACTACATTTAATAATTAAAGGTGGCGTTAGAAAGTACAACTTGTCCCGAAAAAATAAGCCCTCATACAGCTATGTGACTGGAAATATAAAAAAGTTATGGCTCACGGAAAATAGAGAAGAAAAATGAAAACACAAAAAGGAAAAAAACCTCCGGTAGCCAAGGGGTTAATATTAGTAGACACAGATAGAAGCCGGGTGAAGGAGTGGGAACACCACTCTGGGCTGTTACAGAAATCACTGACTGAACACTGACGTGTGAATGAGGCTTAAGTTGGGAAATGACCGCACCCAACCAAAACCGGAAAGAATCAACACAGCTGATGGGACAAACATTGTGCTGTATGAAGATGAATAAATGATTTTTTTTTTTAAATGGGATATATAACTAAATAATGGACTTTGTCCTTATAGCTTTCAAATGTCAGACTTTTCCATGATATCATACATTTCTTTGCACATGTAATGTACCTTGGCACTTTGTAATCTCTGCTATTGCAAATTTTATCAAATGAACATGATATGGCAGTGGTTTGAAGGCATTGCAGACAGAAATACCATATACCAATGTGTATGGTCTATGAGGGAAGCTGGCGAGAGGATAATCTGCTCACTGAATATCAGTCATGGTGCTCCAAGAAGTCCTCATGCACATGACCATTTTACAGATGCCTATTAAAGCCTCACTCACACGTCAGTGATTCACGGACATGTGCTATACGTGTTCTCCATGGACAGCACATGTGTAACGCTCCAGAGTGTCATTACAATTTCTTCACCCCGCTACTGTCTTTATTGGTTAACCTCATGTCATCTTGTGCATTTATTCCAAGTCCTTCACAATGTGCATTTCTATTTCTATGTAACTGTTGTGTTTAAATGTAATGTGCCTGGTTCACCAGCAGGTGGTAGCAAATATGGCAGAGCTACAGTTAGGTAGAATGGGGCTTTCCATTCCATTCTAACCCCCCTCTGTGGAGGAGTGGACGTGCCCAGGCCAAGCCAAGGCAGCCAGAGCACCTTCAGCTCTGCTGGATGTGGAGGCCACAGCTTAGAGCCTCAGGAGTCAGGAGGAGAGTTCCCTGGCGTAATCAAGAGACAGACTACAAAGAAAGATGTTGCAGCATAAAGAAGAAGCTGAGTTATACAGCAAGCCTGTCAGTACAGCAGAGCCAGAGAGCAACAGATGTAGCAGAGTTGAGTTTGCCTGCCAGAGTTTTAATGCCAAAGCCTGTTGGGACCAAGACAAAGCCTGAAACTGTTTGGAGAAACGTTTATGCAAAGTAAAGCTGCTATACAACTTCATCACAAGGTCTGGACTCAATTATTTCTTCAAATTCCTCAACTATTCCCCCCTATTTGTCTGCTTCGGAGCCAACGTTCATTATAGCTAGAGATGAGCAACGTTTTGTAAAATTCGATTCGGCTGCTTCGCTGAATTTTACATTCAATTTTACTTCGTCAAGAAGCGCATTTATTTGTAAGTAGTGGATACAATGACAGGAAGTGGCTATTGCGCCACGCTCCGTCATTGTACCCCTCAGATGCCGCGTTCATAGCTGATAGTGGCATCTGACAGCAATAATACAGTGTAAAATGAAAAAAATAAAAATACTTACCTGATCCAATTGCGCGCAACAGGCTGGCCGCCGCCATCTTGCTTGAAGGTCTGGTGCGAAATCTCGCTCTGCCCAAGATGACATAATCAAGCTGGCTGGCGTGGTGACGCCATACGTCACCATGCAGGGATGTCAGCCAAGATCTTCAAGCAAGATGGTGGCGGCTGGCCTGTCGTGAGCAAATGGATCAGGTAGGTATTTTTTTTGTTTGTTTGCTTTTCACACTATTTCAGAGGAAATTCGGCTTTGCGGCAAATTGTATTTATCCTGAAATTTATATTGAAGTCCACTTTGTGGATTTCGATTTACTCATCACAAATTATAGTCTATGGGTCCGTGAAAACCACAGATGCCATCCGTGTTTCACGGATCATTAGGATGAGATGCTTTGAAAATTATTGGACAGACACTTGGACCAGACACAGATCCTTCACAGACATCTTCACGGATGCATCACTGACCATGTTTTCACGGACATGGAAGTGTGAATGAGGCTTAAGGCACGCACAGTCTGCTAGGTCCTTGTACTCAGATTTTATACTGGCACCCTGAGTTATTTCTGTGGGGACATGTTCCAATACAAACAGTTTCATGCCTCTTTTTGGCATAAACTTGTTGCACAATCCCTTTTTTTGCAATTCTTTTAAACACCCAGGTGTTTTTCCACTGTATTCGACACAAAGAAGTGGCGGGGGCCAGGAGACTTTGTTGAATAAGACTTCATTAAATATCTTTGGTAGTTGATTTTTAAAGTGGAAAACCAATTTAAAAACTTGGATTCGGTTCCAACTGGTACTTCGGAACCGAAGCCTACTTTGGTTCCAAGTTTTCAAGTGGTTTTCCACTTTAACGCCACTTTAAAAATCAACTACTGAAGTTTATCAATGAAGTCTTGCGCGAGTTAGCGAATAACTAACTTCAGCTCATCGGAGCCCGCACATTTTAATACCGGATGGAGATGGATCTTCGTACAGTATTAATCCAAAGTTTTGAACGAAGCGACTTCAGATGTAGCCTCATTTTCACACTGATGATCTTTAGCTGTTAACATGGTATGTGCAGCCCATCCCTATACTCCTCCTGGCTATGTACTTAAGAGAAGGGGGTTTCCTTATGTTTTATGCTAAAGGAATGAAACCAGTATGCCTCGTTTTATGGGTGGGGTTGTATACAAATTTATTGCATTGCAAAGGTGAGGATTAGACAGAGAACAAACTGGTTTGGCCAGGGATCATTAAAGCCTAAATGAGCAAAAACCCTCCAAGGTAAGACTTCTGCTGGCTCATACAAGATATGTGCTTTTACACAGCTCTCCAGTATCATATACAATAGTTTAGTTTATATTTAGTAAAAGAAAAGTAAGTGAAGCTAAAATAATTTCTGATTCGATATCTGACTGTATAAATGAAGCTTAAATGTGACTTGAATTGGAAAAAGTATACTTTTATACTTGTCACACCCAGTAAAGTAACTAGAAGTGACTGGGCTGCTCAGTAAATTTTTGAACGGGCCACCCTGCCCCCTAAGCAGGGTTGCCAACCGTCCAGAAATGTCTGGACAGTTCGTAAAAATAGGTGACTTTTTTCCTGGGCCTGTAAAAAAAATTAAGTGTCTGTGATTTTTTTGAGTGGTGGTACATGACTAGACTGTTTTAGTGGTAGTTATCATTTTACAACTCACAGTAAATGCTGGTAATGAGTTCTTATCAGTATATTGAGCTATAGACGTGAATTACTTATAATCCTTATCATTCATTATGGTTTTATAATTTGTCCCTAAAAAAATATTGGATGTCTGCAGGGCCGATTCTAGCTCTTCTGCTGCCTGAGGCAAAAATTAAAATGGCGCCCCCTCCCATTAAAAATTGGTATGAAAGCCAGGTAACATAGTAACATAGTACATAAGGCCGAAAAAAGACATTTGTCCATCCAGTTCGGCCTCTCATCCTGCAAGCTGATCCAGAGGAAGGCAAAAAAAAAAACCTGGGAGGTAGAAGCCAATTTTCCCCACTTTAGGGGAATAAAAAATTCCTTCCCGACTACAATCAGGCAATCAGAATAACTCCCTGGAGTAGCCACCGAAATCCGAGACTGCCCTGCCAGATCTGGGGTGGTACAAGTACAGATAATGTTATTGATATCACCTGCAGTCCTATGTAACACCACAGGTAACACAGTGATAAATCTCTGAGTACAGATACTATAGTGGATGTTACCTGCAGTCCTATATAACAGCTCAGATAACACTAGTGCTGATAATTAGAGATGGCATTGCGGTTCGCCCGGGGGTCGTTTCGCGACAAACTTTCATCTTTCGCGATTCGCCGAACACATGGCGATGTCTATTGGCGCCATATTTTTTGCATTGTGCTGAACTTTGACCCATGACACATCTATCAGGTGGGACAGGACAGCCAATTAAGATGTTTCAGCACATGGACACAACCCGTCCCTATCACAGAACCCGATCTGGCAGCCATTTTACATTCTGTGTTTTGCCAGTGTAGGGAGAGCTTGCTTTGTGGAGCAGGGACAGACTGTTAGGGACACCAAACACTAGCTAATAGGGCCACAAAAGTCATTTTAAAGACTGGTAGTTGTGCTATCGATAGGTGTGACTTACTGAGGGGTGTAATATACTTATAATATGCTTTCTAACATAGAAAGTATATTATAGTGCAGGCATGCTCAACCTGCGGCCCTCCAGCAAAACTACAACTCCCATCATTCCTGGACAGCCAACAGCTATCCGCCTACAGAAGGGCATGGTGGGAGTTGTAGTTTTACAACAGCTGGAGGGCTGCAGGTTGAGCATCCCTGTTATAGTGCATTTGTATTGTGCAGCAGGGACAAACGCTATTGGAATAACTAATTGCAACTGGTGTGATATACCTGTTGCCCCCAAAAAAACTAATTGAGGGTGTGATATACCTATAATATACTTTCTAACATAGAAAGTACATTATAGTGCATTTGTATTGTGCACCAGTTGTGTGCAGTTCTGCTGCTATACTGCAGGTATATAGAGAGCCAAGCATTATTGGAACAACTATTTGCAATGGGTGTGATATACCTGTTGCCCCAAAAAAAACTGATTGAGGGGTGCGATATACCTGCTTCCACCAAATATTGATTAAGGGGTTCTATATACCTGCTTCCACAAAATACAGATTGAGGGGTGCGATATACCTGCTTCCACAAAATACTGATTAAGGGGTTTGATATACCTGCTTCTACAAAATACTGATTAAGGAGTTCTATATACCTGCTTCCACAAAATACTGATTGAGGCCTGCGATATACCTGCTTCCACAAAATACTGCGTGGCAATGTGAACATTGAGGTGTTGTTTCCCCAGGTTCCAGTCCGGGACTTGAGACATGCTCATGTCCAGGGATCGTATTTAATCCTGCTACTGGATCTTGGGTGTGGCTCACTCTGGAGAGTCTGTGTGCAGCAGAGGCCTGGGAAGGTTCTGTCTGTGTGGTCTCAGCTGGGCAAGGCTGAGGGACCACGAGGCTGGGAGCCTGGAGTTGGGGGGACTACTGAGCCCCAAACCCCCACAAGAAACAGTGAACTAGAGACAGTGGGCATACTGTGCTCTGTACAGCCAGGAGGCTGTGGGACATTGGCTGACAAAGCCGCACGAGTTCACAGGGTGTGAACTGTGACCTAGGTGAGTCAGGAAACTCTGTGTTAGTAAGAGCCTAGCCGGGCAAGTGTTTATTATTTTATGTGGACGTCACATGTGTTAGGTGAAGCTGCGACTTCATGATAACCTGTATTGGTTGGAGTGTGCACAATAAATGCACGGTTTGGACCTGAAACTTGGTGTCCTAAAGTCGTATCTGTAAGAATGACCCCCAAATAAGAGGCGATTCCTTACAACTGATTGAGGGGTTTAATATACCTGCTTCCACAAAATACTGATTGAGCGGTGCGATATACCTGCTTCCACCAAATATTGATTCAGGGGTTCTATATACCTGTTTCCACAAAATACTGATTGAGGGGTGCAATATACCTTCTTCCACAAAATATTGATTAAGGGGTTGTATATACCTGAACAAGGAAAAAATACTTATATGGTAGTTGTAGAATCAAATCACTATCACTGAAAACAACTACCTAAAACATAACTACTTTTATTAGAGATCATTAAACACGGATCCCTTACAGGGGACCAATAAACACATGGACAAACACAGAGTCGAACCGTACTGGACCAGGTAGACGGTGATTGCTAAAGGATAGAGGGGTAGGGCAACACCTAAAATTTCCTATAGTCTGTCCCTAGATATCCCTCAAGTTATCCTCTGCCCAGAGATGCACCTGGATGGTAGGAGCACTCTGTCCACGTGCATTGACTACCTGTCCTTGTAACGCCCTTGCTAGAGATAAAAAAAAAAAAACTATACATGGTTTACCAATGAAAAATAACCTGGGTCTCAGTATACACTAAGTACATATTAGATAGATAATTATCGAGAATGGTATAGATATACAGTCCCGATCAAAGCATGATGCGACTCTACCCGACTCGTTTCCCCTTCTCATCCAGAAGGTTCGTCAGGGGACGCAAAAAAAATCTATTATCATAACATATGTGTCACAGATACGTCACAAATGTGCAAATGTGGAGACCAAAAAAAAGGCAAAACAAGACTGGAGCACCCACAAGCCAGCACTGGTCTATGGGACCAAACACAAAATTAGTGTAGTTACTATACGGAGATAAACCATACTGAATACCAGTGGATTACTTATCTGGTGATGAACTTCAGTCTCAACTCACAGACCGATGGTGCTTGGCTTGCGGCGCTCCAGGGGGCAGAAAAAGATGTGGCTCCGTTGTTGTTTTCAGTGATAGTGTTCTATATACTTTCTTCCACAAAATACTGATTGAGGGGTGCGATATACCTGCTTCCACCAAATATTGATTAAGGGGTTCTATATACATGCCATACTCTGTCTCCTCCTCGGCTGACTCCTCCTTTTCCACTGCTACCGTCTCTTTCGCTGCACCCCCCCCCTAAGCTTCCCAGAACCTATTTGACGTGCTAGGTGAGACATTGCAATGCTGTGCTGTGGCTGTTGTGCCTGGAAGCCAAGAGCCACACTGGTCCTGCACTGCTTTCAGCTCTGCATCATAGGCCGATCAGTGGCTAACCCCGCTCAATTTGACAGTTGGTAAAGTGGTGTGCGACAACGGTGCCAATCTGCTGAGCGCGCTGAAACAGGCCAAATCTACACACGTGCCGTGCATGGCACACGTCCTGAACTTAGTAGTGCAGCGATTCATTGCCAAATACCCCGGGGTCCAGGACGTTTTGCGGTAGGCCAGGAAAATCTCTGGCCATTTTAAAAGATCTTATACGGCCATGGCTCGCCGGATTTGTCTGATTTGTGACAGCCCGACGCGCTGGAACTCCACCTTATATATGCTTGATAGGCTGCTCCAGCAGCAACCTGCCGTTAATGACTACCTGTACATACTCTGCAGCAGTACAGGTTCTGAGGAGCTTGGTTTCCTTTCACCGCGCCAGTGGCTGCTCATGCGTGACGCATGCAGACTTCTGCGGCCATTTGATGAGATCAACAAACTGGTCAGTCGCAGCCAGGGCACCATCAGTGAAATCGTACCTTACGCCTTCTTTCTGGAGCGTGCATTGCATTGTGTCATTGATCAAGCTGTCGAGGAGCAGGAGCTGGAAGATGAGGAAGCCGCAATGCTGAATGAATTCCCAGGGGGGCTACTCCATCTGAAACAAGTTAGCAGGAGTCTGAAGAGGAGGAGGAGGATGAGGATGGTGGCTGGGGGGAGGAGGAGCAAGAAGAGCAGGCTTTGAGGGAGACCTTTAAATTTTTTGTGGATCCCTGGTGTTGTCCGTGGCTGGTGGCAGGAGACCAAAGACGACATTCTCTTTGGCGATGAGCAGGACCAAGGGCGCTCCACCGCTTCCAATTTAGTGCAAATGGGGGTCTTCATGCTCCAGTGTTTGAAGAGGGACCCCCGTTTAAAAAGAATAAAAGGCAAGGACCAGTACTGGGTGGCAACGTACTTAGACTCCCGGTACAAACACAAAATGGCAGACATGTTACCAGCATCTCAGAGGGCTGGCAGAATACAGCATTTACAGGCCTTGCTGCGAGAAATGCTGCATTCTGCTGTTGCGGGCGCTGGCAGAGGAATTTCCACCCACAGCGAAACAGGTGCGGGTACCAATCCTACCGCGCCTGCAAGAAGAGGGCGGTTTAAAGATGTCACTTCGGATATGAGATCATTCTTGCAGCCAACCCATCGACAGCCGCCCTCCGGATCCAGCCTCAGGGAACGCCAAGATCAACAGGTGTCCGACTACATCAGGTTAACGGCCGATGTGGACGCTCTGAGAAGCAAGGAACCCCTGGACTACTGGGTGTGCAGGCTTGACCTGTGGCCAGAGCTGGCACAATTTGCCATGGAATTCGAGTGTACTGTCCGAAAGGACGTTCAGCGAAGCAGGGGGGATCGTGACCGATAAGCGCACTCGCCTAGCTCACGACAGTGTGCACTACCTCACATTTCTAAAAATGAATGAGGCATGGATCTTGGAGGAATTCAACACCTGTGACGACCACGTGTAATTTGAATTTCCTCATGCCAGCCCACACATATCTGCCACCACCCAGGACAAAGAATGGTCCTTTTATATACAGCGGCATAAAAGGCCTTTTCTGTCAGGTGAATGCCTAATTTTTGGGGCCTGTACTCCACTTGCCTGCAATAAAATTGTTATCCACTGACCGCCTAATATACCTCCAGCCACATAGTCACTTGTTCTTTTATGTCCAGCGAATGCATAATTTTTGGGGCCTGTACTCCACTGGCCTACAGTAAAATTGTTATCCACCGACCATCTAATATACCTCCATCCACAAAATCACTTGTTCTTTTCTGTCAGGTGAATGCATAATTTTTGGGGCCAGTACTCCACTGGCCTGCAGTAAAATTTGTTATTCACTGACCGTCTAATATACCTCCAGCCACATAATCACTTGTTCTTTTCTGTCAGATGAATGCATAATTTTTGGGGCCTGTACTCCACTGGCCTACAGTAAAATTGTTATCCACTGACCGTCTAATATACTTCTAGCCACATAGTCACTTGTTCTTTTATGTACGGTGAATGCCTAATGTTTGGGGCCTGTACTCCACTGGCCTGCAGTAAAATTGTTATCGACTGATCGTCTTATATTGTCACGGTGCCTCAGGTGTCTGATGGCAGGAGATCAAGAAGACTGGCTGAACGTGGAGGAATCTAACAGCCTCCTTGATTTCTCTTGATTCAGTATTGACAGGGTTAATGACCACTTCCCTTTTCTTAGCTGTTGCTCAGTGGTCATCACTTCTACCCTTTATAGTCTGACCCCTCCCTTCTGACTATGCGGTAGATAGTTTCATTTGGGTTTGGTTGAGCTGGTATGAGGTCATCTCTGGTGTTCCTGCTCGTCCCTCTCTTCAGAAGTTAAGTGTCGCGTTTGTTTGTGTTTTGTATTATTCCCTGTTGTTTGTATCTAGACCTGAGACAGATATTTTCATAAGTGTATCTGTGGAGGAATGGGTTGTCTCTGGTCCTAACCTTATTCCAGGCCTTATAAGGAAATAAGGGCCTAGGTATCCTGCATATGAATATTCCTACCTTCAAGGTCTATTGATATTGATAGGTAGTTAGGGCCCGGATCAAGATTGTTCAGGAGGTGTCCTGTTCCTTCCCTATTTTGCAGGCCCAGTTGCTGTTCCCCTTCCCTTCTGTATTCAGTGTGGTCGTTTTCCCCTACACTGATCGTGACATTATCTACCGCCCAAAAAAAAACGCCATTTCGTTCAGGCCAGTGCAGCTATGGATCCTATGTCTGTACTGGTCGAACATCTGCAGAGACTGTCATTGGAGGTAGCTGACCTCCGCACGACACTGTCGCGACAGTCTTACGAATTCACAGACTACAGGCGGCTGGTTCCGATGGTGGGTACCAGACCTGCCCTGAACCTAAGATTACCGTCCTTTCTAGGGGTAGTGACATTTTAATTTGGTTCAGGGGATCATGTAAGTTGCATTTTAAGCTGCATCCATACTCTTCTGGTGATGAGTGTCAACGTGTGGGTATGATCATTTCTTTGCTTAAGGATGATGCACTGTTTTGGGCTTTTTTATGGGTTGACTACTAGTGCACTAGAGAAAAGCATTTCTGTCTTTGCAATTGATTCTGCACCTCTTACCCAAAAATGCCTGTCGCAGGTCCATTTAAGAGTGGGTGATTTCCATCACAAATCTATCTCATGTTATGTGTTGGAGGGTCTGCCTGCTCCGATGGTTTTGTGCTTACCATGGTTAAGCAAACATAACCCTACCATCAACTGGCAAGTGAGATAGATTCTCGATTGGAGTGATTTTTGCATGGACAACTGTCTTAATGCGTCTTTCTCTATGGTCACCACTAAAACTGTACCCTCATTAATTTCCAAATTTTCTGATGTGTTTTCTGAGAGTGGTAACCAGGAGTTACCCCCGCATCGGGAGTATGATTGTCCCGTCAATCTTATTCCTGGAGCTATACTGCCGAAATATCGGTTGTATAATCTTTCGGAGCCCGAAAGAAAGGCTATGCGAGAGTATATCACTGAGAGGTTGGCGAAGGGTCATATCAGACCATCCAAATCCCCAGTGGCTGCTGGGTTTTTCTTTGTAAAAAAAAAAAAAGGATGGTACCCTTAGACCATGTCTGGACTTCCGTGAGCTCAACCGTATTACTGTCCGCGATCCTTACCCTCTTCCTTTGATTCCGGATTTGTTTAATCAAATTGTCGGTGCCAAAGTGTTCTCTAAATTGGATCTGAGGGGGCATATCATTTGGTAAGGATCAAAGAGGGGGACAAATGGAAGATGGCCTTTAATACCCCTGAGGGTCATTTTGAGAATCTGGTCATGCCTTTTGGGTTAACCAATGCTCCAGCGGTTTTTTAACACTTTGTCAATGACATCTTTCATCATCTGGTGGGGAGATTTGTTGTTGTATATCTGGATGACATACTAATTTATTCTCCAGACATGGAGACTCATGTTACAGGTCCTAAGAGAGAATAAATTGTATGCGAAGATGGAAAAATTTGTTTTTGCTTTTCAGGAAGTGCAATTCCTGGGTTACCTGCTCTCATCCTCAGGTTTTCGTATGGATCCCGAGAAAGTCAGTGCGGTGTTGGACTGGGATCGACCCGAAAATCTGAAAGCGCTTATGCTGTTTTTGGGATTCACCAACTACTACCGTAAATTCCTCTTGAACTATTCTACTGTGGTTAAACCTTTAACAAACATGACTAGGAAGGGGGTCAATTTCTCTGTTTTGTCTGAGGCGGCATTACAAGCCTTTTCTGCTGTGAAGGAATGTTTTGCTTCAGCCCCTATTCTGGTGCAACCGGATGTGTCTCAGCCATTCATTGTAGAGGTTGACGCATCCGAGGTAGGGGTGGGAGCAGTTTTGTCGCAAGGTCCTTCATCTAGTAAATGGCACCTATGTGCTTTTTTCTCTAAAAAACTGTTGACTGCTGAAAGAAATTATGACTTGGGTAGTATGGCATTGCTAGCTATTAAATTGGCTTTTAAAGAATGGCGCCATTGGTTGGAAGGAACAATTCATCCTATTACTGTAATTACTGAACACAAAAATCTGGCTTACCTTGAGTCGGCTAAATGACTGAATCCAAGGCAGGCCAGATGGTCGCTGTTTTTCACCAGATTTAACTTTATTGTCACCTACCGCCCTGGGGTGAAGAATGTCAAGGCGGATGATTTGTCACACAGCTTTCCTGGGGGGGTGATTCTAAAGATCCTAGCCCTATTTTGTCTGAAGGGGTAGTCATATCTGCCCTATATCCTGATCCTGAGGCTAAGGTGTTGGAGGCCCAAGAGGATGCACCGGACTCTCGTCCTCCAGGGAGATTGTTTGTTCCTTCAGACTTAAGTCACAAGGTATTTGAGGAACATCACTGTACTGTCTTGGCTGGACACCCTGGGAGTAGATCCACTGTCGATCTCATCTCGTGCAGATTTTGGTGGCCGGGGCTGCATAAGTGTGTTGAGGACTATGTGTCAGCCTGTTGTACCTGTGCTCGTGCTAAGGTGACACATACTCGGCCTTCTGGATCTCTTCTTCCGTTACCCATCCCGCCCAGACCTTGGATGCATTTGTCCATGGACTTTATCACGGATTTACCAAATTCTTCGGGAAAAAACGTGATCCTGGTGGTAGTCGATCGGTTTAGCAAAATGGTGCATTTTATAGCATTGCCTGCTGTACCTAATGCCAAAACTCTTGCACAGGTGTTTGTCGATAACATTGTGAAACTACATGGCATTCCCTCTGATGTGGTGTCTGATAGGGGGACTCAGTTTGTTACCAGATTCTGGAAAGCGTTCTGTACTCGACTGGGGGTACAATTGTCCTTTTCTTCGGCTTTTCATCCTCAGTCGAACGGACAGACAAAGCACACTAATCAGAATCTGGAGACTTACTTGAGATGTTTTGTTTCGGAGAACCAGGAGGGGTGGTCTTCATTCTTGTCGTTAGCTGAGTTTGCCATTAATAACCGTAGACAGGAGTCCACTGATAAGGTGCCATTTTTTGGGGCATATGGATTCCATCCGCAGTTTGGCACATTTTCTGGTTCTCAAACTTTCGGTATTCCTGAGGAGGAACGATTTTCCTCTTCTTTGTCTTCGATTTGGCGGAAAATTCTAAATAACCTGAAAAAAATGGGCAACAGGTATAAGCGTGTGGCTGACAGAAGACGTATGAATGGTCCGGACCTGAGAGTGGGTGATTCTGTATGGCTGTCCACAAGAAAGATTAAGCTTAAGGTACCTTCTTGGAATGTGGGCCCAATATTTATTGGTCCATATAAGATCACTGCCATTGTTAACCCTGTAGCCTTCCGTCTTGAACTTCCTCAGGCTTTGAAAATTCATAACGTATTTCATAAGTCGTTGTTGAAGAAATGTGTCGAACCTGTGTGTATCTCACTGCTCCCTGGGCCCTGAAAATAAATCAATTTGTCCTCCTCCTGGGCCCCCTCCTGAATTTTGGCCCTGTAGCAGCCACTTCAATGGTAGCTCTACACCCCTGGTCACACCTGTCATTGTGCTCAAATTACACAAGTAAATCAGAATTATACTAAGAGCACCCCTAGTTAGTGTGCCAGTCCATATGCCTGTGATTTGCTAAGAGTATGAAACGAGTAACTCACATTTAGTTTATTCATTTAATTCAGAACAAAATCCTAATAAAGTCAGTATTTCTTTTTGCTACTGTACATGCTCATTATTATAAAGAGATTGAATCATCATCCAAGGCAAACAACTGACTTTGCCTGGTGAGGATACAGGCGGCTGTGTGTTTTCCCCTACAGATTCCATGGTACATGTCCCCTATGATGGGACAACCCAGAAAAGCCCTTTCTGTCAGCTGCTTACTTCCTATATGTGCTCCTATAGGTGGCAATATCAATCCATCAATCCAAGAAGAGGAGATGACTGACATGGCTCTCATCCTGAAATAGTGTCCTCAAATCCTATTTAAAAGGACTATAAGACTTACAAAAAACAGCCTCTTTTAGGACCTGTATACACATGAATTTGGTCTAAAAAAAATACCATTGAAACTGCAGGTTTTTTTCTTTTCCATCCCACATGCATTTTAATGGTTTTATAATGGCGTTTTTCCCAGTAGAGGAGACGATAAAATGCCATAACTTGCTGTGTTGATAAAAAAATAAAAATATGCCAGCGGGACAAAGGATGCAACTAGTGGTGAGCAAAGTAAGCTTCAGAGCCTAGATTCAAAGTTGCTTCGCTCAAAACTTCGGATTAATGCTGTACGGTGATCTGTCTCAGTACAGCATTAAAATGTATTGCCTCCGATAAGGCGAAGTAAGTTATTCCCAAATTCTCGCGAATACCTTTTGGTATTTGATATTTAAAGTGGAAAACCACTTTAAAACTTGGATCCGAACTCTGCTTCAGTTCCAACGGATGCACTCTATTATGTATCCTGTGAATTCAGAAGCAGTTGTTTTTTCAGGCTCACAATCTCAGCTAACTTTGACCCCCCACCCCCAATGAAATTGTGTGAAAGTACAGTAGCTCTTTAAGGTAACAAATGTATTATAATGCGAAAATATGACTGTAGCTTCAATTTGTTATTTTCACTACTATTCTTATAAAGATTAATATATCTTTAATTAATATCATTTTTATTTCTTACTAGAATCTGCACGATGTGGAACCCAAACCAAGGTAAATTAACTTAAATATATTTACAAAGCTTAACCTAGTTAGGAACATTTCTTATAAGTGATCAACTTCAGCCATTAAAGACTAACTTTATATTTTGTATGAGTTTAAAAATCATGTTTGACCTGCCGCTCCATTTATACAGGAGCAATGGGAACTGGTTCTCGTGATCAGTAGGGGTGCCAGCAGTGAGATGTTCACAATCAGATTTTAGGGTTCACAGACTTATAAGCAACAATGTAAATGCAATCAGGCAATGTTTGGATATCTACTGCCTCTTCTCCGATCAGTGCTCTGTTGGCCTGTAAATGGTCTTTCAGGATATTATGCTAATACGTCAACTGACAAAATCTCCTTTTACATATCTACACTTTGTCATTAACATTTTTTATCTTTTACTGGTATAGGCTCCATGTGTTTTAATAGTTTCCTTAAAATTCTATTTTATATTTTCAGGGACACCCTATGGGCAGCCTGGATACCCAGCACCAGGTTGTCCTCCTCAACAAGGACCTTATCCAGGCCAATGCCCTCCAGGCACTAACCCATATCCAGGATATCCTATGCCTACTTACCCACCACCAACAGGTGGATACCCTGGTGGATGTGCCCCTCAGCCAGGACACCATGGATCCCATGGCCATCACGGTCAACATGGTCAACCTGGCTATGGTGCACCTGGCTGCCCTCCCCATCTACATGGAGATCATCATAAGAAACACAAAAAACATGGACATGGACATGGACACGGACATGGGCATAAGAAGGTAGGGATCATAATGTATTATGAATTACCTATCATCATTTAAAAGACACTGGGGCACATTTATTAAAACTGGCATGAAATAAAAAAAAAAATAGAATAGCTATAAAATATTTTTTTTATTTTAAACTTGTTTTAAAACCTGTATGATTTGTTAAAAAAACACATGGATCAAAATGGTATGGCTAATAAACTCACTAGAGCTGTGTCAAATTTATTATGGATTTGCATCATACCTGGGTACAAAATGCTGGTGTAAATGACTTAATATAATGTATCACAGAAGTATGTCCAGAATTCTGTTGCACCAGCTGCTTCCTGCTTCATTTGCAAAAAGTTATCTGGGAAGAAGGTATGCAAATGAGCTCTTAGCAAGCTCTGCCTCTAATGCCACCAGGTTCAAACATTGACTTATAGGATAGCTACCTTACATCTGGTGGCATTAGAGGCAGAGCTTGCTAAGAGCTCATTTGCATACCTTCTCAGAATTCCAGAGGAGCATGTATGGCCTATAAGCCTCCTCACGCCAATTAAAGAGCTCTCCCCAAGGAGAGATAGTACCCCCCAAATCTTAAAAAGCTATCTGTAATGATAAATATTCCTCACAACGGAACTTCCGGTCTTTCCTATTAAGCATTCTACTTTACACGTTATGATATCTTTACACATAAAGTGAAGCATATACACTATATGGAAAAAAGTATTGGGACACTTACATTACACCTACAGGAGCTTTTATGGCATCCAATTCTAAGTCCATAGATATTAATAAGGAGTTGGAGTGTGTCTGTGGAACTTTTTGCCCATCTATCCAGAAGAGCATTTGTGAGGTCAGAGAATGATGTTGGACAATCTACTGTACATTCTAGTTCATCCCAAGGGTGTTCGATGGAGTTGAGGTCAAGCTTTGTGCTAACAGTCAAGTTTTTCCACACCAAATGCAACTAACCATGTATTTATGGTCCTTGGTTTGGTATGCTGAAGCATTAAAATTTTCCTTCACTGGAACTAACGGGCCTAGGCCAACCCCTGTAAAACAACCCCATATCATTATTCTTCTAAAAACTTTGCAGTTGGCACAACGAAGGCAGGTAACGTTCTCCTGGCATTCATCAAACTCAGACCCATCCATCAGACTGCCAGTTACAGAAGTGTGATCGGTCGCTCCACGGAACACATTTCGACTGTTTCAGAGTCCAGTGGCAATGTACTTTACACCACTCCATCTGATGCTTGGCATTATGCTTGGTGATGTAAGGCTTGCATGCAGGTGCTCAACTATGGAAACCCATGTTATGAAGCTCCTGGTGCACAGTTTTTGTGCTGATGTTAATAATAAAGAAGGTTTGGAACTTTGCAGTTATTGAGTTTTGGAGAGCGTTGGTAACTTTTATGCACTATGCACCTCAGCACTTGATGACCCCAGTCTGTAAATTTACGTGGTCTGTCACTTTGTGTCTGAGATGCTGTGGTTCCTAAACGCTTTGCAATAATACCATTCACAGTTATAAATATCTAGAAATGGTGGCATACTATTACAGGACCACGCTGGAATTCAGTGACCTCTTCAGAATGTGTTATTCTTTCACAAATGTTTGTAAAGGCAGACTGCATGGCTAGAGGCTGGATTTTATACACTTGTGTCGTTGGCACTGAATAAAACCTCTGAATAAGAGTTGTGTTATAATACTTTTATCCATATAGTGTGTGAGTTAAACTGATAAAAAAGTAAGGACTTGTACAGTACTTGTTCTGAGATTTATGTAGCAGTAATATGGTGTCTATTAAAGTCTACAGGACCATACTGTACCTCTCTATATACAGCAATGTATTATAGACGTATCTTTCATCAGCCAATGAAATGTTGCAATTTTTTTTTCTCTCTGATCCCCTATGGATTCCATTAGATTTGAAGGCAGACCAAGGTACATGAAGTACCTACGGCTTCATAGTATGGGAAAATATGTATTTTGCGTGTTGCTATACTTCCTTCATGCAAATGGCTTCAATAATACTAACTTTTCACACAATTTTGCATAAATCAATAGTACAAGTGACCACAAGAAACTTTGTATAATATGTCTTAGGGCTCTTTCACACATGCGTTGTCCGGATCCGGCGTGTACTCCATTTGCCGGAATTACACGCCGGATCCGGAAAAACGCAAGTTAACTGAAAGCATTTGAAGACGGATCCATCTTCAAAATGCGTTCAGTGTTACTATGGCAGCCAGGACGCTATTAAAGTCCTGGCTGCCATAGTAGTAGTGGGGAGCGGGGGAGCAGTATACTTACAGTCCGTGCGGCTCCCGGGGCGCTCCAGAATGACGTCAGAGCGCCCCATGCGCATGGATGACGTGTCCATGCGATTACGTCATCCATGCGCGTCGGGCGCCCTGACGTCACTCTGGAGCGCCCGGGGAGCAGCATGGACGGTAAGTATACTGCTCCCCCGCTCCCCACTACACTTTACCATGGCAAACAGGACTTTAGCGTCTTGGCAGCCATGGTAACCATTCAGAAAAAGCTAAACGTCGGATCCGGCAATGCGCCGAAACAACGTTTAGCTTAAGGCCGGATCCGGATTCGTGCCTTTCAATGGGCATTAATTCCGGATCCGGCCTTGCGGCAAGTGTTCAGGATTTTTGGCTGGAGCAAAAAGCGCAGCATGCTGCGGTATTTTCTCCGGCCAAAAAACTTTCCGGTCCTGAACTGAAGACATCCTGATGCATCCTGAACGGATTTCTCTCCATTCAGAATGCATTAGGATAAAACTGATCAGGATTCTTCCGGCATAGAGCCCCGACGACGAAACTCTATGCCGGAAGAAAAGAACACAAGTGTGAAAGGGCCCTTAGTGAGAAATGTCTAGTTCTCATGTTATCAGCTGTTTATACCCCCTTCCCTTACTAATTGCTTTTCACTTTGAAAAATTCCTTAAATACCTCCAAGACAGGAGCAGAGCCACATGAGGGTCATATTACATGTCAATGCTAGTATATAAAGTGGGGAGGGGGAAGGAATGAGCAGGAGCACACACAGACAAGCAGAGTGCTGGAGCTACATGAGCTGATGAATACATTTTTCTAAGTGCTTTATTCATAATCATACAGGTCATTACTTCTCTGTAATATCCTTCATGATCCCGGGGCTACTTCTAAGTAAGAGAGGGTGAGGAAGGACATTCTGCTCTACTCTCTGTGTAGATAGATAGATAGATAGATAGATAGACACCGATAAATAACCTCAAGCGCACTGCATACACATAGACACTATTGGTAGTAACTAATGGCAGTAAATGTAAATACAAACCAAAGTATGGCATTGCAAATAGTACCTAATGGTATACAGACCAAAAAGTAAGCACCTCCTAAACACCCCAACATGTGTTTCATGTCAGCTTCCTAAGGGGAAATCAATCATTCATTTCCCCTGAGGAAGCTGACGTGAAACACTTCTTGGGGTGTTTAGGAGGTGCTTACTTTTTGGTCTGTATACCATTAGGTTCTATTTGCAGTACTTTGGTCTGTATTTACATTTACTGCCATTACTTACTACCAATAGTGTCTATGTGACCAATATAGTGGCAGCTCCATGTGGCTGATTTCTCGATATCATATGTTTGTATTTTTTTAACTCATATTTAATAAAATATTGATATTTTTTCATATAAAATGTTGTATGCAGTGTGCTTGAGGTTATATATCGGTGTCTATTGAAATATTTGCACCTGCTTGTCAGGAATGTTATTGGCCCTCATTTATAGGTGTAGTCTACTTTCTGTATGCAGTGGATAGCAACTAGCCTCTACCCACCATATCTGAGAGAATGGCATATTAGGAATTCACTACACACAGAGGAAAACTGCTAAAAAAAAAGGGCAGAGACAAATGATATAATGGCCAGAAATGGTGTTACTCCTCATGTACACACACTGTACTATTGATTAATGCAAAGTTTGTTGACAGGTTAGTGACAGCTGGCAAAATATATTAGATAAATCTCTGCTGAACCCAACTCTCCTGAACTTTCCCTCGAGAGCAGATGTTGAAGAATAGAGGGATCGGGTGGTTAGATTTTTTAACATGCCTGATCCTTTTCTTTTCAGGGTAAATAAAACATCACCAAAGGTGTCTGGTAGTGGTTTATTCCACTCTGTGTAATCAGAATACATGCATGCTCGGCTGTGTTTCTCTAGGGTGGTCGGGACAAATAGACAAATCTATCTATCCTCATGAGATAACAGATTACTATGTCAGTAGTATAAGTAAACACCCTGTTTTTCTCATTACAGCATGGAGGTGGATCTTCCAGCAGTTCTGACTCAGACTAAATGGCTTCAGGATGGCTATTATGAATCTGACCCATCAAATTTTCTACATACAGTATACGTAAATCACATGTATCCTACAACATGATAATAAGAAACGTAGAAGAGAACAATAAATTAATACAACAACGCTCATCTCAAAATCATTTTGCAATTCCTGTGTATCCAGAATAAATTTGTTCTCTTCTTGTTGTGGTGCTGCTCCACAGAACCTTTTATCGTGTCTGTAACCCTCACTATATTGACATACAAGTGGTGTGATCATTTGCTGTGTGGTTGAATAAAGTAATTCTTTACAAAATGTTAATTTATGCATATTTTATATTCATTGTGCTATCGCTTTGCGAGCTGGGGCCAGAAAAGCACTTTGGACAGCTCATGTTACCAAGAAGATTATCCTGACCTTAGTTGCAAAATGTAAATTTTTATTTTAATCTATGAGAAGGTACATTTTCTCCTTGAACCCCTTCAAAATACCCGTTAGTTGACACTCGGGAACTACTGAAATGTGATATCTCCTGGAAAATACCTTATTACAGTTCTCTATAAACTCTGTGTTGTATGTACGGATGTAACATGGCACAAGTGAGTTCCTTCTCTAATTGCCTCTGCCTCCATTTCACACGGAGGCATACCAATTTTTTTTGTTCTGATGGAAAACGCAAGAATCCAACAGAAAAAAAATATTGTACATTTCGATGGAAGCCGTATTGTGCAGCAATGAAGTGATTAATGTGTACTGATGGTAAAAACCTAATTTTGTGCTTATGATTTATAATGCGGATGCATCATTATAGGGTGACTGACATTGTAGTCGCAGCTACTGTACAGTGAAACCTACTAAATGCTACTAAAGGTTCCACAGAGTTAGCCTAGGAGATACTTATGTTTAGAGTAAGGCCTCATGCACATGGCCGTTGTTCGGCTGTTCCGTACATTCGGGACCGCAATTTGCGGTCCCCATGTACGGCCAACATATATGCGAATTACACAGATGGATCCAGACCCATTCAACTTAAATGCACTACTTGCATTACTTTTTTGCAGTGCGGAGGCTTGGAGAGAAACCCCACGGAAGCGCTCCATAGTGGTTCCGTGCCTCCGTTCCACACCAGACCTTCCAGATTGCGAACCCATTCAAGTGAATGGGTCCGCATCCGTGATGCAGTGCAAAAATGGCCGGGGCCCGTATATTGCGGACCTGCTGTTTGTGAGCCGCAATAAGGGCACGGCCGGCACACGGTCATGTGCATGAGCCCTAAATCTGTATGTATGAGAGAGAATAAGCACAAATACAAGCTGGCGGGTCATTAACATTAAAGCGAGCCTGTCACATAAATTTTACTAATATAATCACCAGCAATGGCCATCAGAACATTGTAAAAGCATTATAACCGTACATTTACCATTATGGGTGTTACTGTCCATGTCCAGGAAAAGCGCTTTTATTACTATGAAAAACAGCTCACAAGTGCCCAGCTAGACGGGCTTTCCTTTTAAATGTGCCCAAGCCCGCTTCCCTTCCCTTCTTCTCCTCCCCAAACCTTCCAAGTATTTCTCCTGCCTCCTCTGATGTCACATCGAAGTGTGCCTATAAATCTGATCTCCCCTTCTTATCTACTTTTTGAGCTCTCTAGACAAAAAACAAATATAGTGGGAAGTGCGATCACTGCAGTACAGTATTGGAAGATTCCATAGAAGGGAGACACCCACTGCTTGTGAGAGAAATGTATCTAGCTGTACAGCTGAAACATATAATAATATGGCTGAGGAAGACATTAGGTAAGCCTAAAAAAGACCTGTTCCTTCACAGTTATGATTCTACCATTAATCAAACTTAAAAAAAACTCAGGTACGCTTTAAAGGTATATTCTGATAGCTAACACCCTGCGATTCCATTTCTTCTCTATGGGACTGTTAGAGATAGCGGAGCACAGTGGTCAGCTATTTCCAATAGTCCAATAGAGAATGAATAGAGTGGCAAAACACATGTTTGACTTGTCAGTCCATCCAAATGGGGGTACGGGACCAGCATTTGGACCTTCACCAATCAGCTGGTTATCCCCTATCAAGTAGCTAGGGAATAATTTTTAGCTACTGGAATGTCCTTTTAAATACAGTGTATGTTGAGCATTTATTAACTTGCACACATTGCTGTTTCCAATATGTGGGTTGTACAATCAGAAATTGGAGTGGAGAGATGATCCAGGATGGTGCAGTTATCAAAGCAACCGTATGCTGCACTGTGAGTATTATACACAGTTCACATTCTAATTAATGAGACCTATGCATGATCTAGGAAGAGATCACGCAGATTTTTTTTTTTAAATATGCAAACATAAACCTTTCGCTTGTTGCAGAATGGAGGTTGGGGGACCCTGTTCTGAAGATAGAGGAGGGTATGGGAAAACTTTAAACTAATTTAAAGGGTCACTAACTTTAAAAAAAACATTTGATATGTCATAGAGACATATTAAAAGTTTAGATCAGTGGGGACCCCCAACAATCCCTAGAATGAGGGGATAGAAGCATGAATATTGCACTCTCTTTCCTTACTGCTGAGGATGGAACTTCTATGGAGCATGTCTCGTGCAGTGAGATGAGAGTGATGTGCCAGCACTTCTCTCCCCTTGTTCTAGGGACTGGTGGGTATATTAGCACTCAGATATAAGGTGATACAAACTTTTAATATGTCTTTCTGGCATATAAAAAGTTTTTCGAAAAGTTAGTGACCCTTTAAGACTGAAATTCTCACTGGTCAAAGTATCATTGTCTGGACTTTCTGCAAAAACAAACCCTAAGGCCTCTTTCACACGGGCGTCCCGGATTTGCTTCGGATGCGTTGCGTGTGCATTGCGGGAAACCCACGCGAGTAGGCACGCGATTTCAGTCAGTTTTGACTGCGATTGCGTTCCGATGTTCAGTTTTTTCCACACGAGTGCAATGCGTTTTGCACGCACGTGATAAAAAAACTGAATGTGGTACCCAGACCCGAATCCGGACTTCTTCACAGAATTTCGGGTTTGGGTTAGGTGTTGTAATCATTTTATTATTTTCCCTTATAACATGGTTATAAGGGAAAATAATAGCATTCTTAATACAGAATGCTTACTAAAATGTGGCTTGACGGGTTAAAAAAATAAATAAAAAATAACTCGCCTCATCCTCTTGTTTGCGCAGCCGGCATGTCTTCTTTCTTCTTCTTTCAGGACCTGCAAAAGGACCTTTGATGACATAATCGTGCTCACCACGTGGTGAGCGCGGTGACGTCAGCGCAGGTCCTGCTGTGTGAAAGAGGCCTAAAGGTTTTAGATGTTAGAAATATTTCCCTTCTATAACAGATATAAAAATCCTGGATATTACCAGCAGCAAATACATAATGGATTAAACATCTCTACTCAGATGACCCTGTATACTGAAGAATGCCTATAAGTTACATATACATATTTTCAAAAATTTTGGCTGTTTTGAGACTTGGAAGCTTGTTTGCACAGTGGCACAGCTGGGCCTGGTCATCGGGGGCATTTGCCACAAGACTTTTACCGAATGTCCCAGATGTTTCAGTTGTGTCTGTGTCATTAAGACATCATTAAAAACGAGCAGTAAAAGCAGCCGTGATCTTTGACTCACTTCTGCCTTTCTATCTCTAAGCACATTGGGGCTTTGTGGTTGTAATGGGGTGGCACTGTAGCTAGCAAGTGGGGTATTGTGACCTTCCTGGCGGCCTTTGTGGCTTCAATGGAGGGAATTGTAGCAGCATGGAAGTACTAAATGCATTGTGGTTGTCATGGGGGAATTGTTTCTGGAAACAGTGTAAATGGTATACATATGTGATATTGGGCTGTCCCAACTAAGGGCTTTCAACTATAATTAATGTCATTGTATTCAGTGTTATATCTGTTATCCGCTCTATATATGTTATCCACTTTACTGCCATCTAGTGGCCATTGTTATGTGGTTTATGTAAGTTATCTATGGTTGTAATTTCATTTTGCTTTTCATCTTCTAACTCCTCCTCCTGTGAGCTCACATCTTGTATCCTGCAGTCTTGCCAGTTTATGCATCACAGAACTGGAGAGAAAATTTTCCTTTGATATAATTTCTCAAGGTACATTTATATAATATATACCTAAAGGCATATTCATTGCATCCCCCTCACTGGAATTCTACATGCGACTGGTGTCTCTAGGTGTTGCTGCAACTTTAGGACAAGTCCCAAACTTTAAGACTTAAGCTTGTCTTGTCTGTGGGATTCAAATTAGTAAATTAATAAACATCAAAATAACTGATCAAAGCATATATCCAAGTGACTAGTCAGAGATGTATAGCTAAAGAGGTGATTTATCTGTTATGATTAAATATTACATTTCTAAATTTAATATCTTGCCTATGTTGGAAGTGCCTTACTTGCAAACACAGACAAAATAATAGATAAAGACGTATTAGTTATATTTGGTCATAAGAGGAGCATAACAAGACTAAATGGATGCCTTGTCTAGCACAGCTGTGTTCACTTCAGGTCATTTTCTCTCTCATAGGGGAATAAGTGTAGCGAGTTCACTATCTTCCATTGCTTGTAAAAGAGATTGCCACTCACACTCATCAGAAACTTCTCTCATGTACATCGGCATTATGGTTGTTGTAGAAGCAACCTTTGACTGTCCAGGAATAAATGTGACGTAAATCACTGGACCCTTTTATATTTAGAGCTGAGCGTACTGTACTTAATACTACCAGTGTACTCTAGAGAGAAGGAAGTTAGAGGGTCTAGAACCCACATGCATTAGAGTCAGACATCAAGGTATTGTGCACATTTATGGAATATTGGGAATATTGCTAAAGCATCCCCCACACTTTGAGGTGGATTGAGCACCAGTATGTAAAGGGGTATTCCGGTTATATAAAGTTAACCCCCCCCCCGATCACAAGAATGAGGACCCATACCCCGTGGAAACCCCTTGTCATGGATGATGTTGCAGATAGCTGGAACTTATAAATAAACATCTGACTGGCTTGATCCCAAACTAAGGAGCATATGGGTGAGCCCTATAAAACCCTAAGAACTCTCCCTGACTGCTATGCCCATGCAAGGGTCTGAATGGTAGACGATTGCATGCCCACGTACCTAAGACTGTGTGACACCTGAAGACCCTATAATAGTGAGGGGACACGACCACTGGCTCCCTGCACTTAATAAGGACGGAGTCAGGGTCACCTAGAATCAAGCCAGCAAGGAAACACAAATAAAGAAAAAGACTTATCTTAGCAAACAGCAGCAGCAGCCTCCAGCAGTGAACACCTCATCCAGGAAGTAGTATAAACCTCAAAGTGAGGCAGTATGGGAGGGAATATAAAGGTAGACAATTAGTCTAAATTGGTGACACCTGGGAGAAGGAAAGGAGATGACAAAGTGAAACCAAAACAAAGAACGTCATGCAAGAGGTAGAGAAGAACGTCTGCCAGACCTTCTCACAGAACTGGCGGTGACAGTACCCCTCCCTCTACGGGTGGACTCTGGACACTCAGAGCCCACCTTCTCAGGATGAGACTTATGGAAAGCCCTGATGAGACGAGTGGCTTTAATGTCCGCCACTGGGACCCACATCCTCTCCTCAGGACCATAACCCTCCCAATGAATGAGGTACTGGAGAGAACTGCGGATAATGCGAGAATCCACAATCCTAGTATCACGACCGGCGTGCCGATCACATACGTGATGCAAAGGGAGGAAAAAGGGAAGGCCCTGTCCAAGGGAGAGGGAAAGGTGGTGACCCCTAACTCACCTTGAGACTGGCACCTGACTGCCCTGACGTCCCTAGACGGGTTTCTCACCCGTACACCGATCACGTGCCTAAACCCTGGCTTTCCCTAAGATGAGCCCTAAGTAGTGAATAGGGCGGTGGGGACACTAGTCTTCACCACTAACACTAAAGGAAAACTCCAAGGAGAGGACAGACAATACAGACAAAACATATAATCCCAGGTGGGCGACAACAGCGGACAACAAAAGCCCAACAGGGATCCGGAGGGTAACGCTCTGGAATGACAACCAGGAATCACAGCTACACAGCTCCAGTGGGTCAGTATAGAAGTCCAGGCAGGAAGCTCTATATCTGGCAACCAGAGAAGTGGGAGAGGGGAATATAAGGAGGTTGGGAGTGAAGGACAAGAAACAGCTGAGGAGAAGAAGCTCCGGATCCCTGAGTGAGACAAAAAGGATTGCAAGGCAAACACAGAAAGCTACCATTAAGAAACAGCGCGGGGGCGTGGCTTCGGCATGGCGGCGTGAAGACGCATGTAAGGAGAGCTCCGTGACCTGCATCAGAGAATTAAGTGAGACCACCTTCTTACTCACCTCCGACAGGCCATGACTAAGGTGAGAAGGTCGAAGAGTCCCTCCAGAGCACTCCATAGGCTGGTTCCTCCATTCCACCCAGCAAGGAGACCCAGAGTCGCCCATAATGGCCGCCGCTTCCTCATCATTGCGGCCTGCGGCACAGCCGTTTCTTCCGGCGCTAACTCCTGAGGCCCTGCTTTCCAGCGTGCAACACCCGGGTGAGCTGTTTCCATCTCGCTCAGCCCCGGCCTCTTTGAGTGAAATACCCGCCCGACCGGGTTCCCCGCTATGCCACGCAGCTCCCTGTCAGCCGGAGCTTACAGATACCGCCTCTCAGGTGAGATCGGGGCCTAATGAAGGCAGAGGCCTACAAGCCCGCACCTACACGCCTTCTCCGGCGGCTAGCCCTGCACGGGGTATAACCGAGGGGACACCGCCGACCCTGCAGGTCCCTGCTCTTACTCACCCACGGCCTGCCCTGGACACTCACTCTCTCAGCCAAGGCATACCTGCCATTTTCTCCTCGCTGTCGCAGCATCCTGAGGAATCACAGGGGCTCCCCCCACCCCCATCTACCATTGATCGCACGCTATCAGAGTTATGGGAAATGGTGAGGGCATTGCCCACAAAGTCTGATTTAGAGGCACGAGTGGATCGCATAGAAACTAAACAAGCCCAGGCTCTCCAAGTGGTTCGTGATGAAGTCCACCAGCTAGACGCCCGACTGTCATCGCTAGAACACCGCTACGCGGCCACTACGTCCACGATCCACTCTCATTCCACGACCCTGTCTGCGCATACCTCTCAACTGCAGGACTTTTCTCTTCATCTCGACGATGTGGAAAATAGAGGCCGTCGGAACAACCTAAAGCTTCGTAACATCCCGGAGTCTGTTCCCAGCGATCAGCTACATTCCGTTGTGGTGGACATATTCAACTCGGTCCTCGATAATCCACTTTCAACCAAAATTGAGCTAGACAGAGTCCACAGGACCGCTGGTCCTAGAAATCGTGATCTGGAGAGGCCACGTGACGTCATCTGCCGGGTACATTTTTACACGGTGAAAGAGCGAATTCTACGCAAAGCCTGGGAGAAAAAGGAACTCTTCTTTGAGGACACTCCGATTACTATCTTACCAGATGTGTCCCGCCTAACCCTTTCTATGAGAAGAATGGTTAGGCCTCTGCTAGAGGCTATCAAAGAAGCTGGTGCATCTTATCGCTGGGGGCATCGGTTCCACCTCATCGTCCGTTACTCTACCGGTCAGTCAATGCTGGTCCGCTCTCCTGCCGACCTCTCGGATCTTTTCAAGTTTCTGGATATCCATCCATTTGCCGTTCCGGATTGGACATTGCCTCCACTCCTGCAAGGGCCACTACAAAGACCAGATTTCCCTCGACGATCAACATCTCCGTCATCAAGACGCGCATCTCCTGGCCTTTCCAGCTCCTCCCCCGGTCGTTCTTCCAGACCTCACTACCAGCCTACAAGACGTCTACCGCAATCTCCCCGTTGATTCACCATTTACGTCTCGGACGGGACGATTCTTCATCTGCATTCCTGAAAGGGACTTTGCTGTGAAACTCTCCATGTCTCTTCAACCTCAGGGGATGTTATTGGTCTTATGACTTTGTTCTTATTCTATCCTCTGTGTTATTTTGCTATTTCTGGTGCTACCTCCATTTTATCTGTCTTACAGGTATAAACCTATATATCTATCCTTACCTCTCTCCGCTGTCAATGTTGATGTTCATTCTAGGAAGGGGTCTCCCGGAAGTAAATTTGCTCTGTTCCCTTTTCCAGGTCACTAGGGGCTCTTTCTGAGATTAGATTTCACTCCCTCTCCTAGTCGCTTGCCGTTCTACCTCCCCTACTAGGGCACTGTGAGTCCTTTCCTTAATTCCCTTTTGACGGGTTACTCACAGTTATTTCTGCTTTTGCAGTTTTTTCCTGCTCATAGCTAGGATCCCTCCCCCTCTCCATTTTCCTCTCCTTTCCGCCTTCTCCTACCCTACTCCCGTTCTCCTCCTTCCCCTACTGACGGCTCACTTCTCTCTCATAAAGGGGTTCTATACGCACTTGTTTTTTATCTTCTACTGTTCAATATGTCTGACATTTTGTTGGTCTCCCTTAATGTACAGGGTTTGAACTTGCCTGAAAAGAGATCTTCTCTCCTGCATCTCCTCTGGAAAAAAAGAGCTCATGTGGCATTTATCCAAGAAACACATTTCCGCTCTTCCTCCACTCCGAAGCTCTCCGATAGACGTTTTCCACATGTCTACCACAGTTCTGATCCGGATTCCAAGACAAAAGGTGTATCAATTCTTATCTCCAACGCAATCGCCTGGGATCTGATTGAGTCTCGCACTGATGGAGCAGGCAGGTACCTGTTTATTAAAGGAAAGTTGGCAGGTGCATTAGTCACTTTGGCGTCTATTTATGCCCCTAACACAGGACAGATCAGTTTCCTATCTAAGACCCTTAGAGCCTTGGAGGACTTCACCGAGGGCCTCCTGATTCTGGGGGGAGACTTTAACATTGTTGTAGACCCTCGTCTGGACTCCTCCAAGGGTCAGGTTTCTTATCCCCACTCAACCATTTCCAAGCTTAAAGAACTCCTTTTCTCTCAGCAACTTGTGGACACTTGGCGCGTCTTAAACCCAACATCCCGAGATTACACGTTCTTCTCACACCCACACAACTCCTACTCCAGGCTGGATCTTTTCCTCCTGAACCATGCTAGACTAGACATTCTTATAAAGGCGGAGATCGATCCAATAGCTTTCTCAGACCACGCCCTAATCTCCATATCACTCTCTTTCCAGTCCCACCAAAACAGGACCTGGCATTGGCAACTAAATGAATCAATCCTACATGACCTGCAAGTCTCTTCTGAAATCCGGAAGGACCTGACTGAATATTTTGTGACTAACGTGACTCCAGAGAGTGACCCACTTAATATTTGGGAAGCCCACAAATGCTTTATCCGAGGCTCCTTTATAAAACTAGGGTCCCAGTTGAAAAAAGAGAGAGCCGCTAAGATAACATCCCTTTTATCGCGCATTTACATGTTAGATCAGCAACACAAACAGACCCTAGACTCGCAGTTGGGAGCAGAGCTTACCCAGCTCCGTGATCAGGTTCGTTCACTTTGCCTCTCAAAAGCAAAGGCAACCTTAACCAAATGCCGTAGACACTACTATGAACATGGGAATAAACCAGGCAGAACTCTGGCTCGGGCTTTACGGAAAACTAGGCTAAGCTCTTATGTTCCACATGTATCTACCATCTCCGGTTCTAAGGCCTCCCTCCCGCGTGATATAACAGAGGCGTTCAGATCCTACTATCACACACTATATAACTTAGGAGACTCCCATCTGTCCAATGCCCATGAATCAATGCCCTCAATGAGGTCCTATCTCGAGTCCGCTGGCCTCCCATCTCTCCCTCCTGAGGTGGTCCCATTATTGGAGTCGCCCATATCGATATCTGAGTTACAGGCTGCTATTAAAGATTCTCAAACAGGGAAGGCCCCTGGTCTAGATGGACTCACGCTACCCTACTATAAACAATTTGGGAACATTTTATTTACCCATTTTTTAGCCGCCTTTAACTCATTTGATGTGTCCCGTACTCTACCCAATGATACTCTTAGAGCACACATTACGGTCATCCCCAAGGAAGGGAAAGACCTTTCACAATGCCAAAGTTATCGTCCCATCTCACTGATTAACGTGGACCTAAAATTGTTCTCCAAAATACTTGCTACTCGCCTCCTCCCTCATCTCCAAAAGTTAATCCATTTAGACCAAACTGGGTTCTTACCCCTGAGAGAAGCTCGGGATAATACGACAAGGGCAATAAATATGATATACCAAGCTGTATCCTCTAAAATCCCGACATTACTCCTATCAACTGATGCCGAAAAGGCATTTGACAGGGTCAATTGGAAATTCATGTTTGAGACCTTGCGTTATATAGGACTGGGGGAGAAGATGATGTCCAGGATTACCAATCTCTACTCAAATCCCACTGCGGTTGTCAAAGTGAATGGCCAATTTTCCTCTCCCCTATCCATCCGCAATGGAACGAGACAGGGTTGTCCCTTATCCCCCCTCATATTTGTGCTATGTCTGGAACCGCTTTTGTGTCACATAAGGGGGAACCCAGATATCACAGGATTACAGATACAGGGGACACCACACAAAGTCGCAGCCTACGCTGATGACCTCCTGTTTTTCCTTACCAACCCAAGGGTTACCATACCTAACCTGCTTAGGGAACTTAAAGTATACGCCCATCTCTCAAACTACAAAATTAATTATCAGAAATCTGAAGCCTTAAACGTCTACCATGGTCACATCCATTTCAGAGAACTTCCCCTTTAAATGGGCTCGCTCGTCTTTAAAATACCTTGGTACAGTATATTCCTGACCTCTACTCTCTCAGACCTGTATCAGGCTAATTACCCGCCTCTTCTCCGGGCCATAAAAACAGACTTAGACAGGTGGCATAAGAGCACGTTCTCATGGTTTGGGAGGATTTCGATTTTTAAAATGAATGTATTACCAAAAATCCTTTTCTTCTTTCAAGCCCTTCCGGTCCATATTCCTAGGCTCTTTTTTCACAACCTTTTAAAAATGTTGACTCACTTTATTTGGGCTGGCAAACCGTCCAGAATAGCCAGGTCGACACTCTTTCGCCCCAAATTAGAAGGGGGTCTAGGGCTTCCAGACTTCCTGTCATACCACAGAGCATCACATCTCCTTAGAATTGTGGACTGGTGCCGTCACAAAGCCTATAAGCAATGGATCTCGGTCGAACAGACCTTTCTGCCTACTCCTTTGCCTGCTACTCCGTGGTTGGCTGATCACATACCGTTGGAGGCTCGACTACATCCGACCATAGGCCCTTCCCTAAAGGTCTTCTCTACTATTCAAAATCTCCCCAATATCTCACCATCTCCCTCTCCTATGTTCCCTCTCCTTGGTAATCCACAATTCCCCCCTGGGATGGAACATGGACCTTTTCGTGTTCTGGTGAATTGCAATAAATTCAGGGCCCATCATCTGATCGCCTCGAATTTATGGCTCACCCCCCAACAAATCTCAGAGATGGATTTTTCCCCTAAAATTAATTCTTGGCAATCACTCCAACTTAAGCACTACATGGCCACTCTTCCTCCAGCACAATCTTTCGTCCGTGATAATACGGATTTGGAGTTTCTTTGCGATCAACCAGGGGTGTCGAGGCATACCATTTCTCGAATATATAACTTACTACTCAATCTTCCCAACCAACCTCCTCCCAACTACTGTATATCCCTCAATGGGAAGCAGACCTAGATATTGCACTCTCACCAGAACAAAGATTAAGATTGTTCGCGTGCATTCACAAAACATCTATTGCTAGCAATGTCCAAGAAGCTGGATTCAAACTTATGTCCCGTTGGTATAGGGTCCCTACTAGACTTAATTCCATTTTTCCTCAAATATCTCCTTTGTGCTGGCGTTGTGGCTCCGAGAGAGGCACTATCCTACATACATTCTGGAGCTGTCCACATCTGTCGGAATTCTGGGATTCGGTGTGGTTGATTTCATCTAAATTCACCTCATATACCCTTCCTAAGACGCCTGCTTTCTTCCTGCTCCATCAGTGCGAGATTCCCCTCTCCACTTATAAAAAATCTGTGGTGAGACATCTGGTGAACGCCGCAAGAGCTTGTATCCCGTGCCTTTGGAGGCAACCGTCTGTTCCCTTTGTAGCCATGTGGATCAACAAAATCCAGGAGACCATGAGAATGGAAGACCTCACCTCGTCAATAAGACATACTGAGAAGATTTTTACAAAAACTTGGAGTCATTGGTTGGAATTCTATGACTCTGCTGAATGTAGGTCTCTTTTATCCCAGTCGTGAGAGCGAGGTTTGTTGTCTATCCTTCCCTTCCCTCTTCCCTTTTTTCCTAAATGTATCCCTCCCCCCTCTTTCTATCCTTTCCTTTATACGTCTGCTGACGCTCCAGTTTTTTCAAACTATTCCACATATGTCTATGTGATATCTCATTGGATATTGTGTTTATTTGACTTAACAAATTGCCACTGCAAGACTATTCGCTTTACTTTGTGTAACCTGTTCGATAACTGATTCATGTCTTGTCTTGAATTGAAAAATTATAAATAAAGAATTTATAAAAAAAAAGAAACAGCGCGATCTTTAGACATAGAGCGCGCAGCCACCCGCTGCGACTTCCTGACCCCGGGTATATTGGAGTCAGACGTGGCTCTTGACACCCTCGTGACAGTACCCCCCTTTCCACGAGGGGCCTCTGGACACTCAGGACCAGGTCTTTCAGGATGAGAGGCATGGAAAGCCTGAACTAACCTGTTGGCGTTTACCTCTGACGCTGGAACCCACATTCTTTCCTCGGGACCGTAACCCCTCCAATGCACCAGATATTGAAGAGAGCGGCGGACCCGACGAGAATCAACAATTTTGGAAAATTTGAAACTCCAGATTACCATCAACAATAACAGGAGGGGGTGGCAGCGGTGACGGTTCTAGAGGTGGAACATACTTTTTGAGTAACGACTTATGGAAGACGTTATGGATTTTAAAAGTCTGAGGTAGCTCCAGGCGAAAAGCCACGGGGTTAATGATGGCTACAATTTTGTAAGGACCAATGAACCTAGGACCCAGTTTCCAAGAGGGAACCTTTAACTAAATATTCCTAGTAGATAACCACACATAGTCATTCACTCCTAGGTCCGGACCTGGCGACCATTTCTTATCAGCCATGCATTTATATTTACCTCCCATATTTCTCAAGTTAACTTGCACCTTCTGCCATACAGATGAAAGAGATGACGAAAACCGTTCCTCTTCGGGAACCACTGATGACCCCCCTTCTTTGAAAGTACAGAATTGGGGATGAAAACCATATGCACCGAGAAATGGTGACTTGTCAGTGGATTCCTGACGGCGATTATTTATAGCAAACTCAGCTAACGGTAAATATGATGACCACACCTCTTGGTTTTCAGACACAAAACTCCTTAGGTATGTCTCAAGGTTTTGGTTGGTACGCTCAGTCTGTCCATTCGACTGAGGATGGAAAGCTGAGGAAAAGGACAAGTGTACCACCAAACGTGAACAAAAAGCTTTCCAAAACGTAGAAATAAACTGGGTTCCCCGATCCGAAACAACATCGGAAGGGACCCCGTGAAGCTTCACGATTTCACTGATGAACACCTGAGCAAGAGTCTTAGCATTAGGTAGTGCAGGTAACGCAATAAAGTGTACCATTTTGCTAAACCTGTCTACTACTACCAAGATAACAGTTTTACCCGCAGACAAAGGTAAGTCAGTGATGAAATCCATTGATAGAGTCATGTGGGTTTTATTGCATGCAGGAGGTCCTGTAGCGCAGATCAGTTTCACATCAACTCTAATCTTTGGGTTTTGCCTTTTCTTGGATCAGCGCGATGTTCCCACTGTAAAACTTCTGTCCTTGTGAAGTGAGTTCTTGAATTCCAAAGGCCTTTACGTTGACCCGGATAGTCAGGGAAGTTGCATTACTAGTTAGGTCATATCCAAGTCTCTTGGCAGTTGGCAAATTGAGTTTGACAAGCGTGCCATCATCAATTCCAATGGTCCATGTGGATGCAGGAGGGAGGAAAAAGGGAAGGCCCTGTCCAAGGGAGAGGGAAAGGTGGTGACCCCTAACTCACCTTGAGGCTGGCACCTGACTGCTCTGACGTCCCTAGACGGGTTTCTCACCCGTACGCCGATCACGTGCCTAAACCCTGGCTTTCCCTAAGATGAGCCCTAAGTAGTGAATAGGGAGGTGGGGACACTAGTCCTCACCACTAACACTAAAGGAAAACACCAAGGAGAGGACAGACAATACAGACAAAACATATAATCCCAGGTGGGCGAAAACAGTGGACAACAAAAGCCCAACAGGGATCCGGAGGGTAACGCTCTGGAATGACAACCAGGCAGGGCCGGACTGGCCATAGGGCAGACCGGGCATTTGCCTGGTGGGCCGGGCCGCCTGGTGGGCCGGGCCGCCGGCTGAGTTTTTTATTTTTTTTATTAATGTGGCAGGCAGCAGCCGGGCAGGAGTGGAGATGAGCGCTTCCCAGTGGCATAACTATCAGGGAAGCAGCTGCTTCGGGGCCCGAGAGAAGTCACTGTACTTCGTGACCCCGGGCCCCTGTCAGAGAAGCTGACTTCTCCTGCATGGGTCCAGAGTCCTGCACTTGCACTCTGTCACTGACCTCCTGACATCAGTGACATTGCTCCGCCTCTCCCCTCCTTAGTTCTTATGATGGACAGTGGTGACCAGCAACAGGACGGCCTGCTGTGGGCGGAGCTATAATAGCCCTGCCCCCCTTTCTGCCCGCGAAGCGATTCCTGCAGCCCCTGAACCTTTCCTGCCCACCATGCTGAACATCAGTTGGATTGTAACAACTGCACCAGTGATGTGAGTGTCAGGGGAACTGCGGTTATATTCAGCTTTCCCAGACTGTGCACATGTGACATGCAGTACAGTAGGAAAGCTGGGTGAATTATATCATGAAATGTCATCCAGCTTCCCTGCTATCCTGCATGGCACAAGTGCAGAGGCATTAGAGTATGGGGGAGAGGCACAGCAGGAAAGCTGGGTGTCTATATATGTGTATTGTACAGGGAGTGCAGAATTATTAGGCAAGTTGTATTTTTGAGGATTAATTTTATTATTGAACAACAACCATGTTCTCAATGAACCCAAAAAACTCATTAATATCAAAGCTGAATATTTTTGGAAGTAGTTTTTAGTTTGTTTTTAGTTTTAGCTATTTTAGGGGGATATCTGTGTGTGCAGGTGACTATTACTGTGCATAATTATTAGGCAACTTAACAAAAAACAAATATATACCCATTTCAATTATTTATTTTTACCAGTGAAACCAATATAACATCTCAACATTCACAAATATACATTTCTGACATTCAAAAACAAAACAAAAACAAATCAGTGACCAATATAGCCACCTTTCTTTGCAAGGACACTCAAAAGCCTGCCATCCATGGATTCTGTCAGTGTTTTGATCTGTTCACCATCAACATTGCGTGCAGCAGCAACCACAGCCTCCCAGACACTGTTCAGAGGGGTGTACTGTTTTCCCTCCTTGTAAATCTCACATTTGATGATGGACCACAGGTTCTCAATGGGGTTCAGATCAGGTGAACAAGGAGGCCATGTCATTAGATCTTCTTCTTTTATACCCTTTCTTGCCAGCCACGCTGTGGAGTACTTGGACGCGTGTGATGGAGCATTGTCCTGCATGAAAATCATGTTTTTCTTGAAGGATGCAGACTTCTTCCTGTACCACTGCTTGAAGAAAGTGTCTTCCAGAAACTGGCAGTAGGACTGGGAGTTGAGCTTGACTCCATCCTCAACTCGAAAAGGCCCCACAAGCTCATCTTTGATGATACCAGCCCAAACCAGTAGTCCACCTCCACCTTGCTGGCGTCTGAGTCGGACTGGAGCTCTCTGCCCTTTACCAATCCAGCCACGGGCCCATCCATCTGGCCCATCAAGACTCACTCTCATTTAATCAGTCCATAAAACCTTAGAAAAATCAGTCTTGAGATATTTCTTGGCCCAGTCTTGACGTTTCAGCTTGTGTGTCTTGTTCAGTGGTGGTCGTCTTTCAGCCTTTCTTACCTTGGCCATGTCTCTGAGTATTGCACACCTTGTGCTTTTGGGCACTCCAGTGATGTTGCAGCTCTGAAATATGGCCAAACTGGTGGCAAGTGGCATCTTGGCAGCTGCACGCTTGACTTTTCTCAGTTCATGGGCAGTTATTTTGCGCCTTGGTTTTTCCACACGCTTCTTGCGACCCTGTTGACTATTTTGAATGAAACGCTTGATTGTTCGATGATCACGCTTCAGAAGCTTTGCAATTTTAAGAGTGCTGCATCCCTCTGCAAGATATCTCACTATTTTTGACTTTTCTGAGCCTGTCAAGTCCTTCTTTTGACCCATTTTGCCAAAGGAAAGGAAGTTGCCTAATAATTATGCACACCAAATATAGGGTGTTAATGTCATTAGACCACACCCCTTCTCATTACAGAGATGCACATCACCTAATATGCTTAATTGGTAGTAGGCTTTCGAGCCTATACAGCTTGGAGTAAGACAACATGCATAAAGAGGATGATGTGGTCAAAATACTCATTTGCCTAATAATTCTGCACGCAGTGTATATGTGTGCGTCCATGTATGTGGTGACTGTGTGCATGAATGCATCCATGTATGTGGAGAGTGTGTGCATGAGTGCATCTATGTATATGGTGAGCGCATGTATGAGTGCGTCCATGTATGTGGAGACTGTGTTCATGTATGTGGAGAGTGTGTGTATGACTGCGTCCATGTATGTGGAGAGTGCATGTATGACTGCGTCCATGTATCTGGAGAGTGCGTGTATGACTGCGTCCATGTATGTAGAGAGTGCGTGTATGACTGCACTATGGGGGCATCTACTGGGGGTCCTGTATACTGGCACGCATTATAGGTGGGCACTATGGAGAAGTGGGGGACAAGAGCACTATGAGGGCATTATATAGGGGCATTTAATACTGGCACCCATTTTGATGCCACTATGGGGAAGGGAGGAAAGAAGCATTATGGGGGTATCTATGTGGGGCAGTCTATAGGGGCATTTTATAGTGCCACATTATGGAGGACACTATGGAGACGGGGAAGGAGCACTATGGGGGCATCTTTTGGGGGGACTATATGGGAGTATTTTATACTGGCACAAATTATAAGGTCACTATGGGCACCTAAGCTCAACTGGGGGCACTAAGTGTTTTTTGTAGTGGCACACAGTACGGGTCTTAGGAACACATGAGGGCACTCTGGGGACATTGGCTCTACTGGGGGCACTAAGAGGAGGTATTTCTTTTTTTACTGCCACACAACGGGGCATTTTTTGTACTGGTGCACATTATAAGGGGGGGGGGGGGTTCTACTGTCACACATTATAAAGATAATTATTACTATCGGGGCATTATGGTGGGCTTTATTACAACTGGGGGACTATGGGAGCATTATTACTTGTGGGACACAATTACTGTTGGGGGCACTGTAGGAGCACTATTACTACTAAATGCACTCTGGCAAAGAAATAATTACTATTGTTGGGACTTTGGGAGCACCATTACTGTGGGGGCACCCTGGCACAGCATCAGCTTAGCACAGTTCTTTTTGCAGTATAGTTTTGGGGAGCACAGCTTCTCAGTATTGGGGGTGCATGATGGGATGTTAATTGGAGGATGATGGAAAAGTAGGAAACTAAGATGTCTGTCAAACTCTGCAGAGACCTGAGATGGCTGAAAGAAATTATCACGGTGGTCTGGTCTGAATGGAGAAGATGAAGAAAGAGAACATCTACATCAGAGGAGAAGTCACTGGATATAAGAAGTATAGGGCGCTGTATTAGGCTACTTTCACATCTGCGTTAGTGATCCTGGCAGGCTGTTCCAGCTGAGAATTCACTGGACCCGCACTGCTGGATGCAGACAGAATGCCCGCCAGCCCCATTAACTATAATGGGGTACGGCCGAGATCTGGCCACAATCTGGGAAAAATGCAGAGAATCAGTGGGACATAAACCGCTGCATGCTGTGCTTTGTGTCTAGTCGATTCCTTGCATTTTCTGCCGGATTAGGTGGCCGGATCGTACTAAGACCCCTCATGTCACCTGGGGACCCCCAAAGAAGCTTGTGTGTTGACTGAAGCCTTCCTATCTTACTGGTGGCTGGCCCTGCCTTTCAATTGTGCTTCCGGTTTTGGCTCCGCCCCTAGACTGCAAGGGGGTGGGGCCAGTTGGGGGTCATGTGATTGGGCTGCTCAGTCAAAAATGCCCGGGCCTATTTTTTGTCCCAGTCCGGCCCTGCAACCAGGAATCACAGCTACACAGCTCCAGTGGGTCAGTATAGAAGTCCAGGCAGGAAGCTCTATATCTGGCAACCAGAGAAGTGGGAGAGGGGAATATAAGGAGGTTGGGAGTGACGGACAAGAAACAGCTGAGGAGAAGAAGCTCCGGATCCCTGAGTGAGACAAAAAGGATTTCAAGGCAAACACAGAAAGCTAGATCTTTAGACAGAGCGCGCAGCCATCCGCTGCGACTTCCTGACCCCGGGTATAATGAAGTCAGACGTGGCTCTTGACACCCTCGTGACACCTAGAGACCTGAAATTCAAGATTGCCATCAACAAAAATCAGAGGAGGAGGCAAAGAGGAGGGCACAGTGGGTTGGACATAAGGTTTTAATAGGGACCTGTGACAGCCACACCAGATCACCCACATTCAGGTCCGGACCAGGCACACGTCTCTTATCCGCCACATGCTTATATCTCTCACTCATCCTCTTCAGGTTACCCTGAATCTTTTGCCAAATAAATGACAAAGACGAGGAAAATCTCTCCTCATCAGGTAAACCAGAAGACCACTCTCCAGAGAATGTCCAAAACTGCGGATGAAACCCATATGCACCAAAAAATGGTGACTTATCAGAGGACTCTTGGCGACGGTTATTTAAAGCAAACTCAGCAAGGGACAAAAAAGAATACCAATCCTCCTGATTCTCCGCCACAAAACAGCGCAGATATGTCTCCAGATTCTGATTGACGCGTTCGGTCTGACCATTCGACTGCGGGTGAAAAGCAGAAGAGAACGACAACTGAATCCCCAAGCGAGAACAGAAGGCCTTCCAGAATCTGGAAACAAATTGCGTGCCCCTATCAGAAACGATGTCTGAAGGAATGCCATGCAATTTAACAATCTGATCAACAAACGCTTGCGCCAACGTCTTAGCATTGGGTAACGCAGGAAAGGGAATGAAATGCGCCATTTTGCTAAAACGGTCCACTACCACCAGAATCACAGTCTTCCCCGAGGAACGAGTCCATGGACAGATGCGTCCAAGGACGGGAAGGAATAGGTAACGGGAGGAGAGAACCCGATGGCCGTGAATGAGCGACCTTGGCACGAGCGCAGGTCTCGCTAGTTGCCACAAAACCCTCAACCGTCTTACGAAGAGCCGGCTACCAGAATCTCCGAGCAATGAGATCCACTGTGGCTCTACTCCCCAGGTGCCCACCAAGGACAGTATCGTGGTGCTCCTTAAAAACCTTGTGTTGTAAAGCGAGAGGCACAAACAACCTCCCAGGAGGACAAAGATCAGGAACCTCTGCCTGGGCTGCCTGAACCTCTGCCTCCAAATCAGGATAAAGAGCAGAGACGACCACCCCTTCAGCCAAAATGGGACCCGGGTCTTCAAAGTTCCCCCCTCCCGGAAAACAACGTGACAGGGCATCCACCTTCACATTTTTAACCCCAGGGCGGAACGTGACAACAAAATTAAACCTAGAAAAGAACAAAGATGATCTGGCCTGTCTCGGGTTCAGACGCTTGGCCGATTCCAAGTAGGCCAGATTCTTTTGGTCGGTAAACACGGTAATAGGGTGTCTGGCTCCCTCTAACCAATAACGCCATTCTCAAAAGCTAATTTGATGGCCAACAACTCCCTATCTCCCACATCGTAATTTCTCTTTGCAGAGGAGAGTTTCCTCAAAATGTCATCTAGATACACCAGTACAAATTTCCCCATTAAATGATAAAAAATGCTGTTCACAAAATGTTGGAAGACGGCCGGAGCATTCATCAAACCAAAGGGCATAACCAAGTTCTCAAAATGACCCTCAGGGGTATTGAAGGCCGTATTCCATTCGTCCCCTTCCCTGACCCTGACTAGGTTGTATGCCCCTCTTAAATCCAACTTAGAAAAAACTTTAGCCCCAACCATCTGGTTAAACAGGTCCGGGATCAGAGGAAGCGGATATGGGTCACGAATTGTGATATGGTTCAGCTCCCTGAAATCCAGACAAGGTCTTAAAGAACCATCTTTCTTCTTAAAAAAAACAAACCAGCGGTAACAGGTGACTTCGAGGGTCGGATGTGTCCCTTTCTCAGGCTCTAAGATATATAAGTACGCATACCGACTCTTTCAGGTTGGGAGAGATTGTATAAATGTGATTTTGGCAGCTTGGCGCCTGGGATGAGATTAATAGGGCAGTCGTACTACCGGTGAGGGGGCAACTCCTGGACGCCACTCTCGGAAAACACATCCGAAAATTCTGAGAGAAAAGATGGTACAGTCTTGGTAGAAACCTCTGAAAGAGACGCCGTGAGGCAATTCTGTCTGCAAAACTCACTCCAACCATTTATTTGCCTTGCTTGCCAATAAATCCAACTTAGAAAAAACTTTAGCCCCAACAATCTGGTTAAACAGGTCCGGGATCAGAGGAAGCGGATATGGGTCACAAATTGTGATACGGTTCAGCTCCCTGAAATCTAGACAAGGTCTTAAAGAACCATCTTTTTTCTTAAAAAAAAAAAAACAGCGGCAACAGGTGACTTCGAGGGTCGGATGTGTTCCTTTCTCAGGCTCTCAGAGATATAAGTACGCATACCGACTCTTTCAGAGAGAAAAGATGGTACAGTCTTGGTAGAAACCTCTGAAAGAGACGCCGTGAGGCAATTCTCTCTGCAAAACTCACTCCAACCATTTATTTGCCTTGCTTGCCAATCAATGGTGGGGTTATGTTTAGTGAGCCAGGGTAGCCCCAACACTAGAGGAGTAGGTAATCCGCTTAGGACGAAACACGACATATCCTTAACATGAGCGTCAGCCACAATCAAACGGATATTGTGAACTATGCTCTTTAACGATCTTTGAGAAAGTGGAGCGGAATCGATAGCAAAAACAGGTATATCCTTTTCAAAGTGCATACCTGGAAACCATGCGTTATTGCAAATTGATTATCAATGAGATTGACAGCTGCTCCACTATCTACAAAAATCTCACAAACAATGTTGTTGCTGTCTAGCGCCACCCTGGCAGGTAGGAGAAAACAGGAACTACAAGCAAACGGCAAACCTTCAATTTCCGCATCAACCTTGCCAATAGTAGCAAATGGAAAGTTTTTAGAGGGTTTTTTTCTTTTTGTTTTTCTTTTATTACCCTCAGAAAACTCCATGAATCTCCTAGAGGGGCAAACATTAGTCAAATGATTTATACCCCCACAACAGAAACAAACCCTCCTCTGAGAGCTGAATCTTCTACTATCAGAGACAAGCAAACCCAGCTGCATGGCCTCCTCCTCAGAGGGGATTGAGAGAGACTGAGACCCCTGCACACTGAATGAGACAGCCCCACTGTCCTTGGGCTGAATATGACAGGAAGGAGTAGTCTCCTCTCTCTCTCTAAGACGCCTGTCAATACGAACAGCTAGAGACATGGCAGACTCTAACGAGGCTGGTCTCTCATGAAAAGCTAATTCATCTTTCAATCTTTCCGAAAAACCATGGCAAAATTGACATCGGAGTGCAGCATCATTCCAACCAGTATCAGCTGCCCATCTCCGAAATTCAGAACAATATATCTTTGCGGACTGTTTACCCTGGCATAAAAGACGCAGTTTAGATTCAGCCAGAGCAATACGATCCGGGTCATCATATATCTGCCCCAGGGCTACAAAAAAATTCATCCACCGATCGGAGGGGCCATGCCCCCACCGGCAGCAGAAAGGCCCAAGACTAGGGGAGGGCTGGCAGCCTTAGTCCTGGGGGGCAAATCCAGTCAAGTGGCCCATTTTTTGCCCCGCCCATTATTAAAAGCCCCTCCTACATATAATAGGCCACTCCCAACACACACTGTACAGCTGACATTCTATAGTTGAGGCCTGTCTCTACATATCATACGGAGAGGGGAGGGTCTGTCCTGGCTGCACTGCCTGCTTATATAACAAGCTACAGCCAGGAAGCTCCTCCGCTCTCCTCCCTCCCCTGATCCTGCTCAAGGCTTGTGGTTCCCCCCACCATCTGCCACCCGCCCGTGGCCTGCTGCCCCCTTTCGTTGTTCTCACTCAGCTCTGAATCCTCCTTCTGCAAATGGCAGGAGGAGGAGCCGGAGCATCTCCTCTCCTACATAGCGCCTCTTACATCCAGTGATGTCACCTTTGATGTAGACGTTTTCTTTCCTCATCTTATCCATTCAGACCAGACCGCCATGATGATTTTTCTGCCATCTCCCGTCTCTGCAGAGATTGAGAAACAGACATTAGTTTCCTGCCACCCCCAATACTATACTGCAGAAACAGTCCCCCTGGAAATACTACTACCACACAGATAGTGCCCCCAATACTGTACCCGCTATGCCCCCAATACTATACTGCAGAAACAGTCCCCCTGGAAATACTACTACCACACAGATAGTGCCCCCTTAAACAATTATTGGCACACAGTGCTTTAAAAAATAACTGCGCCCAGACACTAATAGTATAAAGATAATGTCCCCCAAAAATAATTGTGCTAAGCTGATACTATGCCAGGGTGCCCCCAAAGTAACAGTGCTCCCCAAAATCCCACCAATAGAAATAATTATCTGCCAGAGCACACTTAGTAGTAATAATGCCCCTATAGTGCCCTAGTAATCATGTTCCTCATAGCCCCCCAGTAGTAGTAAAGCTCCCCATAATACCCCCTAGTAGTACTAAATACCCCCGCTTAGTGCCCGCAGTTAAGCTAATGTCCCCATAATGTATGCCAGTATAAAATACCCCTATATAGTGCCCCAGTAAATGCCCTCATACTGCTCCTCTCCCCCTCCCCCATAGTGTCCCCCATAATATGCCAGTAAAAAAAATGCCCCTTAGTGCCCCCAGCAGATGCCCCTATAGTGCTCCTCTCCCCCACAATGTGCCAGTAAAAAAATGCCCCTTCCTCCTGAGGAAGCAAAGAGGAGCGCCTTCACCCTGACAGCAGCCCCTGCTATATCGGTATGTCCTACCTTCATTTTGTTCACCCCTCGGCTTTTTTGACCTATGCGGTTTGAGCCCTGTTAGTGTGGCCATCAGCTGTAAGGGAGGCTTACCTGCATTTGAGATAGGCTTTTGTATTGCATACCCCTTTGTTTGACCATATATTAGGAATTTTGTTCCATGGATTATAGATTAAGGGGGTATATTATTGAGTATTATTATGATGGGTGTGCTGACAGGGTGATGCATGACTGTGTTATGTCCCTGCTAATTGATATTTATGTATTGTATAATATGTCATTTTTTTATTGAGATATCAATAAAATTGATCTTTTTATTGGATAATAGTATGGTTGCACTCCATTTTTGTTGTGTACTTTCATGTATTGAGGGAGTGTACCTCCATAATCAGAGACCGTAGGTGATTTAAAGATTTGAAACTTGGGTGTGTATCGCTGCTCTGTGTGAACAGGGTGTGTTCCCTGTGCGTATCTCCATTACAGAATGAGAGTGAACAATGGGTGACATTTGCCTCAGATAAGTGATTGTGATTTTACCGTGTGCTATGGGATGTGTGCCATATGATGTGTTTTTGTAATATACAGTACAGATCAAAAGTTTGGACACACCTTCTCATTCAAAGAGTTTTCTTTATTTTCATGACTATGAAAATTGTAGATTCACACTGAAGGCATCAAAACTATGAATTAACACATGTGGAATTATATACATAACAATCAAGTGTGAAACAACTGAAAATATTTAATATTCTAGGTTCTTCAAAGTAGCCACCTTTTCTTTGATTACTGCTTTGCACACTCTTGGCATTCTCTTGATGAGCTTCAAGAGGTAGTCCCCTGAAATGGTTTTCACTTCACAGGTGTGCCCTGTCAGGTTTAATAAGTGGGATTTCTTGCCTTATAAATGGGGTTGGGACCATCAGTTGCGTTAAGGAGAAGTCAGGTGGATACACAGCTGATAGTCCTACTGAATAGACTGTTAGAATTTGTATTATGGCAAGAAAAATGCAGCTAAGTAAAGAAAAACGAGTGGCCATCATTACTTTAAGAAATGAAGGTCAGTCAGTCAGCCAAAAAATTGGGAAAACTTTGAAAGTAAGGGCTATTTGACCATGAAGGAGAGTGATGGGGTGCTGCGCCAGATGACCTGGCCTCCACAGTCACCGGACCTGAACCTAATCGAGATGGTTTGGGGTGAGCTGGACTGCAGAGTGAAGGCAAAAGGGCCAACAAGTGCTAAGCATCTCTGGGAACTCCTTCAAGACTGTTGGAAGACCATTTCAGGTGACTACCTCTTGAAGATCATCAAGAGAATGCCAAGAGTGTGCAAAGCAGTAATCAAAGCAAAAGGTGGCTACTTTGAAGAACCTAGTATATGACATATTTTCAGTTGTTTCACACTTGTTTGTTATGTATATAATTCCACATGTGTTAATTCATAGTTTTGATGCCTTCATAGTCATGAAAATAAAGAAAACTCTTTGAATGAGAAGGTGTGTCCAAACTTTTGGTCTGTACTGTATATAATTTTTTCATGGCGGTGTGAAAATGTTCTCCAGGAAAGAGAAATATTGCTAGGCCAGAGGACAAACTCTACAGGTCCATCTATACATAACAATTGTAGGAACAACATGTCTCCTAAAGCTTATTAGATAGGTGGGGCAAGGTCGCCTATTAGATAGGTGGGGCAAGGTCGCCTATTAGATAGGTGGGGCAATATGTGTGGGGTCTGCGCTCCTGAACATAAATGCATGACGACATAGGCAGGTTTAGCGTAGGACCCACCTGAACTGTGTTTTGATCAAAATGTATTGACCAAGTGTCTCAGATTCAATCAGTGTGAGGGCTTAGTCCATATGTTATGCTTGCATCTACAGTATTATTATAGTGCATTATTTTCTGTGAATGTATAAATGTAGCCATGTACATCCGCAACATTCATTATCATATCGTGCAGGATGTTTTATATATTTTTTTCCGTGATCCCTTTAGATGCTTGAACCTATTATTTATAGTGCTGTACATCGATTGTAATACTTCTGCATTATGGTGTAAAAGGATTTTTACAGGCAGGATGGAACAGCTGTCAGAACATGGCAGGGGGGTCTTGCCATGGCAACTTATATGCACCATGTGATTGCGTTTGCAGGGTGCTTGCTGGAGGAGAGAGAGCGTACACTATCTCTGTCTAACTGCTCAGATGCTTTTGCTATTGACTTCAGTATCTGATGGTAAAACTTCTGGGATCAGAGTAATCACCAACCATGGCAGTTAGTGCTTGGCGCCATCTGTATAAAACCGTTTGCACAGCAAGTGAATTCTCTGACCCAGCTCCTGAGCTATTGATGTGTCGCACTATTTCGGTACTCAATGTTAACTCATTGTGCGAAGTGACGTCATAGTACGTCACAGTGGGCAAAAGACTAAGGCCTCATGCACACGGCCGTTGTTTGGGTCCACATCCGAACCGCCGTTTTGGCGGCTCGGATGCGGACCCATTCACTTCAATGGGGCCGCAAAAGATGCGGACAGCACTCTGTGTGCTGTCCGCATCTGTGGCTCCGTTCCGCAGCCCCGCCAAAAAAATATAACATGTCCTATTCTTATCCACGCTTTGCAGACAAGAATAGGCATTTCTATTGCCGGCGCCCGTTCCTCAAAATGGCTGAAGGCAACACGGACGGCTTCTGTTTTTGCGGATCCGCGGTTTGCGTACTGCAAAAAACAGCACAGTCGTGTGCATGAGGCCTAAAGCATACACTAATCTTTTGGGAGGTTTTTGGTCTCTTGCTGTGCTTTCAAGGCCTCATTATCAGTGTGTTGCTGCTTAGTGCTGACTACACTACAGTCTGTAAAGTCTCTTTGTGAATACTCACCTGTTGCATGATAACCTCTTGTAGGGTTGCCAACACCAACTTGAAACATAATGTACCTATTATTATAATTTTGATTGCGTAAATCAGAAGTTCATGTTAAAGTATTAAACTTTGCAATTTTTTTTTTACCTTCCAGGATCCTCTAGTTCTCAATCTCCTGCTTGAAGGCCCTTTGTTAAATCTCAAAAACGTTCTCGGTCACGAGCCGTGTGGTCGTACTCCAATACTGAGGATGGAGCATTGGAGTCACCATTATACCCAAGCTCCTCAGGTTATGGCCAAATGAAGAGGTTTCTTGATTTAGTTTTGGAATCCAAAATTAGGAGTGACTCATAAAAGGAGAGAAAGTATAAAGGACAGATACTTTTTCTATTTTTGAATTCACTCCTGGATTGGCTTCCAAAACTGCATCAACAAACCTGAATGTGTGGCCATACCCCCAGTGTTGATTCACATGTAGTGGTGGAGATCAACGGATCCTCCAGTGGGCCCTTAAGATCCAGGAAAAAATAATACTTCCAGGAAATTGCCACTAGGGTCTATTTCTTTGAATCAAAACCTATTATATTTTATTAATAACACGGAGTTTAGGCCCCAAGAATAATTTCCTCTGGTGGGACCAAGGAACTCAAGACTGACCCTGGTCGAGATGCAATCAAAACTGAACTGGAAAAAATGCATGCCTTATAGTCCCATCTATATCATTCAACTATAGTTCCTTACTGTATTCTCTGTTACATGTTATCCACAATTTATTTTCTGCCATCTAGTGGCCATTGTTATATTTGGTTTTATGTAGGTTATCTATGGTTGTATTTCATTATGTCATTCATCTTGTAACTCTTCCTTTTCTGTGAGCTCATATCCTGTGCCCTGCAGTCTTTTTCTGTTTGTCAGACATGCATCACAGAGCTGGAGAGAGGATTTTCCTTTGCCCTCTATCATCATTTCTCAAGGTACATTCAATAAATTTCCAAAAGCATATTCTTTGCAACTTCCTCACTGTATTTCTACGTGCAACTGGTGTCGATAGGGTAATGAGTGTAGCGAGTTTATTATCTTTAATTGCTTGTACAAGAGATAGCCACCCACACTCATCAGAGACTTCTGTAATGTACATTGGTGGCAGAATGTATGCATTTTGCTGTGGTTTGTAATGTGATTGCATTTTTAACATTTAAAACATGTTAAATAATGTGTTTCACCTGTAACCGCTGCATACCCCGATACCAACAAAACTCCATTCACGGTTTTCCCATCCTCCAAGGTGATGATACATTCCTTGGGTAGGTTATCCTTTCTGAACTGTGGGGGTACAACTGTTAGTAACCCCACTTAATCTGAGAATGAAGGATAAACAAGGCTGTGTTGCAATTATTTGCAAAGCCAGTGGCTATGTAAGAAAAAACATGAAAAGGCTGCAGCGCTGGGGACACTGCAGCTGCTTTATTTGAAGGATCAGCTGTGATCGCAGCAATCATCCCAAAACAAAACACATTACTGTTTTCAAAAAGCATCTGCATTTTTCAACACTTTCCTCCAGCAATGGTCGGTCTCTTATTTGAGTGGAATACTGTAGATTACAGCAGGTTGGCACTGGTCTGGAACTATAGCTGGCCAATGGTCATACAAATTTAATAGCCATCATCTGGATGATCATTTAGCCAACAGCCATCTCCCCTGATTCAACCATACACATACACACTCTTTTTGGCCAAGTGTGTATGTGTTGTTAACAGGGAGAGGGAAGAAAGACACTGCCAGACATTTCTGGTGGTGGCTTATCTCCTGGGGGAGCAAAGGAATCGGTTGAAAATATTTACATTGCCCAAACCTTCTTTCCCCCCAACATCACCTGCCATGGGAGAATCAGGAACTCTTTATACACATTAGACTGCCGACGGCAGGTTTGGCTGCACTTATTTGTATGGGATCCTTTAATGTCCCTCAAAGAACTCTCCCTTCCTGGGGGGTGCTCAATGTGCAAAAAGGTTTCTGTTACAGCACACAAGGAATTGTGCAATAATGCATAACGGCCGTCGCCTTTTACCTCACTGTCTGTACCCACTAAGTGGATATTTGAATGCATTAAAGGGGTTGTCTGAGATAATTAGAAATTTCACACAAGCCCTGCAATAGTCTGAAATAAAAATTCATCTCATACACCCTTTTCGCTGAGCGCATTCTCCGTGGCTCTGGTCTGGACCTCCTGCCGCTGCTTGTTTACAAACTGCAGTGGGAACGAGCACATGACCACTGCAGCCAATCACTACACTCAGTGGTCAACCTCACTACTCTAAAGCAACGAAACCTTCACATCATTGTGCATGTCACAGTGTTTGTTGGTGACATGCACAGGGATGTGCGGGTGTATTACACGTGACCACTGCAGCCAATCATTGTCCTCAGTGTTAGACCCTGGAGAATAGTGATGGCTGTAGTGGTCACGTGCTGTATCTTGCCATATCATTACTGCAGTTTGTAAACAAGCAGTGGCAGGAGGACTGAACCAAAGCCGCAAAGAATAGGCTTGGAGAAAAGGGTGAGTATAATATGACTTTTTATTTTATTCTATTGCAGGGCTTGTCCCAGATTTTTAATTATCTTCGACAGATCCTTTAATAAGAGTCCCGGAGGTGAGTGCCATGTTCTTTTTACCCTACGTGGGTGTTTTTTTATTAAAGTGCTTCATAGTAAAAAATATTTTGGTGTTAAATCCTGGCACTGACAATTTTTACATAGATCTGACTATTTTCCTGACTCTTAATGAATGTACAGTGCTGAACACATAGCATGTTTTGTTTATTTTTAATAGAATGCATAGAATTTATTTGATCTCTTGATTCACTCCTGTTTGATCATAGCAAAATTAAAATGCTATGGCGTTTTTGTATTATCTTTATTTATTATATCGGTGAACATGTGAATGAAAAGACTATTTATTTGGGTCATTTCCATGCAGTGACTAGAGCTAGAGGAAGGTACTGTTTTCATACAAAAGGTTTGAATTTTAGCTGATTACTCAGTCTAGGGTATAGTTACTATCAGTCGGTACATGGGATAGAAGTTGCATTTTATGCCTTTGTGTTAGAGGTAGAATTCTTTCTGGTCATCTTGATAGAGTGCAAGGCGTTGGAGCTTTGTGGAAAGTACACGTATGTGTACACAAATGTTATGAAAGAGCAATGTCACAAATGCGGCAATGGAAAGCTGCCATTCACATTTTACCACCACCCTTAATTGTTCCCTCCCCCTTCTTTACTTTTTTTTATAAATATTAATACAGTACACCTAGTAAAGCCAAAGAAATCCCAGTTATAGACAGGAGAGGTAAGTTCATACAGGCTGTGCATGTCTATGTCTAAGGGCTCATGCGTGCCAGTTTATTTTTTTTACTTCTGTTGGAACGTCCTATCCCTGTCTGCAACACGGACAAGAATAGAACATGTTATAGTTTTTGTGCAGGGCTGCGAAACGAACGTGTGCTGTCTGCATCTTTGCAGTCCAATTGAAATTAATTGGGCTGCACCCGACCCATTGGGGGAAAAATTGGGTATCGGATGCGGAATGAAACTACGGCTGTATGCGCACAATAATTGTGATGGGACGTTCCTTCCCAATAACTGTCTGCTCGTCAGTAGAGGTAAAGAGCCGCATGTACATACAGTGATCTTCTCCTCGGTAGGAGGACGGGTGATGGCTACTTCTTCATACAGATTACAGATTCACCTTGATTTAGGTGTCTGCATGAAAAATCATTTCACCCAATGAATGAGCGTTTTGTTTGTTCATCGGGTCATCGGCAGCACATTCACACGGACTGATTATCGGGAACGGTGATTCATATTAATGTTTGTTCTTGAAAATCAGCCCGACAATTGTATGGTGTAAATCCACCTTAACTGGTTTCATATCTCACTGTTCTACACAGTGAAGGTTAACAAAAGGAACAGTGAATTTGTGATCAGTACGGTTTTGTATTTATGCTAGAACACTGCAAGAATTAAATTGTATTTAAATTTTATAAATTTTATGTTGCTGTATGAATATTTTTGCTAATTTATCATTTTTGGTCTTCACATGAGATCTTCAAATATATAACTTGGTTGCTTAAAGGGGTTTCCAGAACTAGAAAATGACGGCTGCTATCGTCCATAAACAGCAACACACCTGTCCACAGGTTGAGTGTGGTATTACGGCTCGGTCCCATTCATTTCAATGGAGAAACAGATACACCTCGTGGACAGGCGTGGAGTTGTCTCTGTAATAAAGCAGCCATGCTTCTCTGATCGGAGCCCTAGAGAAACTGAACAGGACGTATGAATGTGCACTAAGCTATCATTTGTAACTCGCATAACCCGTTTTCCAATGTCATAACCCAGTTTTTACATATGTTGTTCGTAATTAATCATTGTCAGACCAACACTTGTCAGTCCAGTTTGCAATGTACGTAGATAGTTCACAATGACATAACTAATGAGTTTTTCTTGTGTTTATTTTAAGATTCTGCAGAATGTGGAACTCAAACCAAGGCCAGTGATCTTTATGTATCTTGATTACTTTTATTATTCTTCTTACTTAAATAATTTATGTTACCTTTTCTTTCTGCAGTACACTCCATTATCTGACCTCAGAAAGATTGTATCATCTGTAGTGAAGTGAGGAACCGCACTCAAAGTGTCCCTGGTGCCAATCAAGGGCTGTTAAGCCACTATCCAAATGATAAAGGTTAAGGTTTTGCAATTAAAGTGTAGCTTTATTTCACATTATCTGCATCATCCATTTGCCCAGTGGTACATATCAATAGCAGAATATTTCTGACCGGACGTTTCGGTCAAGATGCTGATGAAGGTCCATCATGACCGAAACGTCCGGTCAGAAATATTCTGCTATTGATCTGTACCACTGGGCAAATGGATGATGCAGATAATGTGAAATAAAGCTATACTTTAATTGCAAAACCTTAACCTGAGTGCCTCAATACTTTATCACTCAGAAAGATTGTAGTCACATTAGACTGACAAGCTTACATATATGGGGGAAAAGGTGGAATGGGTTTGGTGCAATCCAGCATGCCCAGTCATTTGTTCTGCTCAGGGGCACAGCTATAGGGGAAGCAGGGGAAGCGTCTGCTTTGGGGCCCAAACTCAGAAAGGGCCCACCCAGAAGGAGGACTAAAAGATTTTGTTGTCAGGGCTTGGTCAACGGTGTTATACAATGACATTATATACAGAGACACTGTAGAAAACGGACAGAGCGGCTGTCAGGCCTCGTCTGAAAGCGCGGTTTTGACTAGCCACAGGAGTGGGGGTTGCATGGGAGAAGGGGATTGCGAAGAAGGGGCCCATTAAAAAATTTGCAGTGGGGCCCAGTCATTTCTAGTTACTCCACTGGTTATGCTGGTGGGTAAGGCGCTGTCAGCAACTTATTTGCTTCTCTGCTGTTGAGTATATATGTATATTTAACCAAGGACACATTGGAGGTCTGTTATTACGGATCTTGGGACTATTTTAGTAAAAAAATAGTTGCAAGTCCATTTTTTAACCAGCTGTGCAACAATATTTAGTGGCAAGGCTGGTGTCACCCTGTGTTCAACATTTATGCGGAGTCTTAAAATAAACACAAGAAAACCTCATTAGTTATGTCATTGTGAACTATCTACGTAAATTGCAAACTGGACTGACAAGCGTTGGTCTGACAATGATTAATCACGAACAACATACGTAAATACTGGGTTATAACATTGGAAAACGAGTTATGCAAGTCATGGCAGGGGTGTGTCATGGGCAGTGTCGGGGCCAGGACTCCTGCTCCGGGAAATCTACTAACATTTATGCCTGAAAACATAAGTAAATGTCGGTGAAAAACTACTGACTGGAGTAGTTTTTCATAACAAAAAAAAAAAAAACAGTGGGACCAATTGTCAAACAGCATGCCAACTTTATTATAATAATGTATATAAAATATGGAAGAAAAAAGGCAAGCTGAGGGATGATATGCATTATTACCACGGTTGTTATGCATACATTCTTCTACTTGGGAGACCTATTACCATTTACTGCGAGACACAGCATATAGCCTGGTATCCGGAGATTGTTATCACAGCGCTGCGGAGGTACATGGCTGTCCAATGTGGTGTTGCCCCTTGCTTCTCTGTATATCCTTTTCCAGCTTGCCTTTTTTCTTCCATATTTTATATACATTATTATAATAAAGTTGGTATACTTTTTGATAATTGGTACCACTGTTTTTTTTGTTATGACCTTGTGTGTTGTCCCAGGTGGAGTGTTGTGCTGTCAGCGGTAGACAGAGAGGTTTTGTAGGTTTATATGGAGTAGTTTTTCACCAGGAGCAGGGACTGCCATAGATGCATTTAATTTATGAGAAGTCGTATGCCTTATCATATATTAGATGAATCTTAGGGTAGTACAAGGGGGAAACTAAGACCAGTGTAAAAAGCCATCTTAGTAAATGTACCTAATTGTTTATGTGTGGTTGGAGTCATTGACTGGGCTCCCTTGGGCCCACCAGAGGAAATTATTCTTGAGGCCCAACCCCTATATCCATAAAGTCTAATACGTTTTGAATTAAAGAAATAGACCGTAGTGGCAAGTGATTGAATCCAAAGGCAGCCAAATGTTCTTTTCTCCTGGATCTTTAGGGCATACTGGAGGATCCTCTGGTCATGGTTGGAGGGGGTTGCTGTTGGCTGGGGTTTGACTGACCACAATACAGTTCCTCTTATGACCTACCCCTCACCTACTTTTACCAGACCACTATACAGTTCCCCTTATTACCTACCCCTGGCCTGCTAATACCTAAACACCAAACACCTCTATACCTAAACACCATACAGGTCATCCTATAACCTGCTTTGAACTGATCCCCATACAGTTATAGCTTGCCCTTGATTTTGCTATTTCTGAATAAAAAAGTATAAATGCATGTTTTAATGATATATGGACATTTACTTACCATACTGCAGTACTCATACCCACGTATTGTTACAGGAATGGCGAGTGGACAGCCATCATATGCACCTCCACCATATGATACAGTCCAATTGACACCATCTCCTGGTCAGCCTCCATCTGTTCCTCCTCCAGCATACACTGAGTTACCACCTGCTTTATCACCATATAGACAGAACCATTCTGCACCCCAACCGTACAGTCAACTGCCATATGCCCCACCAAGGCAGGGATACTGTATAACAGGCGAGTCTAATTTGGGGGCTTATTCCCTGGGAACAAATTCCTATCCTTCACCAAATCGTGGCCAACATTTGCAAGCAAACCACGAATCATGTGAATGTCAAGAATGTCGAGAAAGTCATGATTCACATAGGCATCATGGAATTATTGGACGACTTCTGCATGGGCACCATGAATCTCATGGACACCACATAGAAGGTGGACATCATCATGGTCACCACACAGATAATGGACATCATCATGGTCACCACATAGATAATGGACATCATCATGGTCACCACGGACATCATGGTCTTTTAGGGCTAATTAGACGCCATGAATCACATGACAGCTAATGTGACAAATTGAAGAAAATACAAATGAAAATGTCTGTGATCATATGTACAAAATTAATAATTGTTTTGATTAATAATTACACTTTATAGACAAAATTATATGTTGTAATGTCAATGTTTCTACCTGCTTGCTGAATGTGCCACATTTCCAGACATCATGCATTTTACAGTAATGTTCAGAAATTCTAAAAATGTTTTGTGTAGTATGGGCTGGCTCAGTGGTTAGCACTGGGGTCCAAGGTTCAAATCTGCATGGAGTTTGTCTGTTCTTGTGGGTTTCCTCCAGGTACTCTGCTTTCCTCCCACAAACTGATCATAGATTGTGAGCTCCTCTGCGGACATTGTATGATGATAATGTCTGTAAAGCGCTGGTGTATATGTCAACTCTATATACCGGAAAGTGATTAAAATAAATACATTGGTAAATATAACGAAATATGGTGTTACAGTTTGCCTAAAGGACAAGATTTACTTTAGACCAGCTGCTTTGTACGGACATAATTAATGTCAGACTCAAGGCGTACTCAGCATGGAGGCAGACCACGGGACTGCTATGGGGCCTGTGGTGAGAGGGAGACCGATGCTAATTTCTCTTGGTCACAACATAAAGCTTCATTCATCACTTTGCTGCAGCAGTAATTAGGGGGCAGCTTGGTGCAAATAGGTTTTACAGCTTCCACTGAGTATACATTTCTGTGTGCTGAGTTCCCCTCTAGTGGTGGCTGCAGGAAGCCAGTTTCAAAACATACTGTGTGTAGGGAAGCAGGCGATTATGGGGGAGATTTATCAATTTATTTCTGCCAGTCAGAATGAGTTTCATATTTATAAAGCAGAAGATCTGGTCAGCACTTGGGCTTGTGGTGCTGCACGTGGAAAGGATGCGTTCCAGGTCTTTTTAGAAAGTAGATAATCCTGGCATTCGCTTTCTTCAATATGCTTTTATTATCACAACATCAGTTGTTGCATAGGATGCGTTTCGACCCATCCAAGGCCTTTGTCAACTATATAGTTGATATTATACATAGTTGACAGGCCAAAACAAGTCCTATGTAACAATTGATGTTGTGATAATAAAAGCATATTGAAGAAAGAGAGTGCCAGGATTATCTACTTTCATATTTATAAAGCAATTTCTCCACCTTTTCCAAGAAACAAAAAAACAGGTCAGGTAAAGTGGGTAAAGTGGAGCTCGACAATTTTTTATCTTTAGGATAAAATGTGTGCACTTGATTAAAAACAATATGGTAAATTCGCCTGTTGGGGTTTTACAATGAGGTCTTAAATGGCATCTGTCAACAGGTTTGTACCTATGACACTGGCTGACCTGTTGCATGTGCGCTTGGCAGCTGAAGGCATCTGTGTTGGTCCCATGTTCATATCATATGTGCCCACGTTGTTGAGAAAAATGATGTTTTAATATATGCAAATGATCCTCTAGGAGCAACGGGGGAGTTGCCGTTACACACAGAGGCTCAGCTCTCTCAACAACTGCCGCCACCTTTGCAATTTGATTGACAGCCAGGCAGTATAAACGTGATCATGCCCGGCCCTAAAGTCTTGCGCTGTGCCGTGAGCTTCAGAGATAGCCGAGCGCTGTACTTGGCTATCTTCGGTGCTTCCATAGAAATTAAGCTTGTTGTAACTTGTTATAACTGGAATATCCCTTTAATAATGTGTGGTCCATATTGTCTTTTTTGCTGGCTTGATTCAGTTTTCCATCAGATTACACACTGCTCTTTGTAGTCGCTGGATGCTGGTCTTCACTGAAGCCATTTTATCTGTAGCCATCTTCAGTGACACACTGGCAGGGAAGGAGACTCCCTCGCTTTTCCTTGACGCAGCTGCAGCAGCAGCTCCACATCACAAGCCGCTTTGTCACTGTGGGCATCACTTTCAGTACGTTTGACGGTGACTGTGTTACTCAACGTCCCATCCTTGGGACTTCACTTCAGGTCTGGCCCATTGGTCTATTTAGCTGGCCGTGGTCTGTAACCCAGTCTTTAGTGCACCTCTGGCCAGGTCATGAGCATGGCTTCTGGTGCTCCTGCACCACTTCCGGGGGAATCACTCTATGATTGCCATAGGCTGCTCCCATGTGGCATGTCTGACAAACACGTTGCCTGACATGATGCTTTTATGGAGCCCCACCTATTGCACTCTATGAGTGTGTGATGTTCTAGGCATATCAAAGTCAAATTGGCCAGCACTGCTCTTCTGCTCTTCCTCTAATGCCAGAGCACAGCGGAATATTCTCATCCATGGCACAACAGCGCTATCTATTGTCCAGATTTTCATACTACAGTAATACAGGAGCAGCGTTACTGGAGCAACAGCATTGCTTATGACCTCAAGGGGAGCAGACTTTTCCAAAATGGTTTCTGCTCCCCAACTTTACAGAAGTCAAACATTTAAACATGTAATATAAAGAGAGAGACTTAGATAGGGTGACCAGACATCCTTTTTTCCCCAGACATGTCCTCTTTTTGGGACCTAAACACATTTCCATCAGGTATTTTTTAAATGGACAGCAATGTCTGGGATTCTCAAGGAGAGGGGTAGGGGGGCACTTCAAGTTTATTTCAGTGTGTGTATGTGTTTGTTTATTTTTTTTTTACTATAGGTGACATTGTACAGGAGTCCGGGGAGTGGTGTGTGCAGCATTGCTTGGTCTGTTATTACTCACCGTTTATTACTTCTGCTCTGGGCGCCGTGTTGTATCCTCTTTTTAAAAACCAAAATTAAGTCACCCTAGACTATATTGGGAGATAACAAATAATCAAGATGTGCTCCTGCGCTGCTGCTGTTCTTAACAACCTCGGTGTCTGTTACTGCCTTGGGAATTATCCCAATGGCCGCTGCTGGGTTCCAAATGTGAGCCCTGCCTGGATTTACACAAATAATATTCTGGGATTGAGAATCACAAGTTGATTGGGTCCTGCGCTGTGTAACAAACAGGTACCTCCGGTGCTACAAACTGAAATCTAGTGATACAACGTATAGTATTACTATCTATATGTGCGGCTTCCTCAACTGAAATAATAGGATGTAAGTTGCCTCCAATGTTTCCTGTCTGGAGTCCTTTTTTATTTTTTCCTTTCTTTCCTCTTCTACAAAAAGTGGTTTCTACAAAAAGTAGAAGAGGAAAGAAAGGAAAAAAGAAAAAAGGACTCCAGACAGGAAACATTGGAGGTAACTCACATCCTATTATTTCAGGTTAGGAAGCCGCACATATACACTCACCTAAAGAATTATTAGGAACACCTGTTCTATTTCTCATTATTGCAATTATCTAGTCAACCAATCACATGGCAGTTGCTTCAATGCATTTGGGGGGGTGGTCCTGGTCAAGACAATCTCCTGAACTCCAAACTGAATGTCAGAATGGGAAAGAAAGGTGATTTAAGCAATTTTGAGTGTGGCATGGTTGTTGGTGCCAGACGGGCCGGTCTGAGTATTTCACAATCTGCTCAGTTACTGGGATTTTCACGCACAACCATTTCTAGGGTTTACAAAGAATGGTGTGAAAAGGGAAAAACATCCAGTATGCGGCAGTCCTGTGGGCAAAAATGCCTTGTGGATGCTAGAGGTCAGAGGAGAATGGGCCGACTGATTCAAGCTGATAGAAGAGTAACGTTGACTGAAATAACCACTCATTACAACCAAGGTATGCAGCAAAGCATTTGTGAAGCCACAACACGCACAACCTTGAGGCGGATGGGCTACAACAGCAGAAGACCCCACCGGGTACCACTCATCTCCACTACAAATAGGAGAAAGAGGCTACAATTTGCACAAGCTCACCAAAATTGGACTGTTGAAGACTGGAAAAATGTTGCCTGGTCTAATGAGTCTGATGAGATTTCTGTTGAGACATTCAAATAGTAGAGTCCGAATTTGGCGTAAACAGAATGAGAACATGTATCCATCCTCTGATGGCTACTTCCAGCAGGATAATGCACCATGTCACAAATCTCGAATCAATTCAAATTGGTTTCTTGAACATGACAATGAGTTCACTGTACTAAAATGGCCCCCACAGTCACCAGATCTCAACCCAATAGAGCATCTTTGGGATGTGGTGGAACGGGAACTTAGTGCCCTGGATGTGCATCCCTCAAATCTCCATCAACTGCAAGATGCTATACTATCAATATGGGACAACATTTCTAAAGAATGCTATCAGCACCTTGTTGAATCAATGCCACGTAGAATTAAGGCAGTTCTGAAGGCAAAAGGGGGTCCAACACCGTATTAGTATGGTGTTCCTAATAATTCTTTAGGTGAGTGTAGATAGTAATACAATACATTGTATCACTAGATTTCACTTTGTAGCACCGGAGGGACCTGTTTATTACACAGCGCGGGACCCAATCAACTTGTGATTCTCTATCCCAGTATATTAGGAGATATATCAAGATTCCACCTTTCATTCTTAAAAGCACCTTTGGAAAATGAAATGTGGAATCTGATTGGTTTCTATGGGCAGCTAAGGGTACTTTCACACTAGCATTTTTCTTTTCCGGCACTGAGTTCCGTCAAAAGGGCTCAATGCCGGAAAAGAACTGATCAGTTTTATCCCCATGCATTCTGAATGGAGAGTAATCCCTTCAGGATGCATCAGGATGTTTTCAGTTCAGTCTTTTTGACTGATCAGGTCAAAGCATGCTACGGTTTTATCTCCGGTGAAAAAAACTGAAGACTTGGCTGAATGCCGGGTCCGGCATTTTTTTCCATGGGAATGTATTAGTGCTTGATCCAGAATTCAAAATACCGGAATGCCGGATCCGTCCTTCTGGTCTGTGCATGCGCAGACCGAAAAAAAGGTGAAAAAAAATAAATGATGGATCCGTTTTGCCGGATGACACCAGAAAGACGGATCCAGCATTTCAATGCATTTTTCTGACTGATCAGGCATTTTTAAGACTGATCAGGATCCTGATCAGTCTTACTAATGCCATCAGTTGGCATACGTGTTGCTGGATCACTCTGCCGCAAGTGTGAAAGTAGCCTAAGCCTTTCTACCTTTACAGCAGTTTTGATAAATCTTCCCCTATATTTTTTCAGGAGGACATCAACATCTGTTAGGCTACAAGTGCAGATCATTTTCTTAAGCTTTTGACTGTTTAGATTGGTCCTATATATTTATCACTTCAAAGTATTTTGGTCGGAGTGGCCCTTTTTTGCAGGTCTTGATGTGCCTTTACTCCTTACCGATGGCCTTGATTAGGTTGCCTCATGCACACTCTCCTCCATTCATAAACCGTAATGGTACCCGCCAGGGCTGCTCACTATCCACTCTTCTTAGTTCTTAGTATTGAACCCCTTGTGGCCCAAATTAGGATGAACCCGAATATCCGCAGGATAGTAGCCCAGGATAAACCGTTTAAGATATCTTTGTTTGCGGATGACGTGTTTCTAACCATCACGCACCCTGTAATCTCCTTGCCAAATTTACATTGTACACTGGATCGCTATAGTCGGCTTTTTGGGTATAAACTGAATAATTCTAAGACAGAGGCCCTCCCACCCAATATTCCACAATCCATGCTGCACAGTTTGAAAGCTACCTTCCCTTATGCCTGGCAGGAAAAATCACTGAAGTACTTAGGGGTTCATATTACCCCATCTTACCCTAGTTTATTCAAGGCTAATTTTCCTAAACTAATCAGAGACACCCACTTACTGTTGGATAAATGGAAATCTCTGCCAGCTTTATTCTTAGGTAGAATAGCAGCTAATAAAATGTCTGTCCTTCCTTGATACCTCTATCTATTTGAGACTCTGCCCATACGAGTACCATACGAGTACCTGCTTCTGTTCTTAAATCCATTCAGACCACACTTGTTAATTTTATGTGGCATTATAAACATCATAGCGTCCCTGTTTCGGTCCTCACCTCAGGGAAATCAAGTGGAAGTCTGTCCCTTCCCAATATTACCTGGCAACTCATCTATGGCATATAGCCTCATGGACCACTTTACATTCTTTTAACAGGTGGACCTACACACCCAGGTACTATGATTTGGGGACAGACGGTTAATATACCATCTCATGCCCTACTCGGCCTCATGGTATTCACTAGGGATTTCTGGTATAGGTACATACTAAGGATACTAATTGGCTACCCTTAAATCCCCACTCACATGCTTCTTGTACTCACCTCTCCTTGCTGATAACGAGACATCAGCCATCGAAACCCTTGTTAAATGTATTTGATGTAATTTTCATGTTCACCAGCAGGTGGCTGCAATGTTTAGCAGGGACTTAGTTCAGTTTAGTGTTTCTAGACTGGAATAGTACATTCCAGTTTAGCTCCCCCCCTCTGTGAGGAGGTGTGGAATGTTCCCACATCCTGCCTCATGGGTGGGGAAGGAAGTTCAGTTAGTGTGCCAGCCACCCCGGCTAGGGGAAGGATGTGCGAGTAGGAGCTCCCAGTTCTAGGGATCCAAGCCAGTATCTTGTCTCGGCTGAGACAAAAGATCATCATTTCCAGCCTGAGCCTTCAGCCTCAGCTGGTAGAAAACAAGCAGCCACCTCCAGAACTCCAGGAAGAACCATACCCTGTGAGCACAACTGTGAGTACCGTCCAGAGACCAGGAGAAGCCAAATTCCTCCTCAGCTAGTCAGTCCCCATACATCAGAATATAGTAAGCGCAGAAGATATTAATTCCTGCCACATTATAGAGCCACAAGCAGATGACTTATCCTGCAGAGAGCTCCAGGCACATAATAGAAGCAGAAGATATAGATTCCTGCCACATATTGCCAATACCTGCTGGGATTTCAGACTATTGCTGTATCTCACATGGATTACTGCTACATCAAGTAAAGACCAGTTTGAACTCTATTCTAAGTCTGGATCTTATTTACTGCTACTAAATTCCTCCATTACTCCTACTAGCAACACACTCATTTTATTGCAAGTGAGCCAGGATCCAGGAGTCCAGCCGTACCCAGGTAGGAGACACCGTTGACACCATTGCTATTACCACACAGAGACATTACACCACTCTGGCATTCCTAGCCTGGTACGTGAGTTACAACATCTTAAAGGGCCCTGTGTTAGTACCCTGCGCACGCTGCAATTGGCATCACAAACAAACTATAGTTTTGTATACCCATATCCTGACCCACTGCATAATTTGGCGTCCGTGTAACCGTACCATGGTCCTGCTCATTGCACATTGTTTTGGAAGTGTGCAGCTTCTCCATCAAGCCCAGATTTGTATACTTGAATAAAAGATCTCCGCACCATGGAATACCTTATGGCACTTCTTCATATTTCACTGGACGGGTTCCACAAGATATGTGAAGCATGGGACCTATACAGTGATACCCACAGATTAGATATGGGAACCATGGGAACTATACAGTGATAACCACAGACAGTGGCGTAGGGATCGCCATAGCAACCATAGCAGTGGCTATGGGGCCCTACGCCACTAGGGGGCCCGTCCGACCGCATTCAAATTTTTTATTTTTTTTTTTTTTATTTTTTATTAACACACACAGACACTACACACAGGCACAGCCAGGAGGTGGCGTAACTACCGGGGAAGCAGCTGCTTCGGGGCCCGACAGTTTATTTTCAAGTTAGTTAAATATCGATGTCTTACTGTTCAGGGCCCCTTCACAGCAGCGGTCTTAATGTTCCCTCGCTAATGTGCTCTAATCTTACTGTATATACTAAAGTCTCCTGATGTGTCTGGGATTCGAAACCACAACCTCCAATGTATCAGTGTATCAGAGGCAAAGCATTAACCCTCACAGCCATAAAGAAGGCATTGCAACTGACTGAAAAAAATTTGACACTTCTACTGTTATAGCTGGCTAAGTGTACATCTATACACATGACAGCTGCCCCAACACACCCAGCACTGCTATATCTCTATATGACAGCTATCCCAGCACACTCAGCTCTGCTATATCTCTATATATGAGCAGCTATGTGTATAGATGTACACTTAGCCAGCTATAACAGTAGAAGTCTCATAATTTTTCAGTCAGCAGCAAGGCAGCTGTTATGGTCTTGAGGGTAGGTGCTCTGCCTCTGATACAGAAGGTCGTGGGTTCGAATCCCAGCAGAAACCTTTTCTGAAATACAAGCAGTGACTCCATATATGGACATACAGGGAGGGACACAGGAAGAGGCTGCATCGCATCGCTGACATGGAGGTAAGTAGAAGTGTTTATTTTATTTTTTTTTAATACCCGACTGTTACTGCCATGGGGGGAGCGGGGGGGGGGGGAGCGGGGGGGGGGGGGGGGGGCACTTGATACTGGCACATGGGGGGAGGGGGGTTGGCACCTGACCTGATACTGGCACCTGGGGGGGGGGGGGGTTTGGCACCTGATACTGGCACATGGCGGGGGGGGGGGGGGGAAGAGAGAGGCACCTGATACTGTGGATGGCACTGTTCAGGGGAGGGGGATCTGTGGATGGCACTATTTAGGGGAGAGGGATCTGTGGATGGCACTATTTAGGGGAGAGGGATCTGTGGATGGCACTATTTAGGGGAGAGGGATCTGTGGATGGCACTATTTAGGGGAGAGGGATCTGTGGATGGCACTATTTAGGGGAGGGGGGATCTGTGGATGGCACTATTTAGGGGAGAGGGATCTGTGGATGGCACTATTTAGGGGAGAGGGATCTGTGTATGGCACTATTTAGGGGAGAGGGATCTGTGGATGGCACTATTTAGGGGAGGGGGGATCTGTGGATGGCACTATTTAGGGGAGAGGGATCTGTGGATGGCACTATTTAGGGGAGAGGGATCTGTGGATGGCACTATTTAGGGGAGAGGGATCTGTGGATGGCACTATTTAGGGGAGGGGGGATCTGTGGATGGCACTATTTAGGGGAGAGGGATCTGTGGATGGCACTGTTCAGGGGAGGGGGATCTGTGGATGGCACTATTTAGGGGAGGGGGATCTGTGGATGGCACTATTTAGGGGAGAGGGATCTGTGGATGGCACTATTTAGGGGAGAGGGATCTGTGGATGGCACTATTTAGGGGAGAGGGATCTGTGGATGGCACTATTTAGGGGAGGGGGGATCTGTGGATGGCACTATTTAGGGGAGAGGGATCTGTGGATGGCACTATTTAGGGGAGAGGGATCTGTGGATGGCACTATTTAGGGGAGAGGGATCTGTGGATGGCACTATTTAGGGGAGGGGGGATCTGTGGATGGCACTATTTAGGGGAGGGGGGGATCTGTGGATGGCACTATTTAGGGGAGGGGGGATCTGTTGATGGCACTATTTAGGGGAGGGGGATCTGTGTATGGCACTATTTAGGGGAGGGGGATCTGTGGATGGCACCATTTAGGGGAGAGGGATCTGTGGATGGCACTATTTAGGGGAGAGGGATCTGTGTATGGCACTATTTAGGGGAGGGGGATCTGTGGATGGCACTATTTAGGGGAGGGGGGATCTGTGGATGGCACTATTTAGGGGAGGGGGATCTGTGGATGGCACTATTTAGGGGAGGGGGGATCTGTGGATGGCACTATTTAGGGGAGGGGGGATCTGTGGATGGCACTATTTAGGGGAGGGGGGATCTGTGTATGGCACTATTTAGGGGAGGGGGATCTGTTGATGGCACTATTTAGGGGAGGGGGATCTGTGGATGGCACTATTTAGGGGAGGGGGGATCTGTGGATGGCACTATTTAGGGGAGGGGGATCTGTGGATGGCACTATTTAGGGGAGGGGGGATCTGTGGATGGCACTATTTAGGGGAGGGGGGATCTGTGGATGGCACTATTTAGGGGAGGGGGGATCTGTGGATGGCACTATTTAGGGGAGGGGGGATCTGTGGATGGCACTATTTAGGGGAGGGGGGATCTGTGTATGGCACTATTTAGGGGAGGGGGATCTGTTGATGGCACTATTTAGGGGAGGGGGATCTGTGGATGGCACTATTTAGGGGAGGGGGATCTGTGGATGGCACAGAGGGGGGGGGGGGCCCATAATTTTTTTTTGCTATGGGGCCCATGCATTTCTAGCTACGCCCCTGACCACAGATTATAAAGCAATGTATGGACTACCACTCATTGATCAGGTTACTGATACTTAGAATGAAGCTATAGGGAGAATACAGGTTCTTCTCTGTATTATTTAATTGGTTTTATGAATTCTTGAATTGTTCACTTCCTGTATAATTGTTCTTGTTTATTGATTGTACAATTATGTGTAATTGTGTACTATGTAAACAAAAAGTACAAATAAATAAAAATAAAGTTGAACAAAAAAATATAAATGTTAAAGTAACAGCTGTCATACGGCCACTTTTAGCACCAATTAAAGTCTATGGGCCTATTTACGTGGCCATTTTTTAGTGAATAGTGGCCATTAAAAAATGGGATATGTCCTATTTTTGGCCATTTTCAGGGCCAGACGGACCCCATTGAAATCAATAGGACCATTTTAATGACCACGTAGACAGGAGTGCACCCGTCTAACAGCCATTAAAAACAGGTATGATAGTTCAATATGGTCCTTTAGGGATTAAAAAAATTCACTCACCTCATCAACTTGCACTTGCAGAGGCAATTGCTTGGCTCATGATTGTGACGCAACTGTAAGGATGTGGAGCAAGAAACCTTAAAGGGGTTCTCCGGGCTTAACCCTTTTTTTGGCTATCCAAAGCTAACCTGTGGAGGACAGATTATTGCTCAGATATAGTGTTGGGCTCGAATATTCGAATAGCGAATATTTAGAATATAGTGATATACAGGGAGTGCAGAATTATTAGGCAAGTTGTATTTTTGAGGATTAATTTTATTATTGAACAACAACCATGTTCTCAATGAACCCAAAAAAACTCATTAATGTCAAAGCTGAATATTTTTGGAAGTAGTTTTTAGTTTGTTTTTAGTTTTAGCTATTTTAGGGGGATATCTGTGTGTGCAGGTGACTATTACTGTGCATAATTATTAGGCAACTTAACAAAAAACAAATATATACCCATTTCAATTATTTATTTTTACCAGTGAAACCAATATAACATCTCAACATTCACAAATATACATTTCTGACATTCAAAAACAAAACAAAAACAAATCAGTGACCAATATAGCCACCTTTCTTTGCAAGGACACTCAAAAGCCTGCCACCCATGGATTCTGTCAGTGTTTTGATCTGTTCATCATCAACATTGCGTGCAGCAGCAACCACAGCCTCCCAGACACTGTTCAGAGAGGTGTACTGTTTTCCCTCCTTGTAAATCTCACATTTGATGATGGACCACAGGTTCTCAATGGGGTTCAGATCAGGTGAACAAGGAGGCCATGTCATTAGATTTTCTTCTTTTATACCCTTTCTTGCCAGCCACGCTGTGGAGTACTTGGACGCGTGTGATGGAGCATTGTCCTGCATGAAAATCATGTTTTTCTTGAAGGATGCAGACTTCTTCCTGTACCACTGCTTGAAGAAGGTGTCTTCCAGAAACTGGCAGTAGGACTGGGAGTTGAGCTTGACTCCATCCTCAACTCGAAAAGGCCCCACAAGCTCATCTTTGATGATACCAGCCCAAACCAGTACTCCACCTCCACCTTGCTGGCGTCTGAGTCGGACTGGAGCTCTCTGCCCCTTACCAATCCAGCCACGGGCCCATCCATCTGGCCCATCAAGACTCACTCTCATTTCATCAGTCCATAAAACCTTAGAAAAATCAGTCTTGAGATATTTCTTGGCCCAGTCTTGACGTTTCAGCTTGTGTGTCTTGTTCAGTGGTGGTCGTCTTTCAGCCTTTCTTACCTTGGCCATGTCTCTGAGTATTGCACACCTTGTGCTTTTGGGCACTCCAGTGATGTTGCAGCTCTGAAATATGGCCAAACTGGTGGCAAGTGGCATCTTGGCAGCTGCACGCTTGACTTTTCTCAGTTCATGGGCAGTTATTTTGCGCCTTGGTTTTTCCACACGCTTCTTGCGACCCTGTTGACTATTTTGAATGAAACGCTTGATTGTCCGATGATCACGCTTCAGAAGCTTTGCAATTTTAAGAGTGCTGCATCCCTCTGCAAGATATCTCACTATTTTTGACTTTTCTGAGCCTGTCAAGTCCTTCTTTTGACCCATTTTGCCAAAGGAAAGGAAGTTGCCTAATAATTATGCACACCTGATATAGGGTGTTGATGTCATTAGACCACACCCCTTCTCATTACAGAGATGCACATCACCTAATATGCTTAATTGGTAGTAGGCTTTCGAGCCTATACAGCTTGGAGTAAGACAACATGCATAAAGAGGATGATGTGGTCAAAATACTCATTTGCCTAATAATTCTGTACAGGGTGTATATTCGTAATGTCGAATATTCAAGTTTTTTTTTCAACAGTAACCTCCCTTCTTGCTTCCGGGCCAATGAGCAGGCTGCAATGTTTTTTCTGAGCCTAGCAACATCCCTAGCAACCAATAGGAAAGTTGCCTACCCCGTACTATATAAGAACCTCCCCAGCAGTCCTTGTATGCAGTATTTTGAAGATCTGAGAGAGACAGTAGTGTTATTGCTGTGTTCTCTGCTTTCCTGTGTCATTACATTAGATAGTTAGTTAGTTAGCTTATATATATATAATACAAATAGTTAATGTGAGATAGTCAGTGTAGGTTAGATAGTGATATAGTAGGTTCTGCTGTCCACACATACATGCTACATACATAGTGCTATATACTGTATATATACAGTATATATATTTTTTTATATGTATATATATATAACCTTTTATATGTATGTAAATTACTGTGTGTGTATATATACATGCACTATTTTCTGAATATATATAAATATACGCACAAAAATATATTTTTAGATGTATGTATATATGTATATTACATATCTATATTACATATAGCAAAAAGGCAGCAATCAAAAATTATAAAAATGCACACCCATGTAGATACGTGACGTTTCATCTCAACCTTAGAGCCGAAGCGTCGTATATCCACATGGGTGAATAAACATTTAGAATTTTTATATTTTTTGAGATGTGCATTTTTGCTATTTTGTATATTGGGCAATGGTCTAGTCCCCTCAGGCGTGCACCTATTTTTCTATTTATGTTTATTTGACTCTATTGCTGCCATATATCTGCTTTTATTTATCAATTGATGGCACAAGTGGGGCACTGGATGGCACAAAGGGGCACTGGATGGCACAAGGAGGGCACTGAATGGCACAGGGGGGTACTGGATGGCAAACAAGGGGCACTGGATGGCCCCATGAGGTAATGGATGGCACAATGGGGGAAATGGATGGCACAAGGGAGTCAATTGATGGCACAAGTGGGGCACTGGATGGCACAATAGGGGAGCTGGATGGCACAAGGGGGTCAATTGATGGCACAAGTGGGGCACTGGATGACACAATGGGGGGCACTGGATGGCACACAGAGGCACTGGATGGCCCAAGGGGGTACTGGATGGCAAACAAGGGGCACTGGATGGCCTCATGGGGTAATGGATGGCACATGGGGGCAATGGATGGCACAAGGGGGCAATGGATGGCACTGTTATGAGGGCACTGTGGACATCACTGTTATGGGGCGCTGTGGATGTCACTTATGGGGCCTCTGTGGATGTCACTGTTATGGGCGCTGAGTATTAGTGATAGGGCTTGTGCACAGAACCGTATCTGTTTTGCGGTCTGCAAATCGCAGATCCACTAAATAAGGTTACTGTCCATGTGCAGTTTTTTGCAGTCCTATTGAGTTCTATGGGTTTTAGATCTGTATTATGTGTACCAGAATAGGACATGTTCTATCTTTCGCAGAACTGACATACGGATGTGGAAAGCACATGGACATCATCAGTGTGTTTTTTTTTATATCCGTATGTCAGTTCCAGTAAAGACAGAACATGTCCTATTATAGTCTTCAAAATGAGGACCTCAAATCCATAGAACTCAATGGGAGTGCAAAAAATGCGGATCGCAAAATGGATACGGTCGTGTGCATAAGGCTTTAGATACACAGCTCAGCAGGCAGGATCATACAAGATAGGATTAGATACACCACTCAGCAGGCTGTGTCATACAAAATGGGATTAGATACACCGCTCAGCAGGAAGCATCATACAAGATGGGATTAGATACACAGTTTAGCAGGTTATATCATAGAAGATGAAATTAGATATACAGTACATTTCAGCAGGCAGTATCATAGAAGATGGGATTAGATATACACTTCAGCAGGCTGTATCATAGAAGATGGCATTAGATATACACTTCAGCAGGCTGTATCGCACACAACAGGATGTGTGTCAGGCACACATACATGACAGGATTAGATACAGATGTATTTGGATACGCTTGCTGATTCCAGCTGTTTATCACACTCTGGAGATAGTTAGGGAAGAGCCTGTGTACTGTCAGTGATAGGATTAGATACACCGCTCAGCAGGCTGTATCACATAGGATAGGATTAGATACAGATGTGTTTGGATATGCTTGCTGATTCAAGCTGTGTTTCACACTCTGGAGATGGTGAGGGAAGAGCCTGCAGACGGTCAGTGATGGGATTAGATACATAGCTCAGGAGGTTGTATCACACAGGATAGGATTAGATACACATGTGAGGGCAGAGCCTGTGGACAGTCAGTGATGGGATTTAGACACTGAGTGAGAAGTAGATTCCTGTCTGGGTGGAGAAAGATGGACACAGGAGTTGTAGTGGGTGTGGCTGCAGACAGAGCAGAGTGGGGGGCGTGGCCAGCCTGTGACTCATCACTGTGCAGTGCAGCCAGGCTTGTGTATCAATAAAGTTATGTATTGAACAAAACAAGAAGGGGAGAAAGTAAACAAATCTGCCAGGATAGTCTGATGTCTTTCAGGGAGAAAGGAAAGCTCGGACATCAAAAACAGGCATTGGGGGCATATGTATGCATGGTGAGGGGTGTTAAGAGCATATACATTTTTTTTGATTTTGGGACCGGACAACCTCTTTAAATGTATTACTCTGCAATGTCTCACTTTGGTAAGTAGATGGCAGCAAAGGATAACATGTTAAAAGTCTACATGAGTTGCCTATAGAGTAATATGTATAACCTGTTTTGTTTGCAAAGTTGGCAATTAGCTAATTTAATGCTGTTTGTGTACCCCTACAAGCGTGATAGCAGGCTGTATATTCAGGTTTGACACAGCACTTAGCAATTGACTTATTGCATCACACCCTCCCTGTAAGGAGAGAAGGGGCAGAGAAGAGCAGGAAGTGAACAGACGGATGTTGTGCTTGGTGCTGCTGGAGACCAGAAGAGATCTTCTCTGCAGATTCTGGGAAGGGAATAGACCGGCTCACAGTGGACACTGGCGACAGCACAAAGGGGAGGTTTGCAGCGACGAAGCCAGAAGTGTCGTGTCTGTAGGATCCAGTTCTGGAGTGGACCAGGAAATAAGATAAAGCACCAAGAACCTGCTCAAGGAACTGTAAGTGCCACGTCACATTGCACCACACTAGTTAAGTGGCATTTGGACAGATCATAATGCTCCAAACACAGTTGCATTACGGTGGACGGGAAAGCTAATGCAAAGCCCTAAGAGACAGACATTTACCTGTGGATTACAAATAGTTTGTGCAATACTTAGCATGCACCCCAATGAGGAACTCTTCCAGGAACATACAAGTGCAGCTAGGCTGCTTATTGGACTTCACATTTACTGGTTTATTGTTAGGCTGTGTTAAATTCACTGTCGGTTTATTTTCTGTGTACCAATCTGTTTTATATATTCTCAGCTTCTTGTTCATTATATTGTTCAGTAAACTCAACTGCTGGAAAAGAACCGTTGTCTGTGTGGCATCATGTACTCTCTGTACCTGTGGGCCCAGCCCTCGGTCCTCTTTCACAACTGCCGAAGGACCTGCGCTCAGTGTGATGACATCACCACGCAATCATACTGGGAGCGAGCGGTGACATTATTATGCTTTGCACAAGTCCTTCGGCAGGTCCTTCACAATGAAGAGAGGAGTGACTGCCCCCGCGCCTGCAAGGGGATGAGGTGAGTGTAGGGTGACCAGACATTCAGTTTTAGGTTGGACAGTCCAGTTTTCTGGCTCCCTGTCCTACGTGCATCAAAGGGCCTGGATTAATGCAGGGGTGTCCACATTTCTTAGTAGCTCATGCTCAGGCAGCTCACCCAATGTTCTTCCCGTACTTTTATTTTCCTTTCCCAGCAGGGGGCGTCACTTAGCCGGGGGTTGAGTCAAGGGTGTGGTGTAGACAGGTTGGGGATGTGACTTAGCGGAGTCAGGGCTTGTCTTATTGGCATCAGGGGTGTGGCTAGAGTGTCTGGCTTTTGGGGGGGAACCAAGTGTTCTACGTGAGTGATTTTTTTTTCTACTAAGGACCACTATGGTGGACATTGGGGGCTACTAGAGGGGACAATATTACAGCTGGGTCCACTATGGGGGACATTATTTCAGCTGGGACCACTATGGGGGGCATTATTAATGCTGGGGGCCATTATGGGGGCATTATGTATACTGTAGGAGTTGGGATTTTAGTAAAAAAAATCCAATGAAATTCATCCATTTTTAATGGCCATTAAAAACAAACAGGTAGACATAAAATAAGTGCACAAATGGTCGAAAAATGGTCATAAAAAACTTACAGTGTATCTGTTCTTAATGCCCATTTTTTTTCACTGTTGTGTGCATGTAGCCTTAATCTACCTGAACAGTAAGGCTATTTGAACAAATTCCCCATTTTGGAAATCCCCACAGTGTTGTTGTTGTTGTGGGGACTCGCTCTGGTAGACAGGATTAGCGGACACAGTATAGAGGCAACAACAAGTTCTTTGGATCAAACAGTTCAGTGCTTTATTCACACTTTAGGCAAGTGACAAAACAAACAGTCATATTCAAACAAAAAGTCACCTTGCGGTGTTGGTGGTAATTCACACCATGTGGCAATTCTGCCTCAGAGACCTTGCTGATAGCAGCACCAACCTGTTTTCATGCCAAACAGGTAGCAAACCTTTATCCAGACACAACACATCCCCTCTTCTGAACCCAGCTGTCTTTTAAAGGCAGTTAGGTGTTGCCAAATCCCGGACCGGCAATTAAAACCCAGTCCGGTATTTGACCCCACCTGGATGCAAATCAGCCCAGCAGCACACGCTGGGAGGAAAATACCTGTTTTCCCAGACCATACCCTTCACTGTGTCACATTGTGTATAATCAAATCAATCTCCCCAAAAGTATAGCAAAACATATGTAACACCCCAGAGTGGTGTTACCACTCCTGCACCCTGGTACTGTCTTTAATGGGCTAACACAGTGTCATCTTATGTATTTTTGTCCAGGTCCTCCACAATGTGTATTCCTAATCTTGTTATGCAATTGTTCATATGTAATGTTCCTGGTTCACCAGCAGGTGGCAGCAAACACGGCAGAGATATAGTTAGATAGAATGCAACTCACCATTCCATCCCCCCTCCTTTAGTCAGAAGTGGGCCAGTCCTGCTTGCTCCAAGAAGGAGGTGGGGCAGTTCTGGTTTGTGCTGGTTGAGACTTCATGTTGGACCTGCCAGGATTCTAACCTATTCCTTGGACGAAGATAAGTCAGACTAAAAAGTGAAGTGCAGCGTAAAGAAGAAGCCAAGTTATCCAGTCAGCTTGTCAGTACAGCAGAATGATAGAAAGATATAGCAGAGTTGAGTTTGTCTGCCAGATTAGTGCTAAAGGCTGATGGAACCAAGACAAAACCTAAAAACAGTTTGAAGAAATGTTTATTTATAGTAAAGCTGCAATTGAACTTCATCTCAAGGTCTGGACTCGTTATTCTTTCCAATCCCTCAATTATTCCCACTATTATTTGCTTCAGAGCCAAAGCCTGGGGTCCAGCGGTATCCAGGTAGGAGCACCGTGACACATATAGAGACATTTAGGCCGCACTACACCACTCTGCATTCCGACTACACCTGGGACGCGATATAGGCCCTGGGGTGAGGCGCCCGTTGCACATAGACAAAAATGTAAATTTTTTAAATAACTTTTTCTTGTGTTTATATAGCTATGTGATATCCCTTTTAGCAGTGAATAAGTAGGCTGCCATGCTTTCTCCAGCAGGGTGCAGTATTGCCTAGGGTTGTGAGGGTTAGGACAGGACATGCATACACATACCCAGAGACCTAATCCCACACGTCAGTATTTTAATCATCGATTTTCATTAGCGATTGTGAGTTAAAACCAGGAGTGGAGCCTACCCAGCGATCAAGTATGATGGAAAGAGTTGCACATCTTCTTTGTTTTTGGCTTTGTCTCACAATCACTGATGGAAATCACTGACAAAACACAGTGACTGTGTGAATTAGGTCTAAAGGGACCTTTACACTGGCGGAGATTCGGCCAGATAATTGCTAATAGAGATAAGCGAATTTCTCAAAAATTCGATTTGGTAGGTTGGGCAAATTTTCTAAAAAGATTTGATTCGATCCAAATTTATTAGTGGCGAATCGCATTAAAAAAACAGCTATTTCCTGGCTGCAGAGAGCCTGTATAGTGGTGTAGAACACTGTGCCTTGCAGTAACACGCATAGGGAGTATGCCATGATAGTGAAACAATACTGAGAGTCAGCATGACATGCAGATGACAGGCGTTGCTCTTAGAATCAATGCACACTTCACTTATTTGGGCAGTTATGGGGCCAAAACTGACCAAATAACTCAAGTGTGAACTCAGCTTTACTGGTCAAGGTTATCACCAGGTATAAAGAACCTTGCAGAGGCCCAAGATCCTACTATAGCGTGAAAGAGCGCACTCCTTTTACACCGTCGTCAGCTGATTCCACATAGATGCCTACAGAACCTGTTTTATTACACGCTTATACTAGTAGAGCCCCTCTGACAGAGTGGAGAGGGTGTCAGCAGTAAGTTTGTGTTGACGTCACGGATTATTTTTCCCTCACTCTGATCCGTCAGAACAATAACCCCCAAAAAACGGATCCTGTCTGTTGAGCTTCCATCTTCACTCGGTCAGCATTTGGTCAGTAATCCATCAGTATTGCTAAAGCCAAAGCCAAAAAAAAAACAAGAGTGCATCCAAAACAGAGATGACACGTGAATGGAATATTTGCATGTCTTCTGTGTTTTGTACCCACTCCTGCTTTTGGCTACCAAATCATAAGCCAAGTCTGATGCAAAATAGGGACCATGTCATACAGGCCTTACAGCTGCTACATAGACAGGATCAGTTGTGTTTTTATTTTTCCTTCCTTATGACAGATCAGAAGAAGGGTCAAATAAATGATGATGTCAACCAGGCAAAAAAGGCAAAATAGTGGCTAAGTCATAGAGTGGAGAGGGAAGGAACAGCATGAGAAGTCCACAGAGTGGCCCAATGACAGAGTGTTGAGATAGCAGCAGCATGAGGAGACCACAGAGTTGCCCAGTGACAGGGTAGGGAGGTGGCAGCAGCATGAGGAGACCACAGATTGGCATAGTGACATAGTGGCGAGGTGACAGCAGCATGAAGAGACCACAGAGTGGCCCAGTGACAGAGTGTTGAGGTAGCAGCAGCATGAGGAGATCACAGAGTGGTGATGTGGCAGCAGCATGAGGAGACCACAGAGTAGTGAGGTGGCAGCAGCATGAGGAGACCACAGAGTGGCCCAGTGACAGTGGGGAGGTGGCAGCAGCATGAGGAGACCACAGAGTAGCCCAGTGTCAGTGTGTGGAGGTGGGGGTCAATACCAGTATCAGCTGAAAATGGTGGGTGGGTGGCGTCAGGCGGGTAGCAGCATCAGAATAGTAGCTGAAGCAGGTAGCCAGAAGAAACAGGTCTCTTTTGACAAAGTTTAGGTGTGGCACCATGGATGATCTAGTTTGATGTATCAGGCATTGGTGTTTGAAAATCCTGGCTCATCCACGTCTGATTCATCTTCACAAAGGTTAGTTTCGTCCACATTTTGGGTGGAGAGGTGAGTTCTCCTTGGGGTAATTATGGCCCTTGCCGCACTAAACACCCGCTCTAATGTCACACTGCTGGCCCGGGCAGGAAATCTTGTCCAGGGCAAACGCGGCCAGTTGCGGCCACAAATCGAGTCTAGCTGCCCAGTAGTCCAGGGGATCTTCGATGTGGGGTGGCAGGGTGCAGTCCAAGTATGCCACAACCTGCTGGTTCAGGTTCTGCTCTGTCTAGCTGCTGCTGCTGGTGAGTAGTTTCTTCAGTAGGCGGGTGAAAAAAACTGCTTATTAGTGACTCTAGACTTAAGTTACTGCTGATGGAGCTGGTACTGCTCCTGCTATCCCCCAGCAGCCATGGCAGTGGAACCTGAGCGCAGAGGGCACTGCGTGAGGATGGTGATAGCGCCCATAGGCAGCGGAAACTGACTAAAAAGGATAGTAGTTCATTTTGTCCTCCCTCTCAGCGGGTGTACAAATAAACCCCATTTTGGAAACTTCGCATATCAGCCTATGTTGAGGGATGCGGTTCTGCCGCTGCAGCTCAAGTAGGGTGCGCTTTGCAGTGTACGGGTGGCTGAAGTGCATGCAAAGTTTCCTGGCTATTTTAAGGATGTCTTGCAGATGGGGTGAAGACTTCAGGAACCGCTTTACAACCAGATTGAATACGTGCGCCATGCAGGACGCATGGCTCAGCCCTCCTTGATGCAGCACCGACACCATGTTGTCAGTCACCATGGTTCCGATTTTGAGTTGTTGAAGAGAAAGCCAGAATTCGATTTCTTGATGAAGGACGCAGAGCAGTTCCTCCCCTGTGTGACTCCGTTCGCCCAGGCAAACTAGGTGCAGAATAGCGTGACACCGCCGTGCCCTGCACATGTGGTATGCTGGAGGAGCACTGTGAATTGTACATGCAGTGGAGGCTGAGGACACCATGGAGGATGAGGAGGCAGAGGTGGACATTGTTTCAGGACCAACGGCATGAGAAAGTGGAGGTAGAAGCGGCGTCACCTGGTCAAGTTACTGGTGTGGCTGGGCAGGAACCACATTTACCCAGTGGTCTGTAAAGGACATATATTGCCCTTGACCGTAGTTACAGCTCAACACGTCGGTGCTGCCATGCACTTTGGCAGACACCAACAGGCTCAAGAACTGGCTCACCTTCTGTTCTACATCTGTGTGCAGGGCTGGTACTGCCTTTTTTGCAAATAAATGATTGCTTGGGACTCTCCACCTCGGCTCGGCACAAGCAATCAGTTCTTTGAAAGGTGCAGAGTCCACCAGTTGGAAAGGGAGGGACTGCAGCACCAGCAACTTGGCCAGGAGCACATTCAGCTTCTGCGCCATTGGATGAGTGCACGCATACTGTTGTCTCATGGCAATCGCTTCGGTGATCGATTGCTGACGGAATGACTGACGAGGAGTAGGAGGATGAGGAGCAGGAACATCAGGAGCAGGAACAGCAGATGATGGGAAGGACAGATAGCTCTGGACCATCACATCGGAGCCACGGTTCTCCCAGGCCATTTTATGGTGATGCTGCATGTGTTGACACCCTGGCCACGCATCACCTTCTGCCAACAATTTAGGCAAATGGCCATGTTCACCTCTTCTGGCAGCTTAACAAAAAATTGCCACACCGCCGAGTATGCATTTTTCCCCCAACACTTTGTACTGAGTGCCTGCTATCGCTGCCCCCGTGAACCCCTGCACTGCTACTTTCAGGGCAGGTAGGCGCCTGCGAAGCGGGTGGTTTACCCCGGGCACGTTTAGCTCCCGACCTCCCACTGCTGCCACCCTGCTGACTCACGGCCACGGTACCACTTTGCTGGCTCGGACTCTGCCTCACGTGTAAGCTGCCACCCTCTTCTCCTGATGATGAAGCCCCTACTTCCCCCGGCTCTGTCTGCACGTCACTGATGTCCCCCTCAACGATCTCAGAGCCAGTAGTCTAACCGCTTATAACACCCTCTTCCACGCGACTCTCATCATCTATACTTGCCCGCCTTCCGGAGGAAGCGGTGGATGTCTCCTCCAGATCTTGGCTGGGCAGTAGCTGCTGACTGTCCTCTAGTAGCTCGTCCTCGTTGAAAAGTGGAGCCGAGCCTACGGCATATAATACTTCTCGCTCTGAGGGAACAGAAAATGACAGAGGCAGGTTGAGGACAGTTGGGAGCACAGGGCCTGCTCTCGGGCCATGCCAACTAAGCGTCATGTCAGAGGAACCCACCGACTCTTGGCTGAGGGTGTCTGATATCACTTGCTACGAAGTTAAAGACAGAGTCAACCATTGAAGCACTGCTGGGTTGCTGGTCAAGACACGACTGCTAGATGACACTGGGAGTTCAGGCCTCTCGCTGCGACTCCTGCTGCAACCCCCCCTTCTTCTGCTGCTACTTCTGCCTGTGCCAGAAACATTTTGGCCACTGCCCATTCCCTTTGATGGGCCTGTCACTTATCTGTCTGACATACTATAAAATAAATGAATTAAATAAAATTAATGTAAATTAATATACCCCAAAACAGGCTGTATCCCCAAAAAATTTCACCACTGAACGACTAATAGACGCAATTAGATTTCCTATTTGTACACCCCAAAACAGGCTCTATTCCAAAAAAAATTCACCACTGAATAGCTAATAGACGCAATTAGATTTCCTATTTGTACACCCCAAAACAGGCTGTATCCCCAAAAAATTTCACCACTGAACGGCTAATAGACACAATTAGATTACCTTTTTATTACACCCCAAAACAGGCTGTAGCCCAAAAAAATTTCACCACTGAACGGCTAATAGACGATTATTCAGTCCCTAATGAAGAAACTCTTCATTCACTGAGCAATTTGCGCAAAACAGGCTGTATCCCCAAAAAAATTCACCACTGAACGGCTAATAGACGATTATTCAGTCCCTACAGAAGAAACTCAGCATTCACCGAGCAATTTGCGCAAAACAGGCTGTATCCCAAAATAATTTCACCACTGAACGGCTATTAGATGCAATTCGAATTCCTATTCGTGCACCCCAAAACAGGCAGTGGCCCATAAAAATTTCACCACTGAACGGCTAAAAGACGCAATTAAATTTCCTGGAGATGTCAGTTCAGAGAGAGCACTGCTGCAGCCGGACACTTCCTCTGCCAGTCAGGGGAATGTCAGCTCCAGTAAGCAGGGGAGCATGAGAGCAGGGCAGGCCAGGCAGGTGCTGGTAGTGGGAGACTCAATTATTAGGGGAACAGATAGGGTAATCTGTCACAGAGACCGTGATCGTCGAACGGTGTGTTGTCTTCCTGGCTCTCGAGTTCGACACATCGCGGATCGGGTTGACAGATTATTGGGAGGGGCTGGAGAAGATCCAGCGGTCATGGTCCATATCGGAACCAATGACAAAATTAGAGGTAGGTGGAGCGTCCTTAAAAATGATTTTAGGTATTTAGGTCAAAAGCTTAGGGCAAGGACCTCAAAGGTAGTATTTTCCGAAATACGGTCGGTACCATGAGCCACACAAGGAAGGCAGCGGGAGATTAGGGAGGTTAACAAGTGGCTCAAGAACTGGTGTAGGAAGGAGGGGTTTGGGTTCCTGGAGAAATGGGCTGACTTCTCTCTCGGCTACAGGCTCTATCGTAGGGATGGGCTGCACCTCAATGGGGAAGGGGCAGCTGTGTTGGGGGAGAAGGTGGCTAGAAGGTTGGAGGAGTGTTTAAACTAGGGACTGGGGGGAAGGGTAATTACGCTGTAGGAGGGGAAATATAGTGCCGATAGAGACCTGGGGCAAGGTAATGGAACTGGGGGAGGAATGGAAGGAGGGACTAGAACAGTTCAGAAGGAAAGGCGTAGGATAAAAAATATACATAAACCTCTTAAATGTGTGTATACTAATGCCAGAAGCCTGACTAATAAAACTGGGGAACTGGAATTTGTGATGTGTGAGGAGGACTATGACATAGTGGGAATAACTGAGACATGACTGGATAATAGCTATGACTGGGCGTTTAATGTACAGGGTTACAGTCTGTTTAGAAAGGATCACCAAACCGGAGAGGGGGGGGGGGCCTGTCTATGTAAAGTCCTGTCTAAAGCCCACAGTCCGAGAAGATATAAGTGAGGGACATGAACATGTGGAGTCACTGTGTGTAGAAATACATGGAGGCAAAAACAATAATAAATTACTAATAGGAGTTTATTATAAACCACCTAATATACCGGAATCCACAGAAAATCTACTACTAAACGAGATAGACGAGGCAGCATATCATAATGAGGTCGTTATTATGGGGGACTTCAACTACCCAGATATAGACTGGGAAACTGAAACCTGTACATCTCCTAAAGGAAACAGATTCTTGGCAATAACCAAAGACAATTACCTTTCCCAACTGGTTCAGGACCCGACTAGAGGGACAGCCATACTGGACTTAGTATTAACCAATAGACCGGACAGAACAACAGATGTGCCGGTTGGTGGACACCTGAGAAATAGTGACCATAAAGTAATACCCTTCCAATTATCATTCAAAAGACTGTTTCTTCAGGGAGGAACAAAAATACCAAACTTCAAAAAAGCAAGATTTAGCCAACTGAGGCCATAGGCCTAACTAACTGGGACAAAGTCCTCAAAAATAGAAATACAGCCACAAAATGGGATATTTTTAAAAGCATCCTAAAATCTAATTGTAACAGGTGCATGCCCTTATGGGAATAAAAGGTTAAAGGGTTTCTGTCACTTGAAAAATGGGTATTAAGCTGGCTGACATTAGCGATGTGCTAATGTCAGCCGAACATAACTATATTAGTGCGATCTCACTGCCTGCCGCCGTTATTTTGAAAAATAAACTTTAATAATATGCTAATTAGCCTCTAGGAGCAGGGGGGTGTTGCCCTTGCTCCTAGAGGCTCCGTTCTCCCACCTCTGGCCACGCCCTGCCACACTAGATTGACAGGGCCAGGCAGCCTTGGTCTCCTACCTATGACACTGCAGTGTAAATCTCGGGCCTGCACCATCCCGTTCAGTATATGGCGCAAGCGAAGTGAGTGAAGGGCGCTTGCCGGTTGCCAGCTTCCTCACTGCGCCTGCACCGAATTCTGAACCGTGCGAGATTTACACTGCAGACAGGGCCGGAGGTAGGAGACCAAGCCTGCCTGGCCCTGTCAATCTAGTGTAGCAGGGCGTGGCCAAAGGTGGGAGAACAGAGCCTCTAGGAGCAGGGAAACACCGATATTAGCAGAACACCAATAACTTAATATGTGTGCCAGCATACAATGATTCACCAAAAATATAACCACACACATATACTATAAATTCATTCTTTATTGTTTAAAAAAAAATATATAAACTAGCAGAAGGACCCGGCTTCGCACGGGTATACTTAATCTATTTCATTTAATGTTTTTGTTTCGTAAAAAGATATCGACAGTTTCCCCCATAACAGTAACCTCTACAGTACCCGCCCCTTTAAAAATGACCTCCACAGTACCCGCCCCTTTAACATTGACCTCCACAGTGCCTGCCCCTTTAACAGTGGCCTCCACAGTGCTTGCCCATTTAACAGTGAACACCCCTTTAGCATTGACCACCCCTTTAACAGTGACCTTCACAGTGCTCGCCCCTTTAAAAGTGACTTACACAATGCCCGCCCCTTTAACAGAGACCTCCACAGTGCCCGCCCCTTTAACAGAGACCTCCACAGTGCCCGCCCCTTTAAAAGTGACTTTCACAGTGACCGCCCATTTAACAGTGACCGCTCAAAAAAATAAAGGGAACACTTAAACAACTCAATGTAACTCCAAGTCAATCACACTTCTGTGAAATCAAACTGTCCACTTAGGAAGCAACACTGAGTGACAATCAATTTCACATGCTGTTGTGCAAATGGGATAGACAACAGGTGGAAATTATAGGCAATTAGCAAGACACCCCCAATAAAGGAGTGGTTCTGCAGGTGGTGACTACAGACCACTTCTCAGTTCCTATGCTTCCTGGCTGATGTTTTAGTCACTTTTGAATGCTGGCGGTGCTTTCACTCTAGTGGTAGCATGAGACGGAGTCTACAACCCACACAAGTGGCTCAGGTAGTGCAGCTTATCCAGGATGGCACATCAATGCGAGCTGTGGCAAGAAGGTTTGCTGTGTCTGTCAGCGTAGTGTCCAGAGCATGGAGGCGCTACCAGGAGACGGGCCAGTACATCAGGAGACGTGGAGGAAGCCGTAGGAGGGCAACAACCCAGCAGCAGGACCGCTACCTCCGCCTTTGTGCAAGGAGGAACAGGAGGAGCACTGCCAGAGCCCTGCAAAATGACCTCCAGCAGGCCACAAATGTGCATGTGTCTGCTCAAACGGTCAGAAACAGACTCCATGAGGGTGATATGAGGGCCCGACGTCCACAGGTGGGGGTTGTGCTTACAGCCCAACACCGTGCAGGACATTTGGCATTTGCCAGAGAACACCAAGATTGGCAAATTCGCCACTGGTGCCCTGTGCTCTTCACAGATGAAAGCAGGTTCACACTGAGCACATGTGACAGACGTGACAGAGTCTGGAGACGCCGTGGAGAACGTTCTGCTGCCTGCAACATCCTCCAGCATGACCGGTTTGGCATTGGGTCAGTAATGGTGTGGGGTGGCATTTCAATGGAGGGCCGCACAGCCCTCCATGTGCTCGCCAGAGGTAGCCTGACTGCCATTAGGTACCGAGATGAGATCCTCAGACCCCTTGTGAGACCATATGCTGGTGCGGTTGGCCCTGGGTTCCTCCTAATGCAAGACAATGCTAGACCTCATGTGGCTGGAGTGTGTCAGCAGTTCCTGCAAGACGAAGGCATTGATGCTATGGACTGGCCCGCCCGTTCCCCAGACCTGAATCCAATTGAGCACATCTGGGACATCACGTCTCGCTCTATCCACCAACGTCACGTTGCACCACAGACTGTCCAGGAGTTGGCAGATGCTTTAGTCCAGGTCTGAGAGGAGATTCCTTTAGGAGACCGTCCGCCACCTCATCAGGAGCATGCACAGGCGTTGTAGGGAGGTCATACAGGCACGTGGAGGCCACACACACTACTGAGCCTCATTTTGGCTTGTTTTAATGACATTACATAAAAGTTGGATCAGCCTGTAGTGTGTTTTTCCACTTTAATTTTGAGCGTGACTCCAAATCCAGACCTCCATGGGTTGAAAAATTTGATTTCCATTTTTTAATTTTTGTGTGATTTTGTTGTCAGCACATTCAACTATGTAAAGAACAAAGTATTTCAGAAGAATATTTAATTAATTCAGATCTAGGATGTGTTATTTTTGTGTTCCCTTTATTTTTTTGAGCAGTGTATATAAGAGATAAGAGATACATAATTGTGGACAGATTACATTTAATGGCAGTGGCTACAGGACAATACGACAAAAAAGGTTTCCCCCTAGCACAACTCACACTGGCGACAGTACAATGTTTGAAAGATCTGTGCACAATATCTATAACACTGTTGTACAGTCACTCATAATAGGTAAGTCCAGATTACAGATAATGAACTGTGCTTATACATAGAAACATAGAATGTGTCGGCAGATAAGAACCATTTGGCCCATCTAGTCTGCCCAATATACTGAATACTATGGATAGCCCCTGGCCTTATCTTATATGAAGGATGGCCTTATGCCTATCCCATGCATGCTTAAACTCCTTCACTGTATTTGCAGCTACCACTTCTGCAGGAAGGCTATTCCATGCATCCACTACTCTCTCAGTAAAGGAATACTTCCTGATATTAATTTTAAACCTTTGCCCCTCTAATTTAAAACTATGTCCTCTTGTAGCAGTTTTTCTTCTTTTAAATATTCTCTCCTCTTTTACCTTGTTGATTCCCTTTATGTATTTAAAAGTTTCTATCATATCCCCTCTGTCTCGTCTTTCTTCCAAGCTATACATGTTAAGGTCCTTTAATCTTTCCTGGTAAGTTTTGTCCTGCAATCCATGTACCAGTTTAGTAGCTCTTCTCTGAACTCTCTCCAAAGTATCAATATCCTTCTGGAGATATGGTCTCCAGTACTGAGCACAATACTCCAGATGAGGTCTCACTAGTGCTCTGTAGAGCGGCATGAGCATCTCCCTCTTTCTACTGGTATTGCCTCTCCTTATACACCCAAGCATTCTGCTAGCATTTCCTGCTGCTCTATGACATTGTCTGCCTAACTTTAAGTCTTCTGAAATAATGACCCCTAAATCCCTTTCCTCAGATACTGAGGTTAGGACTGTATCACTGATTGTATATTCTGCTCTTGGATTTTTACGCCCCAGGTGCATTATCTTGCATTTATCAACATTAAATTTTAGGATAGAATAGAGACTCCCCTGCGCTCCTATTGAATAGATATGTGTGAATCTACCTGTATGGGGAGATCCTGCTGCTTAATGTCTTTAAAGGAGCTATTGTTCTCCCTAGTAAAGTGTATGTGGAATAAATATATCACCCGTAGGGGATATAAGACATAAGCGCTGGTACACAATCAAATTCAACTAGTCCTAAAAGGTTGGCACTATGCTTGGTGCCAATCTGAATAACCAGGTGATTTCGCTGCACAAATAGGTTATGTCAAAGTGTGGATAAATGTGGTAATGAATCGGAATATATAATCAATGGCTGAGAGTGAGCGGACGGTATATAATATAAAGGTATTGGCACTGAGAATAGAACGGTAAGTGAGAAGTTAGTGCTGGTATAACCACTACCCTTGGTACCTTGTTTATTCTTTTCTCAAAAAAGTTCCTTTTGTCGATGTTCCACTGTGTTGTTCCTTCTGGGTTCCTCTTGTTGTTTCTGTGGGGATGCTGGTATCCTTTCAAGTCGCGGCGTTCTTCTTGCTCTCCTGTCAGCAGCAGCGCGGCCCCGGCCGGAAGCACGCGCGTCGCGAGGGAGCTTGGTCTGTTACCCGGGAAACCGCTAGCGGTGACGTCACCTGATACGAGTATGGTAGCCTCCGTAGGACAAAAGACTGTAACCTACGGGCTCCTTCGTCAGGGTTAGTCTACTAGTTGTGCATTGGAGGGTTAAATGGTTTCCCATGTCAACGGATAAACACTGTTCTTGGAGTGAAAGAGGTGCCGGTGTATCAATCTGTAGTGGACCTTCTAGACGCGATTGGTGTGGGGTGTCTATTTGAAATGTCGGTTTCATCTGGTGCCTCAGGATTTTGCAATTAATACACAATCTGCAGGGGTAAAAACCCTTCTTGGCACATATTTTCGGATTTACTTTATCATTCTTGATGGAGGGGGCCACCAAATTGGCCAAGTTTGGAGCTTTTTTAAAAATAAAAGTGGGGTTATTGGGGATCTTATTGCCAATAATTTTGTCATATTTTAAAATATCCCAGTATTTATATATGATTCTTTTGAAGTTTTTGACCCCTACACTGTATGTTGTGATGATGGGGATTTTGATATCATCATGGTTCTCAGGGTCGTTTGTTTCTTCTTTTGTCCTAGGTTTTTTGTCCTCTAATAGGGTGTGACGGTCCAGGTCTTCTACAGTTTTGATGATAGGGATTAATATTTCTAGTTTGTAACCTTTTTCTGTAAATTTAGTGTTGAGCATATTCGCTAAACACTAAATTATTATTTTTAAACAAAGACAGCACTATGTCGGGTGACCAAATAAATTTTATAGGCGACTGTATCACGTTCATTTTAGACCATAACTATTTTAAATATGGACCTGACTTTTACCTCCAGACGTGGGGGACCGCGATGGGGACCAGATTCGCACCGAGTTTCGCAAATCTATACATGGGTAGATGGGAGGAGCTTACCATCTTTCCCCATGGCAGGCTCGGTGCGGGTCTGGTCCTCTGGAAGCGATTCATCGACGACATTGTTTTTATCTGGCAAGGGGACACTATATCCCTAGACAGCTTTTTAACTAATATAAATAAAAATTATTTTTATCTACAATTCACCTCATCTTACGACAAAGTACAGATAAACTTTCTTGATCTAAATATATTTGTCGAGAATGGCAAATTACACACGAAAACATATCATAAACCGACAGACACTAAAGGATTCATTCCCCTGGACAGTTGTCACTTACCCATATGGCTTAACAACATCCCCTATAGCCAATACATAAGAGCACGTAGAAATTGCACCACTAATATCAATTACCAAGAAGAGGCGAATATGCTAAACACTAAATTTACAGAAAAAGGTTACAAACTAGAAAAATGAATCCCTATCATCAAAACTGTAGAAGACCTGGACCGTCACACCCTATTAGAGGACAAAAAACCTAGGACAAAAGAAGAAACAAACGACCCTGAGAACCATGATGATATCAAAATCCCCATCATCACAACATACAGTGTAGGGGTCAAAAACTTCAAAAGAATCATATATAAATACTGGGATATTTTAAAATATGACAAAATTATTGGCAATAAGATCCCCAATAACCCCACTTTTATTTTTAAAAAAGCTCCAAACTTGGCCAATTTGGTGGCCCCCTCCATCAAGAATGATAAAGTAAATCCGAAAATATGTGCCAAGAAGGGTTTTAACCCCTGCAGATTGTGTATTAATTGCAAAATCCTGAGGCACCAGATGAAACCGACATTTCAAATAGACACCCCACAGGACAAATATATAATAAAGGACTACATTACCTGCCACACCAAGGGAGTCATCTATTATATCAAGTGCCCATGTGGTAAAATGTATGTGGGGCGAACTAAAAGAGAACTAAGAGTTAGAATAAGAGAACACATCAATAACATCAACAAGAAATCAGAGAATCACCCACTATCACGCCACAACACAGAATTTCACCAGGGAAAATTCTTAGGATCTAGCTTTGGGGGTATAGAAAGAGTGAAGCAAGAAAGGAGGGGAGGCGACTACATCAAAGTTATGTCCAAGACAGAGAGAAAATGGATTTTTAGATGCAACAGCTTAGCCCCTAATGGACTAAACCAGGAAATAGAACTGTTTGCTTTTCAGTAATAAATAACCACCAACAAACATATAAATAATAAACAATATATTGGTGGTGCCCTACAGTTTTGCACACAAAAACCAAAAGTAACTGCAGCCGTTGCTCTTTACTATTATTCAGTCACGAATATTGCACTAATAAACATATAAACAAATATACAATAGACTACTAACATAATCCATGAGGAAACCAATCGCGTCTAGCAGGTCCACTACAGATTAATACACCGGCACCTCTTTCACTCCAAGAACAGTGTTTATCCGTTGCCATGGGAAACCATTTAACCCTCCAATGCACCCCGTTTGGCTCTGAAACGCGTAGGTTACAGTCTTTTGTCCTACGGAGGCTCCATACTCGTATCAGGTGACGTCACCGCTAGCGGTTTCCCGGGTAACAGACCAAGCTCCCTCGCGACGCTCGTGCTTCCGGCCGGGGCCGCGCTGCTGCTGACAGGAGAGCAAGAAGAACGCCGCGACTTGAAAGGATACCAGCATCCCCACAGAAACAACAAGAGGAACCCAGAAGGAACAACACAGTGGAACATCGACAAAAGGAACTTTTTTGAGAAAAGAATAAACAAGGTACCAAGGGTAGTGGTTATACCAGCACTAACTTCTCACTTACCGTTCTATTCTCAGTGCCAATACCTTTATATTATATACCGTCCGCTCACTCTCAGCCATTGATTATATATTCCAATTCATTACCACATTTATCCACACTTTGACATAACCTATTTGTGCAGCGAAATCACCTGGTTATTCAGATTGGCACCAAGCATAGTGCCAACTTTTTAGGACTAGTTGAATTTGATTGTGTACCAGCGCTTACACATTAAATTTTAGTTGCCAGATTTTTGACCATTCCTCTAGTTTTCCTAAATCCTTTTCCATTTGGTGTATCCCTCCAGGAACATCAACCCTGTTACAAATCTTTGTGTCATCAGCAAAAAGACACACCTTACCATCGAGGCCTTCTGCAATTTCGCTGATAAAGATATTAAACAATATGGGTCCCAGAACAGATCCCTGAGATACCCCACTGGTAACAAGACCTTGGTCTGAATATACTCCATTGACTACAACCCTCTGTTGCCTGTCCCTCAGCCACTGCCTAATCCATTCAACAATATGGGAGTCCAAGCCCAACGACTGCAATTTATTGATAAGCCTTCTGTGTGGGACAGTATCGAAAGCCTTACTGAAGTCTAGATAAGCGATGTCTACTGCACCTCCGCCATCTATTATTTTAGTCACCCAATCAAAAAAATCAATAAGATTAGTTTGACATGATCTCCCTGAAGTAAACCCATGCTGTTTTTCATCTTTCAATCCATGGGATTTTAGATGTTCCACAATCCTCTCCTTAAGTATAGTTTCCATTAATTTCCCCACTATTGATGTCAGGCTTACTGGCCTATAGTTGCCCGATTCCTCCCTACTACCTTTCTTGTGAATCGGCACAACATTTGCTAATTTCCAATCTTCTGGGACGACTCCTGTTGCCAGTGATTGGTTAAATAAATCTGTTAATGGTTTTGCTAGTTCACCGCTGAGCTCTTTTAACCCCTTAAGGACGCAGGGCGTATCGGTACGCCCTATTTCCCGAGTCCTTAAGGACTCAGGGCGTACCGGTACGTCCTAACTTGAAATCGGCATTCCGGCGCCCCAGGGGTTAATCGGAACGGGATTTCGGCTGAAATCATTCAGCCGGCATCCCGTAACAATGCAGGGGGGAGGGGTCATCGACGATCGCAGAAAACCGCAGGTCAATTCAGACCTGCGGTTTTCTGCGTTTCCGGTCCATTCGGGTGTCCTGTGACCCGATGAACCGGAGAAAGACTGCGATCGGTGGCGTAATTATACACCACCTATCGCAGTCCGAGGATTTGAAGAAGCGGGGCTGGCCCTGGTGCTGATGCCTGCTGTCCAGGGTGCTGATTGGTGCAGGAGAGAGAGGCGCGAGATTCAAACTTCCTGCGCTCCTCTCTCCCCTCCTCTTCCTGTCCAGCAACCTGACCGTGCAGCACCGTCCAGAACGAGCTCCTGTGTCCCCCCAATCGGCATCCATCACCCTCCTGCACCCATCGCCACCCAGGTAGGTTAGGGTCAGTGAGGGAGAGGCACCGTTAGGCAGGGAAAGAAGGGAAAAGTTAGTTAGGAAAAAAAACCAAACACTTTTAATTCCAAACTTTCTTTGATCCATCCATCAGACCCCAGATCCCCCCTGCCACTTGCCCCCCCCACCAAACCCCCCCACCACCAGACCCCCACCCCACCCCCCTTCCCCACCACCAGCCCCCCACCACCAGCCCCCCCCTCCCCTGACCACAAGCCCCCTTACCACCACTTTTTTTTTTTCTGCGTGCACTGACTGGCCGGCACTTTTTAGCGTCCGTCCAGTGTTAGCGCATCGCCCGCCCCACCACCCCACCGACCGCTGATCAGCGTTGTACCGCTGATCAGCAAGTTTGAACTTTTTTTTTCCTAACACTTGCCCTTTCTTTTTTTGCCTTTTTTAGTACACGAACACCCGTTGCCCCCACACACACGCACATATAATAAAGGTTTCCACACACGCACACATACACGCACACACACCCATGGCCCGCCGGATGTTCTCGGCCGAGGAGGCATACGCCCAGATTGCCTCTGACTCTGAGAGCCCCAGTGAGGATGAGGATGACCCCACGTTCCTTTTATCATCCGCATCCTCCTCATCATCATCTGATGACGATGAGCCACCAAGGCGGCGGAGACGCCGCCAGGCGGAGCCAGGGGCCCCACATGCTAGGGATCCTGTGGCCCACCCTAGTACGAGCCGCCCTGGGGTTCGTACTGGTTTCCCAGCCCACCAAATAAGTCCACCGGAGCCCCCTGCCGATAAACTTAGCTGGTGTCCCCCAGTGGACTTTGAGCCTGAGATTCCGGATTTTGCTGGCAATCCTGGAATCCAGATTCCCACAGTGGGGTTTACTGAAATAGACTATTTTAGTTTTTTTTTCAGTAACCCACTGGTGAATCTGATGGTGGAGCAGACGAATCTGTACGCCCAACAGTTCGTCGCTCAAAACCCAGGCTCATTTTTGGCTAGACCCGGTGGCTGGACGCCGGTCAGTGCAGCCGAGATGAGGACATTTTGGGGCCTCGTGCTGCATATGGGTCTAGTCCAAAAACCCAGTGTCAGGCAATACTGGAGTGGGGACGTCCTATACCAGACCCCACTGTACAGTATGGTCATGACACGTCCCCGGTTTGAGGCCATCCGGAAATGTCTGCATTATTCCGATAATGCAGCATGTCCACCCCAAGGTGATCCTGCCTATGACCGGCTGTATAAGATACGGCCGGTCATCGATCACTTTGGGGCCACATTTCAGCAGGCCTACGTACCTGGAAGGGAGGTCGCGGTTGATGAGTCTCTCGTTGCGTTCAAGGGGAGACTCAGTTTCCGCCAATATATTCCCACAAAGCGGGCGAGGTATGGCGTGAAGCTATACAAAATTTGTGAGAGTACCTCAGGGTACACTTACAAATTTCGTGTGTACGAGGGGCGAGATTCCCGGATTCAACCCCCAGAATGTCCCCCCACTCTGGGTGTTACCGGGAAACTCGTGTGGGACCTTATGTACCCACTGCTGGATAAGGGTTACCACTTGTACGTGGACAACTTTTATACCAGCATTCCCTTGTTCAGGTCCCTTGCCGCCAGATCCACGTTCGCTTGTGGGACCGTGCGGAAAAATCAACGCGGCCTCCCTGCTTACCCCCTCCAGGTACCTATCCCCAGGGGTGAGACCCGTGCACTTACCAGTGGAAACCTGTTGCTGGTCAGGTATAAGGACAAGAGGGATGTCCTTATGCTGTCCACAATCCACGGTAACAGCACCACCCCTGTCCCTGTGCGAGGTACCGCGGCAACGGTCCTCAAGCCCGATTGTATCGTCGACTACAATCGGTATATGGGAGGAGTTGATCTCTCTGATCAAGTCCTCACGCCATATAACGCCATGCGCAAAACCCGGGCATGGTACAAAAAAGTTGCGGTCTACTTGGTGCAGGTTGCCATGTACAACTCTTTTGTACTATCCCGAAGCGCTGGCAGCACAGGGACATTCCTCCAATTCTATGAGGCAGTCCTCAAGGACCTGATCTTTTCGGACCGGGAAAGAGCAGGCCGGAGTACCTCGGGAATTGGAGGCGCCCGGATCGTCCCTGGCCAACACTTTCCAGGTGTGGTCCCCCATACTGGAAAGAAGGGACGAACCCAAAAAAAGTGCAGAGTGTGTCGCAGGAGGGGGATACGGAAGGACACCACCACTCAGTGCGACACTTGCCCCGATCATCCGGGCCTCTGCGTTATCGATTGCTTCAGGGAGTATCACACTTCCATGGAGTACTAAATTTTTATAATCCCCAACAGTCCACTAGAGAACATAAAAAACTATGGCTCTCAGACTTTGGAGACACGGAAACATTTTTTTTTTCCCCAAAAAATATTAGTTTCAGTGCAGGCATCCTCAAACTGCGGCCCTCCAGATGTTGTAAAACTATAACTCCCAGCATGCCCAGACAACCTACAGCCATCAGCAGGGCATGGTGGGAATTGTAGTTTTCCAACATCTGGAGGGCCGCAGTTTTTAGGATGCCTGCTTAGTGTCTCCAAAGTCTGAGAACCATACATATTGGGCATCGTCGCGTGCGTAAAAGTCGTCGCTATAAAAATAACTTTTGCCCAAATGCCTCGGATGAACGGTGTTAAAAATATAAAATAAAAACGGTGCCAAAACACCCATTTTTGGGCAAAATTTCCATTTGAATCCTTTTTGCCGGTAATAAAGCAAGGGTTAACCGCCAAACAAAACTCAATATTTATGGCCCTGATTCTGTAGTTTGCAGAAACACCCCATATGTGGTCGTAAATGGCTATATAGCCGCACGGCAGGGCATAGAACGAAGGGAACTCCATATGGTTTCTAGAAGGCAGATTTTGATGGACAGTTTTTTTTTTTTGACACCATGTCCCATTAGAAGCCCCCCCTGATGTAGCCTAGACTAGAAACTCCAAAAAAGTGACCCCATCTAAGAAACTACACCCCTCAAGGTATTCAAAAGTTACGTTACAAACTATGTTAACCCTTTAGGTGTTCCACAAAACTAAATAGCGAATGTCGAAACAATTTTAGAATTTTTTTTTTGTTACATTGCCTCAAAAAAGAGTAATATAGAGCAACCAAAAATCATATTTACCCCTAAAATAGTCCCAAAACAACAACCACCTTATCCCGTAGTTTCCTAGATGGGGTCACTTTTGTGGAGTTTCTACTCTAGGGGTGCATCAGGGGGCTTGAAAGGGTACATGGTGTAAATAAACCAGTCCAGCAAAATCTGCCTTCCAAAAACCATATGACGTTCCCCTTCTTCTATGTCCTGCCGTTTAGCCAAATAGTAGTTTACGACCACATATGGGGTGTTTCTGCAAACTACAGAATTGGGGAAACCCATTTTGAGTTTTGTTTGGCAGTTAACCCTTGTTTTACTCCTGGTAAAAATTGATTATATTGGAAAATTTTCCAAAAAATAGAAATTTCAAAATTGTTTTTCCATCTGCCATCAACTCTTGTGGAACACCTAAAGGGTTAACAAAGTTTGTAAACACAGTTTTGAATACCTTGAGGGGTGTACTTTCTTAGATGGAGTCACTTTTTTGAAATTTCTATTCTAGGGGTGCAACAGGGGGCTTCAAATGGGACATGGTATAAACAAAACCAGTCCTGCAAAATCTGCCTTCCAAAACCCATATGGTGTTACCCTCCTTCTATGTGCTCCCGTTCGGCCAAACAGTAGTTTACGACCACATATGGGGTGTTTCTGCAAACTACAGAATCGGGGCAACCCATTTTGAGTTTTGTTTGGCAGTTAACCCTTGTTTTACTCCTGGAAAAAATGGATTATATTGGAAAAATTTCCAAAAAATAGAAATTTCACAATTGTTTCTCCATCTGCCATCAACTCTTGTGGAACACCTAAAGGGTTAACAAAGTTTGTAAACACAGTTTTGAATACCTTGAGGGGTGTACTTTCTTAGATGGAGTCACTTTTTTGAAATTTCTATTCTAGGGGTGCAACAGGGGGCTTCAAATGGGACATGGTATAAACAAAACCAGTCCTGCAAAATCTGCCTTCCAAAACCCATATGGTGTTCCCCTCCTTCTATGTGCTCCCGTTCGGCCAAACAGTAGTTTACGACCACATATGGGGTGTTTATGCAAACTACAGAATCGGGGCAACCCATTTTGAGTTTTGTTTGGCAGTTAACCCTTGTTTTACTCCTGGAAAAAATTGATTATATTGGAAAATTTTCCAAAAAATAGAAATTTCTAAATTGTTTCTCCATCTGCCATCAACTCTTGTGGAACACCTAAAGGGTTAACAAAGTTTGTAAACCCAGTTTTGAATACCTTGAGGGGTGTACTTTCTTAGATGGAGTCACTTTTTTGAAATTTCTATTCTAGGGGTGCAACAGGGGGCTTCAAATGGGACATGGTATAAACAAAACCAGTCCTGCAAAATCTGCCTTCCAAAACCCATATGGTGTTCCCCTCCTTCTATGTGCTCCCGTTCGGCCAAACAGTAGTTTACGACCACATATGGGGTGTTTCTGCAAACTACAGAATCGGGGCAACCCATTTTGAGTTTTGTTTGGCAGTTAACCCTTGTTTTACTCCTGGAAAAAATTGATTATATTGGAAAATTTTCCAAAAAATAGAAATTTCAAAATTGTTTCTCCATCTGCCATCAACTCTTGTGGAACACCTAAAGGGTTAACAAAGTTTGTAAACCCAGTTTTGAATACCTTGAGGGGTGTACTTTCTTATATGGAGTCACTTTTTTGAAATTTCTATTCTAGGGGTGCAACAGGGGGCTTCAAATGGGACATGGTATAAACAAAACCAGTCCAGCAAAATCTGCCTTCCAAAACCCATATGGTGTTCCCCTCCTTCTATGTGCTCCCGTTTGGCCAAACAGTAGTTTACGACCACATATGGGGTGTTTCTGCAAACTACAGAATCGGGGCAACCCATTTTGAGTTTTTTTATGCAGTTAACCCTTGTTTTACTACTGGAAAAAATTGATTATATTGGAAAATTTTCCAAAAAATAGAAATTTCAAAATTGTTTCTCCATCTGCCATTAACTCTTGTGGAAGACCTAAAGGGTTAATAAAGTTTGGAAAAACAGTTTTGAATACCTTGAGGGGTGTAGTTTCTAGAATGGGGTCATTTTTGGGAGGTTTCTATTATCTAAGCCTCACAATATGACTTCAAACCTGAACTGGTCCATAAAAAGTGGGATTTTGAAGATTTCTGAAAATTTCAAAATTTGCTTCTAAACTTCTAAGCCTTGTAACATCCCCAAAAAATAAAATATCATTCCCAAAATGCTACAAACATGAAGTAGACATATGGGGAATGTAAAGTCATCACAATTTTTGGGGGTATTACTATGTATTACAGAGGTAGAGAAACTGAAACTTTGAAATTTGCTAATTTTTCAAACTTCTCGGTAAAAATTGTATTTTTTTATGCAAAAAAATTAACTTTTTTGACCCAATTTTAGCAGTGTCATGAAGTACAATATGTGACGAAAAAACAATCTCAGAATGGCCTGGGTAAGTCAAAGCGTTTTAAAGTTATCAGCACTTAAAGTGACATTGGTCAGATTTGCAAAAAATGGCCAAGTCCTTAAGGTGAAATAGGGCTGAGTCCTTAAGGGGTTAATAGCTTTGGGTGTATCCCATCAGGCCCCTGTGACTTATGTGCTTGTCAGAATCAAATAATTATCAGCCTATTATGATAACAGAGCTGAAGTTATAATCAATTACTTGGAGTTACCTAGGCATACTCCCATACACGATAGCTCGATAAATGGTGACACTTCATGACCCATATGCTCTAAGGCAAAAAGTGACTTAGCATTATACAATCACAAATGTCAGATGGGTGTGATCAGCATACAATATATGTGTGTGCTGTTTAGAGCACAGAACATAAAAAACCCCTATTGTCATATACAGCTGTGAAGGTTACCTGTAGAGTTGAGTGGACACCTGGAAGTTCGGGTTCGACGGGTTCGGCCGAACTTCGCAAAAAAGTTCGAGTTTGGGACTCGAACTTGACCCCGACCCCATTGAAGTCAATAGGGACCCGAACTTTGGAGCACTAAAATGGCTCTAGAAAAAGTCATGGAAAGGGCTAGAGGGCTGCAAAAGGCAGCAAAATGTGGCTAAGAGCATGGCAAGTGCTCTGCAAACAAATGTGGATAGGGAAATTACTTAACCCCTTCAGGACACAGCCTTATTTCACCTTAAGGACCAGGCCATTTTGCAAATCTGACCAGTGTCACTTTAAGTGGTGATAACTTTAAAACGCTTTGACTTATCCAGGCCGTTCTGAGATTGTTTTTTCGTCACATATTGTACTTCATGGAAAAAGGAAGTGTATGTGATGCACAAGCAGGGCCGGACTGCCTGCCGGGATACCGGGAAATTTCCTGGTAGGCCGGCAGGCCTGAGTGCCGCAAGGCCGCGGCCCTGGTGACAAGTGGGGGCGGCCGCGGCCGGCGGCAGGGCAGAGCAGGAGATGAGCGCTTCCATTGTGGAAGTGCTCATCTCCATAGTCATCTGTATTGCCGTCCTCAGGACGGAGATACAGATGCCTGTGCTGCGGCAGGGGAGAGGTGTGTCCCCTCCTGTTCCTCTGATAGGCTGCCGGCCTAGTGCTGGCAGCCTATCAGAGGCCGGTGCAGGCGGCGCGATGATGTCATCGCGCCGCCTGAACCGTATAGCGAGGAACACAGGCCGGAAGAGGCCTGCATCACATCGCTGGAGGTAAGTATAAGCGTTTTCTTTTTTTTTTATATAGGTACAATACTGGGCTGGCACATGATAAGGGGGGACTACTGGGCTGGCACATGATAAGGGGGGACTACTGGGCTGGCACATGATAAGGGGGGACTACTGGGCTGGCACATGATAAGTGGGGGACTACTGGGCTGGCACATGATAAGGGGGGACTACTGGGCTGGCACATGATAAGGGTGGACTACTGGGCTGGCACATGATAAGGGTGGACTACTGGGCTGGCACATGATAAGGGGGGACTACTGGGCTGGCACATGATAAGGGGGGACTACTGGGCTAGCACATGATAAGGGGGGACTACTGGGCTGGCACATGATAAGAGGGCTACTAGCACATAAGGGGGGCTACTGGCACATGATAAGGGGGGCTACTGGCACATAAGGGGGCTACTGGCACATGATAAGGGGGGCTACTGGCACATGATAAGGGGGGCTACTGGCACATGATAAGGGGGGCTACTGGCACATGATAAGGGGGGCTACTGGCACATGATAAGGGGGACTACTGGCACATAATAACGGGGGCTACTGGCACATAATAAGGGGGGCTACTGGCACATAATAAGAGGGGCTACTGGCACATAATAAGGGGGGCTACTGGCACATAATAAGGGGGGGCTACTGGCACATGATAGGGGGGCACTCTGGCTACTGGCACATGATATGGGGGGCTCTGGCTACTGGCACATGATGGTGGGGGGGCTCTTATTACTGGCACATGATTGGGGGCATCTATGGGGGCACATCTTACTGGCAGATTATTGGGGGGCACGATAGGGGCATCTACTGAGGCTAAAAAGAAGGGGTATATTATATGGGGGCTCTGTATAGGGGCATTTTATACTGGGACACATTATGGAGGGTACTATGGGGAAGGGGGGAGCACTATGGGGGTCATCTACGGGGGCACTGAGAAGGGGTATTTTATATTGGCACATTATGGGAACATTAGCTCAACTGGGGGCATTATAAAGGGGTATGTTTTGCACATTATAAGGAGAATTATTACTACTGGGGGGGCACTATGGTGGGCTTTATTACTCCCCCATGGTATGAGCCCCCTAGTAGCAGCACCAGCCTCTCCCTGCTCTGTTATCCCTCTGCCCCTTCTCCAAATCCTTATTATGAAATCTTTCTCATTAGGATGAAACACAACATCAGCTCCGCCGAGCCCGCGGCCAAGTGTTGAAGTGGTGTCCGAGATCCCCAAGGGCCAAGCCAAGTAATTGTAAGTTTTTATGGGGGTTCCACAAAAGAGCTATCGTGGGGCAAAGTTCATATTCGTGTTTACACACGTGTTTTCAAAATGAATGCTTTCTCCTATTATAAACAAGTAAATAATGACGCAATGCTGTGGGGCTGGTATGCAACTTTTTCCAGGGCTGGTTTTTATCCCCAGTCTGGCCCTGCGCACAAGAGTAACTGCTGACCCAAGAGGTGCACTCAGTCGAGTGGACTCACCCAGTCCACTCCAAAAGGGCAATAGAATATGTAGTGTCCCACTAGATAGGCGTGGGCACTACACAAGGGTCAATTGGTGTGCGTGTTACTTCTACTCACAAGGGACAGAAATGTTATATTTTATTATGCATTTAATGTATTTTCTAATGTGTTTTTATATGCAATGTTCCCCTGTGTAAATGCTTAGCAGGCCTAGTTGGGTGTAGTTAGACATCCCAGACACTAGAAGGAGATAGGGAGCCCCTAGTATAAATGTTCAGGCCCAGACAGGGAGAGAGAGTTCAGAGTCAGGAGTCTGCAGAGACAGAAGTTAGAAGGCACCAGCCAGAGATATGCTGAGGGCCTCCTCCTGACATGCAGCTTGATAGCCCTGGCTGCTAGCTATGTCCAGGAGGCTAGTGAGGTACCCTAGCCTGCCTGAAGTCCAAGAGAGCCTCTGTTAGCTCAGTAGAGACACCCCAGTAGCAGGACAGAACCTCCTGGGAGAAACCCACAGTCCTTCACCAGACAAGTCAGGATATTACAAGCAAAGATAAGTAACACTGATGGGCAGATGCTTTAGAAAGCGAAGCAAGGATTTAATACGAGAGGAAGATATATATATACCAACGATTTAAGCCACCATTTAGGCATCCGGGCCTTGGGATTGAAACCAGACAGGAGTTCTAGAAAGGACAGTGTACGCTATTTCTGAGGAAAGGTACAACCTGATTCTGAGTGTGTTATGGATTTACCCTCTGAGTATCTTGCATAATCAATACCTGCCATCTTGTGAAATAAGCCTGCTTGTAATCTAAAGGACTGTATTACCATCTGCATGTACAAAGTTGGACTAAGTAAAGCAACGTTTGGTTCACTATACCACCTGTGTACCTCACTTATTCCAACTATAAATCGGTGTGCCACCGTTACAGGCACTGGCGTCACGAATCCAAAAGGGACCTTGCCCCAGGCACTCAAAATACCTGTAACATCCAGGGCACCTCACACACCATCAGGCCTGGTCCCTACATACCGAGTGTGCCCCAGAGGAACTGTGTCTACCTCTCCTTCACTGCCGCATGCCTGCCCAGGGTTCTCCAATACAGTGAGCAACCCTCGATTGCCCATAACCGTGACCTCACAATCGCAATACCCTGCAGGTCTGGCGTGCTGCAAATAAAACAAGGATAACTGGGCACACTCAGGATATCTGGACCATTTGAATTTATTAGGATATATTAACATGTATTGACAATGAATAACCGTATATACTGACGGTAATAATAAATACCTATCTGCTATAACTACAACATAAAACACAACATGCAGTAATACAATATAAAACTAATGGTAAATGGTAATCTAAAATATACAAAAATTCGAGGAATAAAATGGAATAATTGATAATAAATCGTATGAATATTCAGGCGAATATTCGTATGGGAAAGTCTCGTAATAAATGGTATCGATAAAACAATGTCTTCTAACAACGTCCCATTCGATATTTTAACAGGGGTATCCGAAAGTTATCAAGGTCCCAATGCACAATCAGTGAATGAACTCAAGCGGCGTCCCGCTAATAGCATCAACCAGCGGCGTCCCACTGGAATATTGGTATAAAAGTTTTAAATCGCTGGATAAAATCAAACGGTCTTACCGTCTCCCTTGATCATTCGACAAAGGTAATATTGTGGTCCTCTGGATATGCAGACCAGTAGTTCGTCATAAATTCGCACACTGGCAATTAGCAATTGTTTGACACGTGTAGTCAGGCCTTCACCATGGACACAGAAAGTAGAGCAAACAAACGTTTTTCACCCCTTTTCACTGCGCCACCGTCCCTTAGATCAGCAATATATAAAGAAAATAAAAGTGATTTGCTTTTTTAGATAAATTATTAAAATTCAAAAAAATTTTTCAAATTACTAGCATATATACTAGCATATATATTCTCACTGGTTCAGGTAGTGGCTATGATGTCATATTATAAAAAGTATATTATATATACTGTATATATTAAAAACAATTTTCACTCACTTCACCCAGGAGGTACCGGATGGGATGAACTCAAAACACCCACCGGACCACCTCCTGCGCCTGGGTCGCCTGTAAGATCCCACGGAATGACAGCAGTCCAGTCGAGCTTCTTGTCAATCGACTTTTATTCAAACCACAGGGTAGGGTGAAGGTATCTTGCTCTACGCGTTTCGGGGTATAAAGGACCCCTTCCCCATGGAGTCAGGCCTTACAGGTTATTTGTAGAATGTACCATTCTTGTGACAGACGATTCCTTCTTTGCGATAATCCAGTAAATCCTCCAGCTTCCCAAGTGGTCCAAAATTTGGGGTCCTGTTTAGGCTAGACGCGTTTCGGAGTATTACATTACCCCTTCCTCAGGAGCTACTAGATGCTATTAGTGGGACGCCCATTGAGTTCATTCACTGATTGTGCATTGGGACCTTGATAACTTTCGGATACCCCTGTTAAAATATCGAATGGGACGTTGTTAGAAGACATTGTTTTATCGCTACCATTTATTACGAGACTTTCCCATACGAATATTAGCCTGAATATTCATACGATTTATTATCGATTATTCCATTTTATTCCTTGAATTTTAGTATATTTTTCGATTACCATTTTCCATTTGTTTTATATTGTATTACTGCATGTTGTGTTTTATGTTGTAGTTATAGCAGATAGGTATTTATTATTACCGTCAGTATATACGGTTATTCATTGTCAATACATGTTAATATATGCTAATAAATAGAGATGTCGCGAACATAAAATTTTCCGTTCGCGAATGGCGAATGCGAATTTCTGCAAATGTTCGCGAACGGGCGAACCGGGCGAACCGCCATAGACTTCAATAGGCAGGCGAATTTTAAAACCAACAGGGACTCTTTCTAGCCACAGTAGTGATGGAAAAATTGTTTCAAGGGGACTAACACCTGGACTGTGGAATGCCGGAGGGGGATCCATGGCAAAACTCCCATGGAAAATTACATAGTTGACGCAGAGTTGGATTTTAATCCATAAAGGGCATAAATCACCTAACAATCCAATTTTTTTTTTGAACAACGTGGTTTAAAACATCCAGTGTGTGTATACGATCAGGTATGATGTTGTATCGATCAGGTAGTGTAAGGGTTACGCCCGCTTCACAGACATTGACAGACCAAACTCCCCTTTTAATGCACCGCAAACAACCGCAAACAGTCCATTTGCCCAACCGCAAACTCCCCATTTGTACAAGGTTGGATACCAAGCTAGCCATGTCCCGTTGATGTCATTGAAGGTTTCTTCCTCCACCCAGCCACGTACAACACCAAGGGTCCCGGAAAGGTGAATTGAATTGATTTTTCGAACGGGGAGATGGTTAAAAAAACGCTGGCTCCCTCCCCTTTGTTTGAATCCACGGTCACTGCGTCTGTGCCGTGCAATTTACTGTCCCAGCCGATATGAGTGGTATTTTCTGTAGTTCTCTCTTCTCATCAGTTTAATCCCTGTTATGTCCCCAATCTGGGGTCCATTTATTAAATAGATTTTTCAAACGGGGAGATGGTTAAAAAAAACTCTGGCTCACTCCCTGTAATGACCGGCGTCACGCACAGGGAGGGAAAAGGGAAAGCCCTGCCCAAGGGAGAGGGAAAGGTGGTGACCCCTGACTCACCTTGCGGCTGGCACCTGACTGCCCTGACGTCCCTAGACGGGTTCCTCACCCGTGCGGCGATCACGTGCCTAAACCCTGGCTTTCCCTAGAATGAGCCCTAGATAGTGAACGGGCCGGTGGGATCGCTAGTCCGCACCACTGACACTAAGAGGGAAACACCAGGGAGAGGACAGACAATACAGACAAACACATACACCCAGGTGGGCGACCACAGCAGACCACAAAGGTCCAACAGGGATCCGGAGGGTAACGTTCTGGACCAACTACCAGAAAACGCAGCAACACAGCTCCAGAGGGTCAGTATAGAAGTCCAGGCAGGAAGCTCTATATCTGGCAACCAGAGAGGTGTGAGAGGGGAATATAAGGAGGTTGGGAGTGCTGGACAAGGAACAGCTGAGGAGAAGGAGCTACGGATCCCTGAGTGAGCCAAAAAGGGTTGCAAAGCAAATTCAGAAAGCTACCATAAGGGAACAGCCCTATCTTACATAGAGCGCGCAGCCAACCGCTGCGACTTCCTGATCCCGGGTATAACGGAGTCAGGCGTGGTTCTTGACACCCTCGTGACACTCCCCTTTGTTTGAATCCACGCCACGGTCACTGCGTCCGCGCCGTGCAATTTACTGTCAAACCCGATATGAGTGCTATTTTCTGTAGTTCTCTCTTCTCATCAGTTTAATTCCTGCTACGTCCCCAATCTGGGGTCCATTTATTAAATAGATTTTTTGAACGGGGAGATGGTTAAAAAACGCTGTCTCCCTCCCCTTTGTTTGAATCCACGTCACGGTCACTGCGTCTGCGCCGTGCAATTTACTGTCACACCCGATATGAGTGGTATTTTCTATAGTTCTCTCTTCTCATCAGTTTAATCCCTGTTACGTCCCCAATCTGGGGTCCATTTATTAAATAGATTTTTCGAACGGTGAAATGGTTAGAAAAACGCTGGCTCCCTCCCCTTTGTTTGAATCCACGCCACGGTCACTGCGTCTGCGCCGTGCAATTTACTGTCACACCCGACATGAGTGCTATTTTCTGTAGTACTATTCTCATCAGTTTAATCCCTGTTACGTCCCATATCAGGGTGGGATTGCCTTTTGTGAAAAAAAATTTAGGCCGGGTACCTTCGACTACCTTCACAGTGACAGACCAAACTCTGATACACCAAACTGAATTGATTTTAGGAACCGGGAGATGGAAAAAGCAGCTTGGTCGGTCCTCTTATTCCCAAGTTGGGGCACTGCGCGTGCACGGAGCAATGTGCTGTGACACCCTATATGAGTGGTGTCTTAACTAGTACTATTCCTATCAGTTTAATCCCTGTTACGTCCCCTATCCGGGGACGTGTGTCGAATTGATTAACTATTGTCGAATTAACGAACCATTACGACATCCTGGAATAATTTAGTTCTGAGCTTTGTACTTGCTTTGTATTGGAATTGATGGGGATTTTTTTAATTGTCTGCATTATTTCTAATAAACTAAGAGACTTTATTATGATTTTTTTATTTTATGTATTAAAAACCCACCCATACAAATTAAAAAAAATTTCTATGAAAAATTATCCAGCCGATCGCTTTTGGTCTGATCATAATGAAGCAACGGCCTTATCATCTGGGGTGTGGCAACATTGCCAACACACTCATAGAGGTGATGATCGCTTTATTGTGATACGCAAGCCCCTTCACCACAGCAAGGTAACGATCACGAAGGGGAATTGACACTTGTATGTGCCTTTTTTTGTTTGTTTTGTTTTTGCAGCCACAGTGCAGCACCAGAGGCCAGAAAAATTTGGCATGTACACATGCCTGAAAAATAATGCTATTGTTGCAGCCGCTGTTGTAGCAGCGGCCGGAAAAATTGATGTTTTCAAGGCAGAAAGGTGACTAAAACATTGCGGCTTGAACCCTAGTTGGTGGTGGGGAATTCACGAAAGTCATCCGGTATGCAGACATTAAATACAGCAGCGTGGGGACCATTTTGAGGCCAAGGCATGTCATCAGGCCTTTTGTTAGTCAAACATATCCCCCACTGTCAGTCCCTTCGGGATCCATGCCTCATTCATCTTAATGAAGGTGAGGTAATCAACACTTTTTTGACCGAGGCGACTTCTTTTGTCAGTGACAATGCCTCCTGCTGCACTGAAGGTCCTTTCTGACAGGACACTTGAAGCGGGGCAGGCCAGAAGTTCTATCGCAAACTGGGATAGCTCAGGCCACAGGTGAAGCCTGCACACCCAGTAGTCAAGGGGTTCATCGCTCCTCAGAGTGTCGATATCTGCAGTTAAGGCGAGGTAGTCTGCTACCTGTCGGTCGAGTCGTTCTCTAAGGCTGGATCCCGAAGGGCTGTGACGATGTGTAGGACTGAAAAAGCTCCGCATGTCCTCCATCAACAACACATCTGTAAAGCGTCCTGTCCTTGCCGCCGTGGTCGTGGTAGGAAGAGGATTACTTTCACCTCTTCCCCTGTTAGATTCCCGTTGTGCTGTGACATCCCCCTTATAAGCTGTGTAAAGCATTTTTTTTAGTTTTGTTTTGAACTGCTGCATCCTTTCTGACTTTCGGTAAGTTGGTAACATTTCCGCCACTTTCTGCTTATACCGGGGGTCTAGTAGTGTGGCCACCCAGTACAGGTCGTTCTCCTTCATCCTTTTTATACGAGGGTCCCTCAACAGACATGACAGCATGAAAGACCCCATTTGCAGAAGGTTGGATGCCGAGCTACTCATTTCCCGTTCCTCGTCCTCACTGATGTCATTAACGGTATGTTCTTCACCCCAGCCACGTACAACACCATGGGTCCCAGATAGGTGACAACAACGAGCACCCTGGGATGCCTGCTGTGGTTGGTCTTCCTCCTCCTCAAAGCCACATTCCTCCTCTGACTCCTCTTCCTCATACTCCTCTTGCAGCGTTGCCGCAGGTCCGGCAAGCGATGATGACAAGGCTGTTTCTGGTGGTGATGGTGACCACAACTCTTCCTCTTCCTATTCATCTACAGCCTGATCCAGCACTCTTTGCGCCCTGCTCCAGGAAGAAAACAAATGGGATGAGGTCGCTGATGGTGCCTTCGGTGTGACTGACTAGGTTTGTCACCTCCTCAAAAGGACGCATGAGCCTACAGGCATTGCGCATGAGCGTCCAGTAACGTGGCAAAAAAATTCCCAGCTCCTCAGAGGCTGTCCTAGCACCCCGGTCATACAAATACTCGTTGACGGCTTTTTCTTGTTGGAGCAGGCGGTCGAACATTAGGAGTGTTGAATTCCAACGTGTCGGGCTGTCGCAAACCAAGCGCCTCACTGGCATGTTGTTTCGGCGCTGAATGTCTGAAAAGTGCGCCATGGCCGTGTAGGAACGCCTGAAATGGCCACACACCTTCCTGGCCTGCTTGAGGACGTCCTGTAAGCCTGGGTACTTAGACACAAAGCGTTGTACGATGAGATTCAACACATGTGCCATGCACAGCACATGTGACAACTTGCCCAAATTCAATGCCGCCAACAAATTGCTTCCATTGTCACACACCACTTTGCTGATCTCCAGTTGGTGCAGGGTCAGCCACTGATCCACCTGTGTGTTCAGGGCGGACAGGAGTGCTGGTCCGGTGTGGCTCTCTGCTTTCAGGCAAGTCAACCCCAAGACAGCGTGACACTGTCATATCCGGGATGTGGAATAGCCCCTGGGGAGCTGGGGGGATTCAGTTGATGTGCAGCCATACACCGCAGCAGAAGAGGACTCAGCCGAGGAGGTTATGGAAGAGGATGGAGTAGGAGGAGTAGAGGAGGTGGCAGTAGGCCTGCCTGCAAGTCGTGGCGGTGTCACCAACTCCGCTGCAGAGCCACGCATTCCATGCTTGTCAGCCGTCAGCAGGTTGACCAAATGCGCAGTGTAGGTGATATACCTGCCCTGACCGTGCTTTGCAGACCAGGTATCAGTGGTCAGATGGACCCTTGCCCCAACACTGTATGCCAGAGATGCCATGACTTCCTTTTCAATCACTGAGTAGAGGTTTGGGATTGCCTTTTTTGAAAAAAAAATTAGTCCGGGTACCTTCCACTGTGGTGTCCCAATAGCGACAAATTTTTTGAAGGCCTCAGACTCCACCAGCTGGTATGGTAAAAGCTGGCGGGCTAAGAGTTCCGTCAAGCCAGCTGTCAGACGCCGGGTAAGGGGGTGACTCTGTGACATTGGCTTCCTACGCTCAAACTATTCCTTTACAGACACCTGACTGTGGGCAGATGAGATGCAACTGCTGAAGGTGAGAGGCGGAGTGGCGGGTGGTTGAGAGGGGGCAAGGAGGACAGCAGTGGTTGACGTGGCTGAAGATGCTGGACCAGAAGGAGGATGGTGGCTTTGAGCTTGTGAGCTGCTTCTACTCGTCATCATGTGTTGATCCCATAGGCGTTTGTGATGTGCGATCATGTGCCTTCGCAAAGCAGTTGTACCTAGGTGGGTGTTGGATTTCCCACGACTCAGTTTCTTTTGGCACAGGTTGCAAATGGCATCGCTGTTGTCAGAGGCAGACACACAAAAAAAATGCCACACTGCTGAGCTTTGCAATGACGGCATTCTGGTGGTGGCAACAGCATGTGTTGATTGGCGTGCTGTCTGGCTGACCCCGGGTGCCGATACATGCTGTCTGACTGTGCCACTAGCTCCTTGCGACGACCTCCCCCTGCTTCCAACTCGTCTCCTCCTTCTCTCTGTCTCCCCTTCTGAACTTTCCCCCTCTTCTTTTTCTCTTCGAGCAGGCACCCACGTGGCATCCACGGACACATCGTCATCATCAACCACTTCACTTGTATCTGACACCTCAGCAAAGGAAGCAGCAGCGGGTACAACATCATCATCATCATCACACTGTACGTCCATGTGTGTAATGCTGCCTGACTGAGACATATCCCTGTTATCTCCATCCTCTGGCAATAATGGTTGCGCATCACTAATTTCATCCAACTGATGTGTAAATAACTCCTCTGAGGGATCAAGTGAAGCGGCTGTGGTGGCTGTGGTGGTAGTGGTGGTGGTGGCGGCGGGCGGGAGAGTGGTAACTTGAGAGCAGGTGACCAAAGCTGAGCTGGAGGAGGATGGTGCGTCAAGGTTCTTAGCGGAAGCTGTTGAAGATTGGGTGTCCTGTGTAAGCCAGTCAACTATTTTCTCAGAATTTTTTGGGTTCAGGGTACGTGGCCTCTGAACACTGGGCATTATTCCAGGGCCAGTGGAAATCACAGCCCCACGAACACAACAGCCCCTGCGGCGTGGCCTGCCTCTGCCTGTCATTTTTTATTAGATAAGTGTTACTATGCGTGCAAGGTACTGTGCCACCCTATATAAGTGGTGGGCAGTGGGCACAGTACAGTCTGTGTGGGCCTGACACACACTGGCTTGCAACTGTGATTATATCACAGAAAAATATTAAATAGAATTTTTTTTTATCTGCAAGGTATTTGTGAGTGAGTGACACCCTGTAACGGTATAAGTGGAAGTTTAGCCACTAGCCAGTGGACACAATACAGTCTGTGTGGGCCTGACACACACTGGCTTGCAACTGTGATTATATCACAGAAAAATATTAAATAGAATTTGTATTTATCTGCGAGGTATTTGTGAGTGAGTGACACCCTGTAACGGTATAAGTGGAGGCCTAGCCACTGGCCAGTGGCCACAATACAGTCTGTGTGGGCCTGACACACACGGGCTTGCAACTGTGATTATATCACAGAAAAATATTAAATAGAATTTATTTTTATCTGCGAGGTATTTGTGAGTGAGTTATACCCTGTAACGGTATAAGTGGAGGCCTAGCCACTAGCCAGTGGCCACAATACAGTCTGTGTGGGCCGACACACATGGGCTTGCAAATGTGATTAGATCACAGAAAAAGATTAAATAGAATTTTTTTTATCTGCAAGGTATTTTTTGTCACACCCTGTATGAATGGTGTGCACACAGTACTGTCTGTGACTGAGCCTGCAGCCTCTCACACACGGGCAGGCAACTGCAATATATATATATATATATATATATATATATATATATATATATATATTTAAAAAAAAAGAAAAAAAAGCAGACTGATGTACCAGCCCTGAAAAGGGCTTTTTGGAGTGCTGTCAGGACGCTGTCCTTACAGCAGATGAGTCTGTGGACACAGAACAATGCCCTAGCTAACGCTTTCCCTATTGAATCAGCAGCAGCAGCAGCAGCAGCACTGTTCCTCCTCTCACTGAGAATGCAGATTCCGAATGAATCTAAAATGGATGCTGTCCAGGAGGTGGGAGGGTCTGGGAGGGAGGGTCTGCTGCTGATTGGCTGGAATGTGTCTGCTGACTGTGAGGTACAGGGTCAAAGTTTACTCAATGATGATGTATAGGGGGCGGACTGAACATCGCATATGTTCGCCCGCCGCGGCGAACGCGAACAAGCTATGTTCGCCGGGAACTATTCGCCGGTGAACTATTTGGGCCATCACTACTAATAAATTCAAATGGTCCAGATATCCTGAGTGTGCCCAGTTATCCTTGTTTTATTATATTGTACTTCATGACACTGGTAAAATGAAGTAAATAAAAAAATCATTTTTATTTATAAAAAAATACAAAATTTACCAAAAATTTGTAAAAAAATTGCAAATTTCCAAGTTTCAATTTCTCTACTTCTATAATACATAGTAATACCTCCAAAAATAGTTATTACTTTACATTCCCCATATGTCTACTTCATGTTTGGATCATTTTGGGAATGATATAAAATTTTTTGGGGATGTTACAAGGCTTAGAAGTTTAGAAGCAAATCTAGAAATTTTCAAAAACCCAATATTTAGGGACCAGTTCAGATCTGAAGTCACTTTGCGAGGCTTACATAATAGAAACCACCCAAAAATGACCCCATTCTATAAACTACACCCCTCAAGGTATTCAAAACTGATTTTCCAAACTTTGTTAACCCTTTAGGTGTTCCACAAAAATTAATGGAAAATAGAGATACAATTTAAAAATTTCACTTTTTTGGCAGATGTTCCATTTTAATAATTTTTTTCCAGTTACAAAGCAAGGGTTAACAGCCAAACCAAACTCAATATTTAGGGCCCTGATTCTGTAGTTTACAGAAACACCCCATATGTGGTCGTAAACCTCTGTACGGGCACACAGCAGGGCGCAGTAGGAAAGGTTTTGCTGGGCTGGTTTTCTTGATACCATGTCCCATTTGAAGCCCCCCTGATGCACCCCTAGAGTAGAAACTCCATAAAAGTGACCCCATCTAAGAAACTACAAATGGAGATGAAATTTCAGAATAAAATTTTTTTGGCTAATTTTCCATTTTAATCCATTTTTCCCCAGTAACAAAGCAAGGGTTAACAGCCAAACAAAACTCAATATTTATGGCCCTGATTTTGTAGTTTACAGAAACACCCCATATGTGGTCGTAAACTGCTGTACGGGCACACGGCAGGGTGCAGAAGGAAAAGAATGCCATACGGTTTTTGGAAGGCAGATTTTGCTGGACTGTTTTTTTTTACACCATGTCCCATTTGAAGCCCCTCTGATGCACCCCTAGAGTAGAAACTCCAAAAAAGTGTTGGTACTAGTTTAAGGTACATATGATTTTTGGTTGCTCTATATTACACTTTTTGTGAGGCAAGGTAACAAAAAATAGCTGTTTTGGCACCGTTTTTATTTTTTGTTATTTACAACATTCATCTGACAGGTTAGATAATGTGATATTTTTATAGACCAGGTTGTGACGGATGCGGCAATACCTAATATGTATACTTTTTATTTATTTATGCAAGTTTTACACAATGATTTCTTTTTTTAAACAAAACAAATCATGTTTTAGTGTATCCATATTCTGAGAGCCATAGTCTTTTCAGTTTTTGGGCGATTATCTTAGGTAGGGTCTCATTTTTTGCAGGATGAGATGACAGTTTGATTGGCACTATTTTGGGGTGCATATGACTTTTTGATTGCTTGCTATTACACTTTTTGTGATGTAAGGTGACAAAAAATGGTTTATTTAGCACAGTTATTATTTTTTATTTTTTACGGTGTTCATCTGAGGGGTTAGGTTATGTGATATTTTTATAGAGCCGGTCGATACGGACGTGGCCATACCTAATATGTATACTTTTTTTTTATTTATGTAAGTTTTACACAATAACAGCTTTTTTAAAACAAAAAAATGATGTTTTAGTGTTTCCATATTCTGAGCCATAGTTTTTTTTATTTTTTGGGCGATTGTCTCAGGTAGGGGCTGATTTTTTGAGGGATGAGGTGACGGTTAGATTAGTACTATTTTGGTGGGCAAACGCCTTTTTGATCGCTTGCTGTTGTACTTTTTGTGATGTAAGGTGACAAAAAAATTGTTTATTTTAGCACAGTTTTTATTTTTTACGGTGTTCATCTGAGGGGTTAGGTCATGTGATATGTTTATAGAGCCGGTCGATACGCACGCGGCGATACCTAATATGTATACTTTTTTTTTTCCCCTATTTTTTTTTACTTTATTTGGGGAAAATGACGATTTTTGTTTATTTTTACTTGAAACTTTTAATTTTTGGGGGGGAAAACTTTATTTTTTTCAACTTTTTTTTCACTTTATTTTTTGTCCCACTTTGGGACTTGAACTTTTGGGGGTCTAATCCTTTACAATGCATTCCAATACTTCTGTATTGGAATGCATTGGCTGTACGAGTAATACTGTGTATTACTCATACAGATTCCGGGGCCTGTGAGATCCAGGGGGCTGGATCTCACAGGCTCGTCACCGGAAGGCAGCGTGATTCCTTCCTTAGGCATCATGCTGCCTTCCATGCCATCGGGTCCCCCCTACAGCCGCATGGGGACCCAATGGCACCGCCGATTGCCGCCGCAAACCGCAAACCGTCGGGCGGCGGTGATCGGAAATACACAGGACGTACCGGTACGCCCTGTGTCCTGAAGAGGTTAAAATAACATAAAATACGTTAAAAAATAAATAAATTAAAAATCTTGATCTAGGAAGGTCCATAAGGAGTAGGAGGTTGAGGAGGTGGCGGATATGGCGGTGTAGGTGGAAGCGGCGGTGGAGGAGGTAGACAACACTGGTTATTGGTTTTGTTTTTTATTTTAATAATTTTTATTTTTTGATTAATTTGGGTAGACCCCAAAACATTGGGAAATATAAAAAATAAAACTAAGAGAAAGTGCGCTGGAGTACAACAATGGCCGGGTGAGGCCGGTATACATTTCTATTCTGCACAAGGTACGGACAAGTCCTGTGGGATCCCTGCCTGGTTTATTTTAATGAACGTGAGCTTGTCCACATTGGCTGTGGACAGGCGGCTGCGCTTGTCTGTGATAAGGCCCCCTGTCGTGCTAAACAAACGTTCAGACAATACACTGGCTGCAGGGCAGGCCAGCACCTCCAAGGCGTTATGGGCAAGCTCAGGCCATGTGCCCAATTTGGAGACCCAGAAGTTTAAAGGAGCAGACCCATCAGTCAGTACGTGTAGGCGTGTGCACACATACTGCTCCACCATGTTGCTGAAATGCTGCCTTTTGCAAAAAAAGGGTGCTTTTTTTACTAACAGAATATGAAAGCTGTCACACGTGCAGATGCAGCAAGGGCTGTAAAATAGTGTATTTTGCTCAAAAAGGGTGTTTTTAAAAATCCAGAAAATTATAGCTGTATTTCTAGCTTAAATTGCACACTGACTAATCCTGCAAAGGCACCAGATTTAGGATATTGCCAAATAAGGGTGTTTTTTTAAAACCAGATTATTATTGCAGTATTTCAAGCTTGGATTTGAATGTCACAAAAGCACAGATGCAGTGCTAGTGCACTGAGCTTGCATAAAATGGCCGCCGCCACCCACCTAACAGACGGATAAAAGTTATTTTTCTCTGTCACAGGGCTCAGGGCAGGGTAAAAAGATTGTGCACTGCACCCACAAAACTAAGGGTTCTTTCACACTTGCGTTCTTTTCTTCCGGCATAGAGTTTCGTCGTCGGGGCTCTATGCCGGAAGAATCCTGATCAGGATTATCCTAATGCATTCTGAATGGAGAGAAATCCGTTCAGGATGCACCAGGATGTCTTCAGTTCCGGAACGGAACGTTTTTTGGCCGGAGAAAATACCGCAGCATGCTGCGCTTTTTACTCCGGCCAAAAATCCGGAACACTTGCCGCAAGGCCGGATCCGGAATTAATGCCCATTGAAAGGCATTAATCTGGATCCGGCCTTAAGCTAAACGTCGTTTCGGCGCATTGCCGGATCCGACGTTTAGCTTTTTCTGAATGGTTACCATGGCTGCCAAGACGCTAAAGTCCTGGCAGCCATGGTAAAGTGTAGTGGGGAGCGGGGGAGCAGTATACTTACCGTCCGTGCGGCTCCCCGGGCGCTCCAGAGTGACGTCAGGGCGCCCCAGGCGCATGGATGACGTGATCACATGGATCACGTCATCCATGCGCATGGGGCGCTCTGACGTCATTCTGGAGCGCCCCGGGAGCCGCACGGACTGTAAGTATACTGCTCCCCCGCTCCCCGCTCCTACTATGGCAACCAGGACTTTAATAGCATCCTGGGTGCCATAGTAACACTGAACGCATTTTGAAGACGGATGCGTCTTCAAATGCTTTCAGTTCACTTGCGTTTTTCCGGATCCGGCTTGTAATTCCGGCAAGTGGAGTACACGCCGGATCCGGACAACGCAAGTGTGAAAGAGGCCTAAATCTATGTAGAACGCTGAGTTAAATTGGAGTTCTGATCACAGATACTGTCCTATTCTCTCTCTCACAGCAGCAGCATCCTCTCTCTACACTAAGCACAGCAGAGTGACGTGCAGCGCTACGTGACTCCAGCTTATATAGAGACTGGGTCACATGCTGCACTGGCCAATCACAGCCATGCCATTAGTAGTCATGGCTGTGATGGCTTCTAAGGTCACACAGTTAAACGCTCGTTGAGTGGCTGCTATGCAGCCTTTCAAAAAGCACTAAGAAATTGCCGAACACCGAACCCGAACTTTTACTGAAACGTTCGGGTTCGGGTCTGGGGTCCAAAAATCCTAAAGTTCGGTACGAACCTGAACTTTACAGTTCGGGTTCGCTCAGCCCTAGTCATGTATTTTAGGCCACTTGTTAGGAAACATGTTATTAATGCACACCATTATCCCTACTGACATATCACAGCATGTGGACATGTGCTGATGCGAAGCAATTTGAAAAATATGTTTTGGCATATATCATGTAGATCAGTCTTTCTCAACTCCAGCTCTCCTCAACAGGTCATGTTTTCAGGATTTCCTTACTACTGAGCAGGTAATATTGTTATTGTCAGTGCATCCGGATTTACCATAGATCTTCATTCTGTGGGATATTCTCAAATCAGGCCAGATTAAGGGTCCCTGGAGTATGGAGCACTCCATTCATTGGGCCCCCCCCCCAACTAACATCAGGTCCTCCTCCACCCCACCATGGAGGAAATGTAGTAAGCATTGTACCATGCCTTGGAGTAAACCTGGAGAAATTTTCAGCGCAGAGTGCATTGTACTATAGCTTACTTGATCACATGAACAGGTTGGTTTGCTGAAGAGTGAAGAGTGCAATAATTTTTTCCAGGTGTGGACACTCCCCTTTTCCTGAGACTCCACCCCTTCTGTGTATGTCCCTACCCCTTTTAATGACGTGTCCTCCATGCCCTGAGTGAGGAATTTACCAACTTCTCTGGGAGTTCTGACTTCTTCCCTTTTTCCAGGAGAGTAGGCAAGTTTTCACTATAGATTAGGGCTTGGCAATTAATCAATAAATAATAGAAATCAATTATTCTGCCTACAGCCAGCACTGCTCTGAGTCTCCCCTCCCTTGCTCTTTAGATGTTTGTGTCAGGCTCCTTCACTCACTTCAACTGTGTCCACCTCCCCCACTGCTCTGACTGCAGCTGCCTCCCCCCCGACTGTTCCAATTGTCGATAACATTAAAGGCAAACCCACCCCCCAAATAATCGTTCATTAATCATAATTGAGGTAAAATATTCAATCGAAGGGTTTCTGCAGGGGTTTTATATTGATGATATCCTCAGGATAGATCATCAAGATCTGATTGGTGGCGGACACCCGACACCCCTGCCCGCCGATCAGCTGTTTGTAGGGGAGGCAGAGCTGCTTCCTCTTCATTGCACTATACGTCATCCCCTCTGTAGTGGCGGCGTAATGTAATTACAAGTACTTGCCTCATTCAAGTGAATGGAGCGAGAATTTGTAATTAGCAGTATAATGAAGAGACAATAGCATTCGCCTCCTCTTCAGCTGATTAGCTGATTCAGCTGCCTGAGATAGGTCATCAATATAACACTCCTGCACAACCCCTTCAATCTTGCTAAATGCATAACTTAAATAAAGACCTTCATGTGGTCATATGCATGGATGGCGTATTCACTATGCACTGAGAGAAGGGGAAAGATGTACAGTGCATAACAAAGTTTGCAGCATTTTTTACAACACCCTAAATACAGGTTTTACTGTTAGTCTGGGTTTATAACAGGTTTATCACTTTCCTTTGCTCTGTTCTTTTATAGGAGCAGAATAACGAAAATAACGGAAGTGCTGAATACAGCACAATACTAAAGCATATGGAGCTGAACAGACTCCATTGACTACAATCAGTTCTATTCAGTTTCTGTTCGGGATGCTGCTTTTATTACCGGACAGAAAAGTCCTGCATGCTGGAGTTCTTTGTCCAGTCTTTTTAACTGAATATGTGAAAGAGGCCCCAAAGCGAGCCTCCAACACATATGCGAATAGAGAGCATCAGATCAAAGCTTAACGCACAAATTAAGTGCCAGAACCAAGAAAACTAAATAAATACAACACTGGAACTAAGAATAGTACATAAATACAGAACCAGAACCAAGTCCATAAGTGAAATGCAGCACCAGATGATCATACCATAAATACAGAACCAGGATTAACCTCAGTACGTAAATACGGTTCCAGAACCAACTGCATCACAATACTGTCTTTCAGCTGTGCCTGTTGTGAAGGCAGTCAGGACTCCACAGCGGATGCCACATGAAAGGCAGGGGAAGAAAGGAGATCAATTCTCCTCTCTCCCCTCTGCATTACAGAGCTAGATGTCAGGTTGATTAGTGGAGCAGCAGTGAGTGGGAACTGCTGTTCCCCCTCCACCAATCACCTCGACCACACAGATACAGGGGCTGCTTAGTCAAGGAGGAAGAAGGAGGCAAGGAGCACCTGCTGTCTGGAAATACAATTAGTCCGCCAGCCTCTAAATGACTGAATGTCACTTGTATCCCAGTCCTGGACTGTCTCAGACTTCAAAGTGAAGGGGTGAGCGAGGACTTTTTAGTGGAAGGTCCGAGCAATATTATATACATGGGACTGGAGTATATGTTGGAGAAGCCTGGGGGAGCGGAGTGATGTTATGAACATGGCAGAGGTGTAGCTAGGCTTTCCTGCACTTGGGGTAAGGATTCAGATATACACAGAGAGGGGGTAGTTAAGCGGTACGCATAGTGTGGTGCGGCAGATTTTTTTGCACTAAGCCACTCCTATAACTCTGCCCAGTGCATAACTATACTCACCCAGTCAGTCCCACCTAATACAATCTATCATAGGGTACACAATGGTACCAATACTCCTGGCAATAAACGAAAGACCGAACTGGTCCTACCTCATCCAGGGTGTCGCTGTGTGTTGTCATGATGTCCGCTGGATCCGGAACAAGGTCCTTGTGGTGATAGAGCAAAAAGAAAATCACATAAGGAAGGGATGGTGACTGTACCTGGTAAATACCTACAAGAGGGCGCTGTGCTGGTCCTGTAAGACCGAGCCATCCCAATGTATAACAGGGTAATCTAGGGCATTTCCCCTTAGTGCTACCACACAGTACTAATGCCCACATTGTGCTCCCTCACAGTAATTATGCCCACATTTTGCCTCCTTTACAGCATAAATGCCCACAATGTGCTTTCCTCACAGTAGTTATGCCCACATTGTGGCTCCCTCAGAATAGTTATGTCCTCTTTGTGGCCCCTCACTGTAGTTGTGCCCACCTTTGTGACCCCTCACAGTAGTTATGCCCACCTTTGTGCCCCTTCACAATACTTATGTTCTCCTTGTGGGCCCTCACTGTAGTTATGCCCACCTTTGTGCCCATCACAGTAGTTAAGCCCACCTTTGTGCCTCTTAACAGTAGTTATGCTCATCTTTATGCTCCTCACAGTAGTTATGCCCAAACATTGAGCCCCCTCACAGTAGTTAAGCCCACCTTTGTGCCCATCACAGTAGATATGCCCATCTTTGTGTCCCTCACAGTAGTTATGCCAAGTTTGTACCCCCTCACTGTAGTTATGCCCAGATATGTGCCCCCTCACAGTAGTTATGCCCAGATATGTGCCCCCTCACTGTAGTTATGGCTTGATATGTGCCCCTAAACCGTAGTTATGGCCAGATATGTGCCCCCTCCGTGTAGTTATGCCCACTTTTGTGCTGTACTCTCAATAAATATCCTGGTATTACAGTTAAAAAGTATTTCTGCTTTATTAGAGTGGAAACAGAAACGCAAAAGAGGAAAGGGATAAAAAAGCTTTTCAAAAATAGAAAATATTTATAACTCATCATTTTACCCAATGAGAGATAGATAAATCTAATATACTTTGTACATAGATTCAAGTGCACTTGCTGGTGTCTTACCGAAATTCTGAAAGGTACGCTTTTTAAGCTAAAGTGTTCGACAGCCTGAGATTATGTAGGCCAGGAACGATAATGTTAAAGTTTTCTTTTCAAGAATGGGAGCATTCTTGACTGGCTGCTGTGGTCTGACATTGTTGTACTTTTACCAAAAACAATTGCAAGCTGTCATAAAAAATTGTATCATCTTTATTCAAAAAAGTGTTAGTTAAAATACATATAACTACTAACTAATACATAAATACATAAAAAACTAATAAGCATACAACTACTACATAAAAAAATGTAACTAATAATTTTTTGAATAGAGACAATACGATTTTTTTATGACTTGGTGGCAGTGCGCTATTATTATTGGTATTCGTTTCTCTAGCCTTTGGCTCGCACCTTAAAATGATCGCTAGTTTAGTCTGCCGAATGTAAATGGTGGTAATTGTACTTTTGCCAAATGACAAAGCTAATATGATATGGATTGTTGTATGTAGGGTTGACGGTGAGCATAATTGCCCTAATTGCACTGTTCTGCTAATGATTATGTAAAAATAGAAATTAAAGGGGTTAGGGGGGCGTGGCCGGATGCCGGGAGTAGCAGACGCCTGAGCTCAGAACTCCATGCCTCGTGGAATCTAGCGGCTCACAGCAACCATTCAAGGTGGAATTTCCTCTTCTCAAGACCCTTCCCAACGTCTTGAAGCTCCTGGGTACTCCCTGATGATGACTAGAGGGAGGAAGAAAGGCGCAAGCCCCAAGAAAAAGACGGCGTTCTTTCCACCAGCGCAGGGCCTAACTCAAGATGGCGGCGCTTCCGGCCAATTGGATGGCGCACCTCGCTCCTCAGCAAGTACCTCCAGCTCCTGCTCACTGAAAAGATCACATGACAACTGCTCTCAGGGGTTGGTGAGTACTGACTTTTTAATATTAATGCCCGAAGAAAGCTGGTCACACAAAGAACCAAGCAATGTAAATATCTGTCTAGCAACCTTGCAAAACATGTACAAAGATCTAAAAGAGACTATCCAAAGGGACTTTAGAGAAACTATCTCTACCATTCATACTGACCTGATTTCAATTGGGGAGCGTACGGCTCAATTGGAGGAGAAGATGTAGGAGTTTGCATCAGCGCATAACACTCTTGTAGACGGCCATAATGTGGTTGAAGATTATCTGGCCCTAATCAAATTAAAGCTTGCGGACCTTGAAGATTGCTCTAGGCGAAACAACATAAGGTTCAGGAATATTCCAGAAACTATACAAGACTCTCAACTCAAAGAATATATTACAGACCTGATAGTGGCATAAATACCAGACACTCCCAAACCCAAGCTAATAATTGATAGGGAACACAGAGTCCCTAAGCCAAAAGCTTTACCAGCCTCTGTACCTAGAGATGCTTTAACAACATCTCATTTTATCATTACATTTTTTTAACCTAAAAGAAGCAGTGATAAAGGCTGCCCAGAACAAACAGGCTGTTCCAGAGAGATTTCTAAATGTGGCATTATACACAGACCTGTCACCAGCAACACTGACAAGGAGAAAATAATTTATTCAATACACGAAATACCCTCAGGCAAAATAACATACCCTATAAATGGGGTAATCCTGTTAAGCTAATTGTGCACTTCAATAACTCTACTCATATTCTGTCCTGTCCAACTGAAGCTGCTGAAGCACTCCTTAAATGGAACATTGCCCTGCCACAAGATGGAGATAAACTAAAAGGGATGGATTCCACCACCTCTTCTCCAAGAAAGAAACCAGCGACGCTGGAGTGGACGAAGGTTGAAGCGACCTCTCCCTAACTACCTAAGGAACAAAAAGAAACCAATGTGGATAAACAGAACTGTAAAGAAAGCAATAAATGACAAAAAGAAAGCATATAAAACACTAAAACAGGAGGGTGGCACGGAAGCATTGAAAAACTATAAGGAAATAAACAGAACATGTAAAAAACAAATAAAAGTGGCCAAACTAGAGACCAAGAGATTAATTGCCAAAGAGAGTAAAACTAACCCTAAAATGTTCTTCAATTATATAAATGTTAAAAAGTATAAATCTGAAGGTGTCGGCCCTTTAAAGAGTAATGAGGGGGGATTCGCAGAGAGCGACGAGGAGAAAGCAAAGATGTTAAATATTTTCTTCTCCAGTGTATTCACTGAGGAATATAAACTGTCAGATGAAATGCTGAATGTTGAAATAAATTCCCCATTAAAAGTGTCCTGTCTGACCCAGGAAGAAGTACAACAGCGATTAAAAAAGATCAAAATAGACAAATCGCCAGGACCGGATGGCATACACCCCCGTATCCTAAGGGAATTAAGTAATGTCATAGTCAGACCCTTATTTCTGATATTTGCGGACTCTATACTGACAGGGAATGTCCCACAGGATTGGCGCATGGCAAATGTGGTGCCAATATTCAAAAAGGGTCCAAAAACAGAGCCTGGAAACTATAGGCCGGTAAGTTTAACATCTGTTGTGGGTAAACTGTTTGAAGGTTTTCTGAGAGATGCTATCTTAGAGCGTCTTAACGGAAATAAGCAAATAACGCCATATCAGCATGGCTTTGTGAGGGATCGGTCATGTCAAACTAATTTAATCAGTTTCTATGAGGAGGTAAGTTCTAGACTTGACAGTGGCGAATCAATTGATGTCGTATATCTGGACTTCTCCAAAGCATTTGACACTGTACCACATAAAAGGTTAGTATATAAAATGAGAATGCTTGGACTGGGAGAAAACGTCTGTAAGTGGGTAAGTAACTGGCTCAATGATAGAAAACAGAGGGTGGTTATTAACGGTACATACTCAGATTGGGTCACTGTCACTAGTGGAGTACCTCAGGGGTCAGTACTGGGCACTATTCTCTTCAATATATTTATTAATGATCTTGTAGAAGGCTTGCACAGTAAAATATCAATTTTCGCAGATGACACTAAACTGTGTAAAGTAATTAACACTGAAGAGGACAGTATACTACTACAGAGGGATCTGGATAGATTGGAGGCTTGGGCAGATAAGTGGCAGATGGGGTTTAACACTGACAAATGTAAGGTTATGCACATGGGAAGGAATAATGCAAGTCACCCGTACATACTAAATGGTAAAACACTCGGTAACACTGACATGGAAAAGGATCTAGGAATTTTAATAAACAGCAAACTAAGCTGCAAAAAACAGTGTCAGGCAGCTGCTGCCAAGGCCAATAAGATAATGGGTTGCATCAAAAGGGGCATAGATGCCCGTGATGAGAACATATTCCTACTACTTTACAAATCATTAGTCAGACCACACATGGAGTACTGTGTACAGTTCTGGGCTCCAGTGAACAAGGCAGACATAGCAGAGCTGGAGAGGGTCCAGAGGAGGGCAACTAAAGTCATAACTGGAATGGGGCAACTACAGTACCCTGAAAGATTATCAAAATTAGGGTTATTCACGTTAGAAAAAAGATGACTGAGGGGAGATCTAATTACTATGTAAAAATATATCAGGGGTCAGTACAGAGATCTATCCCATCATCTATTTATCCCCAGGACTGTAACTGTGACGAGGGGACATCCTCTGCGTTTGGAGGAAAGAAGGTTTGTACACAAACATAGAAGAGGATTCTTTATGGTAAGAGCAGTGAGACTATGGAACTCTCTGCCTGAGGAGGTGGTGATGGTGAGTACAATAAAGGAATTCAAGAGGGGCCTGGATGTGTTTCTGGAGCGTAATAATATTACAGGCTATAGCTACTAGAGAGGGGTCGTTGATCCAGGGAGTTATTCTGATTGCCTGATTGGAGTCGGGAAGGAATTTTTTATTCCCCTAAAGTGAGGAAAATTGGCTTCTACCTCCCAGGGTTTTTTTTTGCCTTCCTCTGGATCAACTTGCAGGATAACAGGCCGAACTGGATGGACAAATGTCTTTTTTCGGCCTTATGTACTATGTTACTATGTTACCTGAAAGGACACCACCTTGGATTCTTTGTCCTTTTTCTCTTAAAGAGGACCTTTCATGTTTTTTTTTAATTCTAGATAAATACTTTTACTTGAGGGGTACCCCCGCTGATGCTGCCAACCCTGCCTGTTTTTTTTTTAAATATCGCTCCTACGCCGCCCTGTGCCCCCCTGCAGTTTTCCCGCTCGGTATGTTAATACTGAGCATCGGTACAGGGAGGAGGAGATGACAGGGTTTCTCAATGGGCGTCTCCTTGTCCCTGGCTGTGCCACGATCTAATCACAGCGGAGAGCGTCACAGCCAGGGAGAAGGTTAGCTTTATTTTATCCCTGGCTGTGACGCTCTCAGCTTTGATTGGGAAACCCTGGCGTCTCCTCCTCCCTGTACCGATGCTCAGTATTAACATACTGAGCAGGAAAACTACAGGGGGGCACAGCGGGGCGTAGGAGTGATATTTAAAAAAAAACAGGCAGGGTGGCAGCATCAGCAATACATTTACCCTGCAAGTAAAGGTATTTATCTAGAATTAAAAAAAACATGAAAGGTCCTCTTTAAGTACATACAAATCCACACTATGGCACCATTTAAGATCCTGTGTTTGCCTCTCCCTAATCCAACTTCTTTTCTCACCTCCTAAAAGAAGTGTCTACCAGATTCATGTTTGGAGTCTGGGTCCTAGTTGGACCATTGTTTGTGTTTCTTTTGTTTTTCTTTTATATTTTTTCCAATAGGTTTGCTACCTACGGATGTCAGCATGCTGTTCTGGACCAGAGAAATGAATCGCAAGAATGGACACTTTTCAATGAAGATGTAAGAACAAGTCAGTATTTGTGGATATATGACAAGAATCATAGGCCTTATCATAGTAACCTTTGTATTATGCACATATCTGTATTGAGTTCTCTGTCTCTTTGCGATGGGGGTTAAAATTATGTCCCTAAATGTAAAGGGCTTGAATAGTCCCTTTAAAAAGTCAACTCTATGCTTAGAAATTAAGAAACAGAAATGTGACATCATATGTATTCAATAATCCCATTAATTCCACTTGAATGTATTTGACTCACATAGAATACATCACCCTTCTTTCCCTCATTTTTATTTTGCTCATGCTATACACAAGAAGGGTAGTGATGGACGAACATCGGCCAAGACGGTTCGCGAATGCGATCAAATGTCCGTGTTCTGCTTCGCGTTATTGAACTGTTGTATAACATTAGTCAGACAGCTTAACAATAATTAAGAAGTCAAGAAACATGAGACATCAGATCTGTATGTATTCTTTTTTCTGAATAACTTTGTAAAACTACAACATAAGCATAAACAAAACATATGTGTCAGTACATTAAACATTATACAGCAGCCTCACTCCATCAGTGAGAGTACTCACAGAAAATTCCATCATTAGTCCAGGAATAGATCAAGAGCTCCTCTGCATGCAGTCTGCTACATCCAGGAGCAGTCATGAAATGGAGGAAATACAGTTCCAGGTTAAAGGTTACTGCCTCTGACTCAGAGAAAAATACCACTTCCTGTCAAGGTCTGGCAAAATAATAACTAACTCTGACCACTAGATGGCAGCAATGTCAAACTAACATTGCAGTATAATCTGTAACAGCACATTACATACTTTTCATATTACATTATGGGCAGAACACTCCCTGCCTGACATCATTTATTATAGAGAAAATAGATAAAAAAGATACACCTGATGGCGCCAAACTACTAGCGGATAAAATAGCTGTATGATAAAATCATATGTAAATAGATGCCCCTTACCAATAAATAGTAAGATAATCAATAATCGGTGACCATATGGTAGAACTATCCACCACCCGGTTCCGTTGTCCAATCTAATATAGCATGCATAAAACCATATAAATTACTTAAAAAACATAAAATACAGGTGGGAAACACCACACTCACTTCACCAGGGAGGGCTGCTGTGGGATAAAGCTCAAGACTCCCTCGCCTGGCTCGCTCGTAGGGTTAGTGGAATATACGGCAGTCCAACGCACTGTACTTCTGGTATAATCCTTTAATAAGATAAGTCAGGTGTAGCTCAACGCGTTTCGGGGGATAACAGACCCCTTCCTCAGGAGCAAGGTTCAGTAAAAATATTAACAGAATAAAATATTTTAGGAACAGACACTTACATATAGCATGTGGCTTTTTTCCAAACAAATGGCGCTTTTGGCGCCAAGAGATGCGTCATTGTCCCTTCCGGTCCCGGACAAATTGTCATAATCAAAATACAGAAACACATAAATAGTTACATAAAAAGGATATATATTAAATGTTAAGAGCACTATCTATGTAACTACTGCAATGCAGAAAAAACACATAAACAGGAAAATAGAATCCTAGCTAATCTGAAACTAAAACTATAACGTCAGTTATAGCTTTAAGATACATTTGGAAGTCCCATTTTTTATAATCTTGACCTCCACTTTTCTAACCTTGCCATCTCTACTTGGTAGTGCATTTACAACAAGTCCTAAGGTCCACTCGTTCCTGCCCTCTTGGCTGTCCTTCAACAGAACAACATCACCCACTTTTACATTTGGGAGATCCTCAGTCCATTTCCTACGGCGTTGCAGATTTGACAGATACTCTCTCTTCCATCTTTTCCAAAAGGTGTCTGCCAAGCATTGTACTTGCTTCCATTGTTTCGCATGAACTTGTGTCGTACTTATGGTTCCAGATGGAGCAGACAAAGAGTTTACCTTTTGAGTCAACAACATTGCTGGGGTAAGGACCATAGGTGTATCTGCGTCTGAGGACACTGGAACTATAGGCGTGGCATTCATAATAGATGTAACCTCTGCCATAAAGGTGCTTAAAGTCTCATGGGTCAAGTGAGCAGGTTTGGTTTGTAGCATCATAGCGTCCAAGATTCGCCTGGCAATACCTATAAGTCTCTCCCAGACACCACCCTTGTGTGAGGAGTGTGGAGGATTAAAGACCCATGTACATCCTCTGTCTTGGAGAAAGTCTTGCAATTGTGATTCGCTGTCACAAATGTTAAAGAGGACCTTTCATTACAATAAAAAATCTAAACTAAGTATACAGACATGGAGAGCAGCGCCCAGGGATCACCCTGCACTTACTATTATCACTGGACGCCGCTCCGTTCTCCCTATATAGGCTCCTGTATCTTCAGATTTTTGGCTCAACTGGGAGGAGCCTGCTCTTGTTCTCCTGGGTGTCTCCTTCTCCCAGGCTGTAGCGCTGGCCAATCGCTGCGCTCAGCTCATAGCCTGAGAGGTTTTTTTCTCCCAGCCTGGGAGAAGGAGACGCCCAGGAGAACAAATGCAGGCTCCTCCCGGTTGAGCCGAAAATCTGAAAATACCGGAGCCTATACCGGGAGAACGGAGCGCCGCCAAGGGATAATAGTAAGTGCAGGGAGATCCCTGGGCGCCGCTCTCCATGTCAGCATACTTAGTTTAGATTTTTTATTGTAATGAAAGGTCCTCTTTAACCCCTTAAGGACGCAGGGCGTATCGGTACGCCCTATTTCCTGAGTCCTTAAGGACTCAGGGCGTACCGGTACGTCCTAACTTGAAATCGGCATTCCGGCGCCCCAGGGGTTAATCGGAACGGGATTTCGGCTGAAATCATTCAGCCGGCATCCCGTAACAATGCAGGGGGGGGTCATTTGACCCCCCCGCATCGACGATCGCAGAAAACCGCAGGTCAATTCAGACCTGCGGTTTTCTGCTTTTCCGGTCCATTCGGGTGTCCTGTGACCCGATGAACCGGAAAAAGACTGCGATCGGTGGCGTAATTATACACCACCTATCGCAGTCCGAGGATTTGAAGAGGCGGTGCTGGCCCTGGTGCTGATGCCTGCTGTCCAGGGTGCTGATTGGTGCAGGGGAGAGAGGCGCGAGATTCAAACTTCCTGCGCTCCTCTCTCCCCTCCTCTTCCTGTCCAGCAACCTGACCGTGCAGCACCGTCCAGAACGAGCTCCTGTGTCCCCCCAATCGGCATCCATCACCCTCCTGCACCCATCGCCACCCAGGTAGGTTAGGGTCAGTGAGGGAGAGGCACCGTTAGGCAGGGAAAGAAGGGAAAAGTTAGTTAGGAAACAAAAAAAAAAACACTTTTATTTCCAAACTTTCTTTGATCCATCCATCAGACCCCAGATCCCCCCCTACCACTTGCCCCCCCACCAGACCCCCCAACGAC